>NC_072417.2:23160000-23460000 GCF_028858775.2 Pan troglodytes
TCAGGAGGCTGAGGCAGGAAAATTGCTTGAACCAGGAGGTGGAGGTTGTAGTGAGCCAAGGTCACGCCACTGCCCTCCTGCCTGGGCAACAGAGCGAGATTCTTATCTCCATAAAACGAAACAAAGCAAAACAAAGGGAGAGAGAATGGAGGTTGCCTGTTACTGCATCATAATCTTGTTTATGCTGACTGATGCATTAGAGGTACTAATGGCATGAGAGGAACAATTTCCTGAGACACAGTTTACTGACCATGAATTTCCTCAAAACCCCCGAGAGCAGGCTTCTCAGGAGGAGACTCAGTGTGGAATCCCTTGCCAAGGTAGACCCTGGTTCTGTAGCAGGACGAGCCACAGACAAATCTCCTCAGACACTGGATTAAAGACGGAAAAGGTTTATTTGGCCAGGAGCATCAGCAGATTTGTGCCTTAAGACCCGAGCTCCCCGAAAAAGAAATTCTTGGCCTTTTTAAAGGCTTACAACTTTAAAGGGTCCACGTGAAAGTGTCGTGATAAATCGAGCAAGCATGGGGAAGGTGAGTGGGGGCTACATGCATCAGCTAACAGAACAGAAAGTTTTGCAATGCTTTTTCATACAATGTCTGGAATTTACAGATAACACAAGTAGTTTAGGTCAGGGGTTGATGTCATTATCATTATTTTTTTTAACTCCTGTGGCAGGTGGTGGTGCCAAGGTGTCTGGCTACTTATCTTACTTTTGTTTCTAAATTTTTGCTTTCTCTCTTTCCTCCTGTCTTGTGAACTAGGCAAGATGGTGGGAGGAGGGCAGCTGGAGTAGTAGTGGTCTCCTTCCTTAGTTCAGGTTCCAGCTACAAACACTTACCACCTGTGAGACCTTGGGCAGTTCACATCCCCTCTCTGTGGCTCAGTCTGCTCAACTGTAAAATAGGTTAAATCCTGAAAGATCAAAATCCCTCACATCTAAAATCTCAAAAATCACAGTCCCAAAGTGATCGTTCTTGTTGCCCAGGCTGAAGTGCAATGGTGCGATCTCAGCTCACTGCAACCTCCGCCTCCCAGGTTCAAGTGCTTCTCCTGCCTCAGCCTCACAAGTAGCTGGGATTACAGGTGTGCACCACCATGCCTGACTTATTTTTTTGTCTTTTTAGTAGAGACAGGCTTTCACCCTGTTGCTCAGGCTGGTCTCAAACTCCTGACCTCAGAAGATCCACCTACTTCAGCTTCCCAAATTGCTGGGATTATAGGCATGAGCCATGGTGCCCGGCCCCTTATTTTATTTATTTATTTTTTTGAGTTTTGCTCTGTCACCCAGGCTGGATTGTAGTGGCACGATCTCAGCTCACTGAAACCTTCGCCTCCTGGGTTCAAGCAATTCTCTGTCTCGGCCTCCCGAGTAGCTGGAATTACAGGCGTCCGCCACTATGCTGGCTAATTTTTGCATTTTTAGTAGAGACGGGGTTTCATCATCTTGGCCAGGCTGGTCTTGAACTCCTGACCTCGTAATCCACCTGCCTAGGCCTCTCAAAGTGCTGTGATTACAGGCATGAGCCACTGTGTCTGACCCCTTACGTTTTTTAAAAACAACTTTATTGAAATAGAATTCACGTAGCATACAACTTCCCCATTTAAGGCATACAATTCAATGGCTTTTAGTATATTCACAAATCCTTTCTTTTTGTGTATATGTACCACATTTTCTTTGTCCATTCATCTGTTGATGGATACTTAGGTTGATTTTGTATTTTGGCTGTTTTGAATAGTGCTGCAATAAACATAGGAGTGCAGATGTGTCTTTGAGATACTGAGTTTCTTTCTTGTGGACTTATACCCAGCAGTGTGATTGCCGAATTATACGGTAGTTCTATTTTTAGCTTATTGAGGACCCTCCATGCAGTTTTCCATAGTGGATAAGCTATTTTACATTCCCACCGGCCAGGCGTGGTGGCTCACGCTGGTAATCCCAGCTCTTTGGGAGGCTGAGGCGGGAGAATAACGAGGTCAAGATATCAAAAACATCCTGGCCAAAATGGTGAAACCCCATCTCTACTAAAAACACAAAAAATAGCTGGGCGTGGTGGCAAACGCCTGTAGTCCCGGCTACTTGGGAGGCTGAGGCAGGAGAATGCTGGAACCCTGGAGGCGGAGGTTGCAGTGAGCCGAGATCCGCGCCATTGCACTACTCCAGCCTGGGCGACAGAGAGACTCTGTCTCAAAACAAACAAACAAACAAACAAAAAACATTCCCACCAAGAGTGTTTGAGTGCTCCTGTTTCTCTGCGTCCTTGTCAGCATTTGTTGTTTTCTGACTTTTTGATAGTCGCCATTTTAGTTGAGGTTAGATGAAATTTTACTGGGTTTTGATGTGCACTTCTGTGATGATTAGTGATGTTAAGTTTGCATATACCCGTTGGCCACTTGTATGTCTTCTGTTGGAAAATAGCCATTGAGATCTTTTGCCTTTTTTTTTTTTTTTTTTTTTTGCCAATGCTGTCGTTTATTGCGCGGAGTGGGGGCGTGGGGGTTAGTGGGGCGTGGGGGTCGTGATGGGGGCACTACTGCCTCGGGTAATGTACTCGGTTAATGTACTGCCTCGGTCAGTACATTAATCACGGCGGCGGGACTCCAGCCTTTGCAGCCTCGCCCACGCGCCCTGCGCAGCCAGGACGGCCCGCCCCTCGGCGCAGGTGCTGGAGGGAGCCGGGGCACTGCTCCGGGAGGTCACCGCGGGACGCGCGTGGACGGCGGCTGGGCAGGTTATTGCGTGAGCGCGGTGGGAGCAGCGGGAAGCCGGAGGGCCAAGTATTGCACTTAGAATAACAATCCTCATCAGACGGCGGGCTACCTAGAGGGCAGGGGGCGGGCAGGGCTCCACAGCCGGCTCCTCTCCGCCACTGGGTCGCCCTGTCCCTATCTTAAAGCTGGGGAAACTGAGGCACCGAGGTGAAGGGAGCCCCCTCCCACGCGAGGCCGCCGCCGGGGGCAGGGGCGATGGGGGTGGGCGCAGGGCGATGAGGGGGGACGGCCGGGGGCTCGGAGGGGACTGCTCCCCGGCCAGTGTAGTCAGTCCGACTACGGCTACCTACGTCTCGTCTATAGCTTCTTGAGGGGCTGGTGGCCGGGACAGCGCAATGACAGGGCTTTGGTCTGGATGACGCCCCGCCCCGGGCCAGCCTGGGCCCCGCAGGGCGGTTGGTGAGGGTCACAAGTTGGACCAGAAGCGCGAGCGCGGAGAGTCCTGTGGGTCCAAGCCGCGGGCGGCACCGAGCGAGGCCGAGTCCATGCGGTCCGGACTGGGCGCCGCGCTCGGGGCAGCGGGCCTGGGCCCCAGGCGAGGCATGGACCTGCTGGCCCGGCCCGCCGTGGCTGTTTTCCATTTTTTAATGGGATTATTTGGGATTTTTGTTTTTGAGTTCTTATATGTTCTGGGTATTAATCCTTTGATGGATGAATAGTTTGCAAAAATTTTCTCCCATTCTGTGGGTTGTCTCTTCACTTTGTTTTTTTATTTATTTTAGACGGAGTCTCACTCTGTGGCCCAGGTTGGAGTGCAGTGGCACAATCTCGGCTCACTGCAACCTTCGCTTCCCGGGTTCAAGCAGTTCTCCTGCCTCAGCCTCCCTAGTAGCTGGGGATTACAGGCACCCACCACCATCCCCAGCTAATTATTTGTATTTTAGTAGAGACAGGGTTTCACTATGTTGGCCAGGCTGGTCTAGAACTCCTGACTTCAAGTGATCTGCCCGCCTTGGCCTCCCAAAGTGCTGGGATTACAGGCATGAGCTACCGTGCCTGGTCTACTTTGTTTATTTTTAATTTTCATTAAACAAATTTTTTTTCTGTGCAGAAGCTTTTTAGCTTGATGTAATTCTATTTATCAATTTTTGCTTTTGTTGTCTGTGTTTTTGAAGTCTTACTCAAGAAATCTTTGCCTAGACAAGTGTTATAAAGCATTTCCCCAATGTTTTCTACTAATATTTTCGTAGTTTCTTTTCTTTTCTTTTCTTTTTTTTTTTTTTTTGAGATGGAGTCTCACTCTGTCACCCAGGCTGGAGTGCAGTGGCGCAATCTCAGCTCACTGCAACCTCCACCCCTTGGGTTCAAGCAATTCTTCCGCCTCCCTCCCTAGTAGCTGGGATTACAGGTGTGCGCTACCACGCTTGGCTAATTTTTGTATTTTTAGTAGAGATGGGGTTTCACCATGTTGGCCAGGCTGGTCTCGAACGCCTGAGCTCGGGCAATCCTCCCGCCTCGGCCTGGGCTGGGATTACAGGTGTGAGCCACAGTGCCCAGCCTGTAGTTTCTTACATATAAGTTTTTAATTAATTTTGATTTGATTTTTATATGTGGTGAAGCACAGGGGTCTAGTTTTATTCTTCACACATAGATATATCTCATTTTCCCAGCACCACTTATTGAAGACACCATCTGTTTCCCCATGGTATGTTTTTGGTGCCTCGGTGCAAAATGAGCTGGCTGTAAATGCATGGATTTATTTCTGGGTTCTCTGTTGTGTTCCACTGGGCCATGAAATCCTTCCTTTCCGATATTATAAAGTCACCATTTTCCCGTTTCCCTCCTGTCACCCTTGCTGTGTTTGGGCCAAGCAGGGCAGGCAGGACCCAGAACTTGATGTGGCCAGGTGAGGCCAGAGCCTCTCTAGGCTGCTCAAGAAATCTGCGCTGAGGTCCTTGGTCTGCAGGGAGAACCAAATCCCCATCGATGACCCTACAAAACACTGTTAGGTAAACCACAGTGTGAAACAGCTTGAGAAATAGAATCTGTGTCATATCCAACATTTACTCACACTCATGATTGCGAGACTGGGATACCTAAGCAGGAGGAACCAGAAGAGCACCCTCTTCCCCTGCATGTCCAGGTCCCCTTTAGGTCACCTAGGGCATGTGGCTGGAAGCAGGGGCTTCTGGGATAGGGGCAGGCTATGGTCGGGGGCAGTGGGGGTGGTGGGCCCTGGGCAGTAGGGGTGGTGGTGTTAGTGAAAGGTCTGAGGCAGGGCAGAGATCAGGAGGAATGGCATTCCAGCAGGATTCAGAGACAGGCCAGTAGGTCGGCAGACACAGGAGCAGGTGGCCTGGGACTCAGAGGAGCAGCTGGAGTTGGAGGAGAAGGGCCCTGCTTTCCTCCAGTCTTCTTCTGTTTGGGTGCTGCATTAGCACCCCACTGCACCCCCAACCCCTGTCCCTCCCCTTCCCTCACTCCCTGAGTCTTAGAACCCATTCCTTCATCCCCAGCATGCATCTTCTTCTTCTTTTTTTTTTTGAAACAGAATCTCATTCTTGTTGCCCAGGCTGCAATGGAGTGGCACGATCTCAGCTCACTGCAACTCCCACCTCCCAGGTTCAAGCAATTCTCCCTGCCTCAGCCTCCCAAGTAGCTGGGATTACGGGTGCACACCACCACTCCTGGCTAATTTTTGTATTTTTAGTAGAGATGGGGTTTCGCCATGTTGGCCAGGCTGGTCTCGAACTCCTGACCTCAGGTGATCTGCCCGCCTCGGCCTCCCAAGGTGCTGGGATTACAGGCGTGAGCCACAGTACCCAGCCGCAGCATGCACCTTCTTAAGGACAGTTCCTTTCTGGATCCTTCCTAAGGTTCTGATTTCTAATCCTTCCTAACCCAGCTCACTGCCCCCCACCACCACCCTCCATCCCCCCATTCTGCCTCAGTTTCTCCTTTCCTGATTCCCACAATTTCCAGCAATCAGTCTTGGCCTCAGATTCCTGTCCTTCAGGTTCCAGTGTTCCTTGGGTCCTCTCTCTCCCGTGATCCTCTCTGATTAGGGGTGGGAGGGTGTGAGTTGGAATTAAACCCAGCCTTTATTGGAGTCCTAGGGCTGGATTCTGCATTGTGCTCTGTTGTGGCATTGCACCTTCTCATTTCCGCTCTTTCTGCCTTGCTTCATCCTCTTCATACTCTAAGCTCAGCCAGCGCATGTTGACCCCACCGGTGGAGCGCCGCTCCTTCCCACCTGCTGCTTCTCCATCTCCATCTGCACCTCTCCATCTTCTGCTCCTGGCCATTCCTGGCACGGGGACCCGAGCTCTGAGCTCTTGCCTTTTTCTGGGGCACCGTCTTCTCCTTCTCGTCACCCCGGGCAGTGCCCCTGGGCTCCTCGGCTGCTGCGGGCCTGGGCTGCCCGGGTCAGCACGGCCCTGCTGACAGCGCAGTTTACGCCCCGGGGCGGCCGCGGCAGGTGCAGTGCGAGGGGCGCCACCTGTAGGCTGGTGTGGTCACTGCCTAGAGGTTGCTGTGGCGCCGTCTGGAGGTTGCCATGGCGCTCGTTGGCGCCCAGCGCCGCCCGGGGCTTCATGGCTGTGTCGCTGCTGCCCCCTCCCAGGGCCGCAGGGCCCGGGTTCCACTTGGCGGCGTCTTCTTGCGAGTCGCTTTCGCTGCTCCGAGAAGTCGGCGGTGCAGCAACTGACGCCGCTGCTGCTCCGGTCACCGCAGGTCGCCATATTCCTCGCGGGGGCCGGCCGGGCTCTCGGCTCAGGCCGCCCACCCTGCTCCGGCCGCCGCCGCCTCTCCGTTCCCGCAGCCAGAGGAGGCGAGGGAGCGACCTCCAGGCACTGGGCGCCCGCCGCTTCCCCAGCAGCTGGTGGGGCGGGGAAGAAAGACGCCAGGAAGCGGAAGGCCCCCGCCGGCCCGAGGGTCGCCCGGGGCTGTGCCCCATGGTTCCTGCCCGTGAGCAGCTGCTGGGACCCCCCTTGCCAAGTTGCTCCCCGAAAAGCTCTAAGGTTCTCAGGCCTGCAGGGAGTGACAGTTTCCCCCGACTGTAACGTAAGGCTGCAAACTCGAAGCCAGGAATTTTCTGCATATTCTTTAATAGGATGTTTCAGTCAAAGCCTTGATAATATAACCAATCTTTCTGATTGTAGCCTGCTTATAAAGAGAACATATGTACATGAAAATAAGAATATTTATGAATAGTTTCCAAACTTTAGAAGGATCAAATAGGGAGGAAAAACAAACGCTTCCACCCACCTTTGTTCACAAAAGTGTGCTTTACCAAATCGGTGTAAATTCTAGATAACTTCTGAGAAAAAACTTTCTTCAATCTAGAAAACAAAACAAGGGCCAGGCGCGGCGGCTCAAGCCTGTAATCCCAGCACTTTGGGAGGCCCAGGCAGGGGGTGATCACCTGAAATCGAGAGTTGGAGACCAGCCTGGCCAACATGGTGAAACCCCGGTCTCTGCTACAAATACAAAAGCTAGCTGGGCGTGGTGGCGGGCGCCTGTAATCCCAGCTACTCGGGAGGGTGAGGCAGGAGAATCGCCTGAACTGAGCGGAGATCCTGCCACTGCACTCCAGCCTGGGTGACAGAGTGAGACTCCGTCTCAAAATAAAAATAAAAATAAAGAATGAATCAACAATGTTTTAAATACGAGTTATAAAAACATTATCTTAATAGATTTTTTTGTTTTGCTTGATCTCGCTTAGCAGTTTTTTGAACCATTTTTTCCTTATTAGAAACCATTAGAAATTGGTTTTTACTTCATTGATTTTTGTTTATTTTTATTTTTATTTCTGAGACACAGTCTCAGTCTGTCGCCCAGGCTGGAGTGCAGTGGCACAATTTTGGCTCACTGCAACCTCTGCCTCCCAGGTTCAAGCGATTCTCATGCCTCAGCCTCCCGAGTAGCTGGGATTGTGTGCCATATCATTCACCTCTCACCACAACTGAATGAGCTAAGGATTCTCATTATATATAGTTTATGGAGAGGGAAGTGCAGACATAAAGAGGTGAATTATCTTACCCAGATCACACAGCTGATAAGTGGTGGAGGCAGAATAGAATCTAAACAGTGTGGCTCCGGAGCCCACATGCATTGATTTGACAAGTGTTTATTGAGCACCTGCCACGGACAAGGCCTTGTGTGATTAAATAGGGTTATAATTAATAATATAAAAATGAGAAATCACTAACGCTTTTTAGACTTAACATTTTCTTTTTTTGTAGGTTTCAGGCACAGAACTGTATATCCAATAATAGTGAAATGGATCCCACTAATTATGACAGAAATGATGATACATTTAAATGACTTGGATGTTTTGTAGGTATGATCTCGTGAAACCTTGAGAGAAACTGAATGATGAATGAAACTATTGTTCCTATTTCACACAGAAGAAAACTGAAGTTAAAAGGGGTAAAGTAATTTTGCATGGCATGAAGTAGAAATTCAAAGTACAGGAATTTGAACTTGGTTCTGTCCTTTTCTGAAGCCCTTGACCACTATAGACTCAAACATCACCTTGTTTTTCCACTCATTCAACACTTTTTTTTTTTAATTATCTAATAGGTTGGCAATCATCATGAGCCCCTGTTCTCATTCTGCAAATGGTGAAGCTCTCTATTGTCCTGACCCCACAGTTCCTGTCCCATGACCAGGGCCAGCTCACCAAGCAGCTGCAGCAGCACGTAAAGTCAGTGACATGCCCATGCGAGTACCTGAGGAAGGTGAGTGAGTGCAGACAGATGGGGCCTGGTGCCCTTGAGCAGTTCCCGGGTCTCAGCTGCCACACATCTCATAGCGGGTGATGCTGGGGGAAGCTTATGCAGTCACAGTACTGGCTTCTTCCTCTTTTTCTTTCCATACAAGTGGCTTAGGGATGGGGTAGAGTAGTTGACTTATTTGGATGAAAACCACTATCTTCTGTCAGAAACTCAAAAGGAATCATTGCTGGCATGGTAACCTAAAGAAAAACAACAAGACAAGTGCCCAATGACACTTAAAAAGGTTATTTATTATCTTGCCAAGTTTAGGCTGGGCATGGTGACTCATGCCTGTAATCCCAGCATTTTGGGAGGCTGAGGCTGGTGGATCACCTGAGGCCAGGACTTCGAGACCAGCCTGACCAATATGGCAAAACCTCGTCCCTACTAAAAATACAAAAATTAGCCGGGCATGATGGTGTGAGCCTGTAGTCCCAGCTACTCAGGAGGCTGAGACAGGAGAATTGCTTAGATTCAGGAGGTGGAGGTTTTAGTGGGCCGAGATCACGCCATTGCACTCCAGACTGTGCGAAAGAGCGAGACTCTGTCAAAAAAAAAAAAAAATTATCCTGGAAAATTTGAAAAAGAAATTCAAATCAACAGCTTCTAAACTACTTTTTAACATGACTCATAATAAGAAATACATTCTATAGTACATATATATGTTCTATAATTTTGAATAAAAGAATTAACCACATCACATTTATTTTACAACATGTAATACATATTTTTTATTCTTCATTTGTTTTGAATGCTCTGTGCAGTCTACAAAAAGTCCAATAGTAATAATTAAATTAGTCATTAAGTTGAACATTATCTTGTCTTTTAAAATGATAATCTCAAAAATGATCTTTTATTTTTGAGATTTATATAGATACACACACACACACACACACACACACACACACACACATATATATATAGAGAGAGAGATAGAGACAGAGTTTCACTCTGTCGCCCAGGCTGGAGTGCAGTGGCACAATCTTGGCTCACTGCAACCTCCGTCTCCCGGGTTCAAGCAATTCCTCTGCCTCAGCCTCTGAGTAGCTGGGACTACAGGTGTGCACCATCATGCCCAGCTAATTTTTGTATTCTTAGTAGAGATGGGGTTTCACCATATTGGCCAGGCTCGTGTCAACTCCTGACCTCGTAATCTGCCCACCGTGGCCTCCCAAAGTGCTGGAACTATAGGTGTGAGCCACTGCACCCGGTCCAAGATAAAATTATTTTAACAATATACTATGAAGAGAAAAACACTGGCTATGAAAGAATATGCAAAGTTTTACCCTGTTTAAAAATAAAGATTGAAAGAATGCATATGCAAATAAGTTTACTTTTATTTTTGGTAATACTTTACTGGATTGTCTGAATATTGACAATCAGTATGCATCATGAAGCTACATGGCTAACATTGAGTACTCACTGTGTGTGCCAGGCCCTGGGTTCAATGCTCTACATGCACTTATATTTCATTTAATTCTCTCTGCAACCTGAGATGGTATAGCCACCTCATTTTACAGAGTTAAAACTGAGGCTCAGAGACTGAAAGTTAAGCCTGAGGTTACAGTCAATAAGAGGCAGAGCTGGAACTGAAACCTACGTGTGTCTGACCACCAGTTCATGTTCTGACGGCAGGCTAGTCTGCATCACAGAGTGTGGGGTAGATGGTGCATGCCTGCTAGGATGGGCTAGGTATCACTGTAGGTAACAAACAGCCCCAAACGATGGAAATGTACACCACTGAAGGCTCTTTTCCTGCCCATGCTGCACATCCTCCATGGCTCTCCTGTGCGCTGTGCCCCACATGCCCTCATCCTGCCACGAGAATAAAGGAGCAGCCTCCATATGGGAGCTGTCAGCTGCTCTAAGAGATGAAGGAGAGGGTGGCCAGTCTCAATGGCTCCCAACTCTTTTGCCTTGAGGTGACACGCTTCACTTCCACTCACATCTCTTGGGTCAAAGCAAATCCCATGGGTACATCCACTTTCAAGTGGCCCAGGAGAGAACCTGAAATACTCGGTGGACTCCATTAAGGCCGTCATATGGTGTCAGCCTGCATGGGAGACTGTGGAGGGGCAGAGGAGGAGAGTGGGGAACTGATGGGAAATGACAGGAGGACTAAGTCACCGCAGATTTGCTTTATCCTCAGCCAGGTGGAGTTTGTCCCGGAGCTGCACAAAATCATCACCAGCATGATGAAACGGAGTAGACTTCAGAAAAAGCAGTTTGGTCAGATGTAATCAGCAGTGAACTCAGAATCAACTGAGTGACATTGAGTCAGTAAATCTCTGACTGCCTCAGTTACCCCATATGATAGTTTTGAGGATGGGAACATTGAGAGAGTTGATTTGGAAGGATATCAAGAGTAAAAATTCCAACATTTTAGTTCCTTTCAGTTAAATCCAGGCACTCTTTTTCCTGCAAGTCTCCTGTTCCTTTCAGATTGCACAGGTGAGAGTGCTCAGATTAGGGCTGGAGGTTGTAAACTATTGCTCCCACACTGACAGTGCCCCCGTGTCGTGCATGTATTCTGTGCATTTTCCTGTGCTAAACACTCTCCCAAAACATCGTGGGGCCTGATTCTTCCTCTTTGTTCCAATGGCCCTGGGTGACTCAAGTGCCCATTCAATGACCAGGACACAGAGGTCTTAGAGAGATGCTCCATGAGGCCCCAGGTGCGAGCCTGTACCCTGCCGGAGCATGAGGCAAGGGACAGGGCATCGTCTGTGGGGATAGTGGGTGTAGTGGGGGTAGTGGTCAGCCAGGCTTGGTGACTCTACTTGCTCACCAGATGATCCTACACCTGCCACCTCCGATGGATCCACTGCCTCTGTGCCTGCCTGTACTGCTGATGCTCCAGTGGATAACTCAGCATCCCAGCCTAGGCCCAATGCCACTGAAGATAGACCTGCCCCCTGGGGACCCAGGAGTCCTACCACTCAGCTGTCCCCAGGAGTGCCCAGACCCTCATTGTTATCCAGGACCTAGGAGCCCTACCCCTGGCCTTCCCTCATCAGCCGTAAATGATGATTTACTGCTGTTACCATCATCACTGCCTTCAGTGACCAAGGGCCTTCCAAGGTGCCAGCTCTGGAATGAAGGATGCCCTTGGGAGGTGATGACACTCAGGTACACGGGTGCTCAACAGACTGCTTCCTCCTATCCTCAGACGGTCTTTGCATGCATGCAGCCATTGGCACTCCCATTGTATGGAAGGAAACCAGCCCAGGGTCACACAGCTGGTCAGCAGCAACATAGCTGGTCTCAAATCTAAGGTGCCTGGCCATGCCTCCACGAGGGACCGCCTGCAAGGGAGGTTGATCCTGGCTTTGGGGAGCCTTTCCTGGGCTGCACGAATAACCTCCATTGTTCGAGACCCCAAACTCTGCTCACATCTTCCTTTCCCTGTCTCTGCTTGGGCTATGATCACGGTGACTCTAGCAGCCCTTCATGGACATTATACTACTCTCTGCCATTCACTTTTGCTCTAATCTGACTTCAACCCCCACTTACTTGGTCTCTCCTTTTACAACCAACACAACCGAAATCTAGGGCTTCTTTTTTTTTTTTTTTTTTTTGAGACAGAATCTCATTCCATTCTGTCACCCAGGCTGGAGTGCAATGGTACGATCTCGGCTCACTGCAACCTCTGCCTCCCAGGTCCAAGGGATTGTCCTGCCTCAGCCTCCTGAGTAGCTGGGATTACAGGCGTGTGCCACCATGCCTGGCTAATTTTTGTATTTTTAGTAGAGACGGGGTTTCACCATGTTGGTCAGGCTGGTCTCGAACTCCTAACCTCGTGATCCGCCTGCCTCAGCCTCCCAAAGTGCTGGGATTACAGGCGTGAGCCACCATGCCCAGCCAAATCTAGGGCCAGAACATGGCTGCAGCATATAAAAAGAATTGAATTCCATACTTTTGTTAACCCTGTTTTTTGTTTGTTTGTAGTTGTTGCTGTTTTTGAGACAGAGTCTCGCTCTGTCGCCTAGGCTGGAGTGCAGTGGTGCAATCTCGGCTCACTGCAGACTCTGCCTCCTGGGTTCAAACTATTCTCCTGCCTCAGCCTCCCAAGTAGGTGGGACTACAGGCACCCACCACCACACCCGGCTAATTTTTGTATTTTATTAGAGACAGGGTTTCACCATATTGGCCAGGCTGGTCTGGAACTCCTGACCTTGTGATCCGCCCACCTCGGCCTCCCAAAGTGCTGGGATTACAGGTGTGAGCCACCACACCCAGCCCCTGTTTTGTTTTTGTTTTGCTTGCTTCTTAGGGTTGTTTTTCTATTTATGGTAAAGGCATTGGCTTTCCATTTGTAGCATCAATAGAATATTTCCTGTTTACAATAACCTTATGTCATAGTAAATGGTAAAGGGATTTAAAGCAGTGGTTTTCAGCTGCCAGAGGCCTGAGAGAGTTTGGGCATACTCTGTGTGATTGGGCAGAAGGCCTGTGGGAAGTTTAGCAGAGGACAGGGCCAGGAAAGGTGATGGACAGTGGGGGTCTGTCCTGGTCACCAGGCCCCTGGGTCCTGCCCACCTGCTTGCAGCTCCCCACCCATCACACATGATGCTGCCAAGCCCTCTGGGTATTGTGGGCAAATACCTTAGGAGAGAAGCTGATGAACTTTGTTTCTTGAAATGCACAGATTCCTTGGACATCCCTGAGAGGTCAATCATGAAAGTCAACTTGGTTTTCTCTCCGTCATTTGGGTTCAGAATTTAAAGTCCACACACACAGGCAGTAAGATGATATAGATAAGGACATCATCACTCGGTTTCGGATGTTAAAATGTCTAGGTGGGTTAGGGGTGATTTGAGATCACACAACCTTGTGCCACAAAGAGGAATTCCCAGGCCAGAGGGAGACATTTTATTGCCATGTTATGATCTTATCATTGAGTTGAAAGGCAATCTTGTTTCATTTTGGATTCTTTCTTATGTTTATGTCTTATAAGGGCACTTTGAATTTCCAAGCAAATAATAATTTTGAATTAGCTTTTAATCATTGAATTCTAGCACAGTTATATGATCAGAAACATGCTGTGTGATTTGATTGCTCTCAAATATATTGAGATTTGCTGGAACAAAATAAGTCAGGTTAATTTTTGTAAATGTACCATGCATGCTTAAAATGAATGTATCTACATTTGTTCCTGAGATACAGGTTGATGGACGGATGGCTACATGGATGTGATGGAGATGGTTTACTATCGGGACCTTTCGCATCCTGCTGATGTTTTGTTGCTTAGGATATGAATGGCTGAGCGGAGGCTGTAAAACCTGGCACCCTGCTTGGGTATGAGGTTCTTCCTGCCATCCTGCCATCATTTGTTTTTTATGTTTTGTCACCAAAAGTGACCTTGAGGAACCCTGGGAGCTCAGGAAGGAAGGAGCGCCCAGAAGCAGGGACAGGGAGCTGGTTGGGGAGGACCAGAAATCAGGTTTGTGAAGGTTCCAGAGAGGACCTGCCCTTGCGAGGAGAGTGGGAGACTGAGATGGGGGAGGGGTCATTGGAATGATGCGGGTGCTACTTGGCATTGTCCATTGTGAGGCACCACCGGGGTCATCAGGGATTGGTGGAGAGGGAGTATAAAGCCCCAGGGTTGCCAAGGGAGGGCCCAGACCGAAGAAGGTCTGGTGGATAGCAGAACCTTTTTGTCTCCCTCTAATCGCTCCTAAGCCTCACGCTCCCTTGCCCCGCGTGTCCTGTTGCTTCCCTGATCTTCTCCGTGACCTGTAGCTAAACCTTCCACCAGCGCTTGAGAACTTAATTTGAACCGGATCCTTTCCCAGACCCCTTTCTTCTCCTCCTCCTCCTCCTCCACCTCCTCCAGGTGCCCAACAGCCCCCTTCTCCTCCTTTCCCTTCCCTTACTTCCCCCCTTCCCCTCCCCTTCCCCTCCCCCTCCCCTCCCCCTCCCCAACTCAGATCCGGCCCCGGTCCCCGTCCCCTTCCCTCCCCCCTGCCCTAAGCCACCTCCACCTCTGTCCTGGCCGCCTCAGGGCACCCTGAAAAGACCAGGACATGTGGCTGCGCTTTTGGCTCCTCTTTTGGCTCCTGCTGGGATTTATCAGCCATCATCCCACCCCTGTGAGTAGACGCTGGACCCTCGGGGTTTCTTCCTTTTTACTGGGCTGTGTCACGCGGCATGAAATTATACAGCTCAGGCCTGTAATCCCAGCACTTTAGGGGGCCGAGGTGGGCAGATCACTCGAGTCCAGGAGTTGAAGAGTAGCCAGGGCATCATAGTGAAACCCCATCTCTACAAAAAATTCCAAAAAAGATTAATTGGGCCTGGTGGTGCGTACCTGTTATTCCAGTTACTGGAGAGGCTGAGGTGGGAGGATCGCTTGGGCCCAGGAGCTGGACGTTGCAGTGAGCCGAGATGGCCCCGCCGCACTCTTGTCTCTAACAAACAAAATGGACCAAAACAAAGTGAAATGTCATTTGATTTGTGTCATCTGGTTTGATGACTTTTTTTTTTTTTTTTTTTTTAGACAGAGTCTCACTCTGTCGCCCAGGCTGGAGTGCAGTGGCAAGATCTCGGCTCACTGCAACCTCTGCTTCCGGGGTTCAAGCAATTGTCCTGCCTCAGCCTCCTGAGTAGCTCAGATTACAACGCCTGGCTAATTTTTGTATTTTTAGTAGACCACCACGCCTGGCTAATTTTTGTATTTTTAGTAGAGACGGGGTTTCACCATGTTCGCCAGGATGGTCTCCATCTCTTGACCTCGTGATCTGCCTGCCTCGGCCTCCCAGTGCTGGGATTACAGGCGTGAGCCACCGCGCCTGGCCAAAATATATAACCTTAAGTGTAAGTTTACTAACTTTGGAAAGTACATACACCAGCATAAAACAACCCCCTTTCAAGATCTACATTATTTTATTTATTCATTTATTTTTTTGAGACAGTTTCTCCCTTGTTGCCCAGGCTGGAGTGCAATGGGGCAATATCAGCTCACCGCAACCTCTGCTTCCCAGGTTCGAGCGATTCTCCTGCCTCAGCCTCCCGAGTGGCTGGGATTACAGACATGTGCCACCACTCCCAGCTAATTTTGTATTTTTAGTAGAGATAGGGTTTCTCCATGTTGGTCAGGCTGGTTTTGAACTCCCGACCTCAGGTGATCCGCCCGCCTCGGCCTCCCAAAGCGTTGGGATTAGAGGCGTGAACCACCGTGCCCAGCCAAGATCTACACTATTATGTCACCCCAGAAAGTGAACTCTCACTCTTCCCAGCCAGTCTCTTTCTTATCATAGGTTAGCTTGCTTATTCTGGAATTTCGCGTATACAGATGCATGCCATGCCATAGGTACTCTTTTGTGTCTGCTTTGTTCTGCTCAACACCATGTTTCTGAAATCATTACCATTGTTGTGTGGTTCTCTAACTCCATCATTTCCATTGCAGACTCAGCATATGCTGAGTTCAACCTGATGAAGGGCTATCTCTGTTTAATTCACCATCTTGAAAGAAACATTGAAAATTGAGATGTTTTCAAGAATATATAGTTAAATCCTGAGGAATCGATGTAGAAATGTTATCACAAGCTGTCTGAACTTACTCAGGGGAAGTCTTCGTCTTCACTCACATAAGAGTCTAATGGAATTAATATCAACAATCTTAGAGAAATCCCACACTATTCATGCCATTTTCATGATCTCCGCCTTGGTAATTTTTTTTTTTTTTTTTTTTTTTTTTGAGACAGAGTCTTGCTCTGTCACCCAGGCTGAAGTGCAGTGCTGCGATCTCGGCTCACTGCAACATCTGCCTCCCGGGTTCAAGTGATTCTTCTGCCTCAGCCTCCCAAGTAGCTGGAACTTTAGGCGCGTGCCACCATGCCCTGCTAATTTTTTGTAATTTTAGTAGAGATGGGTTTCACCGTGTTAGCTAGGATGGTCTCAATCTCCTGATCTCGTGGTCCACCCACCTCGGCTTCCCAAAGTGCTGGGATTGCAGGCGTGAGCCACCACGCCCGGCCCACCTTGTTAATTTTTAAGCACTAAAATTTGATACTTATTTGTGAATGAAGTAATCTCTTCATTGTATTTTTTTTTTAACTTATGCTGAGCTTTAAATGACAAAGATTCATATAATCCAAGAGAGAAGTATTATTTAGAGGGATTCTTTTACCATGTGATATATAATAAATGCATCCAATGTTATACATCAATTTAAAAAACAAGTAAATAACTTTAAAGAAAAGATAACTACTGGCCAGGTGCAGCGGCTCACACCTGTATTCCCAGCACTTTGGGAGGCCGAGGCAGGTGGATCATGAGGTCAGGAGTTGGAGACCAGCCTGGCCAAGATGGTGAAACCCTGTTTCTACTAAAAATACAAAAATTAGCCGAGTGCGGTGGCAGGCGCCTGTAATCCCAGTTACTCAGTAGCTGAGGCAGGAGAATCGCTTGAACCCGGGAGGCGGAGGTTGCAGTGAGCTGAGATCATGCCACTGCAATCTAGCCTGGGTGACAGAGCAAGACTTTGTCTCCAAACAAAAAGAAAAGATAATTACTTTATACTTAGCTTGTCTTACGCATGAGTGACGGGCTGCATGTGGCCCAGGACAGTTTTGAATGCAGTTCAACACAAATTTGTAAACTTTCTTAAAACATTAGGAGATTTTGGCCAGGTACAGTGGCTCATGCCTGTAATCCCAGCACTTTGGGAGGCTGAGGTGGGCAGATTACCTGAGGTCAGGAGTTCGAGACCACCCTGGCCAACATGGCAAAACCCCATCTCCACAAAAAATACAAAAATTTGCTGAGTGCATTGTCAGGCACCTGTACTCCCAGCTACTCAGGAGGCTGAGGCAGGAGAATCACTTGAACCTGAGAGGCAGAGGTTGCAGTGAGCCGAGAGCACGCCACTGCACTCCAGCCTGGGTGACAGAGTGAGACCCCATCTCAAAAACAAAACACCAAACAAAAACAAAAACAAAAAAAAATGGCTGGGCACAGTGGCTCACACCTGTAATCCCAGCACTTTGGGAGGCCGAGGCAGGCAGATCGCCTGTCAGGAGTTCAAGGCCAGACTGGCCAACATGGTGAAACCTCATCTCTACTAAAAATACAAAAATTAGTCAGGTATGGTGGCAGAGACCTGTAATCTCAGCTACTCGGGAGGCTGAGGGAGGAGAATAGCTTGAGCCCAGGAGCTGGAGGTTGCAGTGAGCCGAGATTGCACCACTGCACTCCAGCCTGGGCGACTGAGTGAGGCGGAACTCTGTCTCCAAAAAAAAAAAAAAAAAGAGTTTTTTTTGGATCATCAGCTATTGTTAGTGTTAGTGTATGTTATGTGTGGCTCAAGACAACTTTGCTTCTTTTAATATAGGCAGGGAAGTCAAAAGATTGGATATCCCTGCTTTATACCAAGAAAGACAGCACCCCACATTTGCAATGCCTAAAAACACTACCAGCCATCTGAAAAACATGAGACTTCTAACTTCTGTTCTTTTTTGTAGCAGTGGAATCCCACGGTGATATCTGAGGGATGTGGTTACCTTTTGGAGGAGTTGACGGTTTCTAAGGATGATTCTTTCTGAGTGAAATATTGTCGGTGTCATTGACCTTTTCATTATTTCAACTATTATTATTCCAGGTTATCAATACTCTGGCTGTCTATCGTCATCGTGAGACTGACTTTTGTGGAGTTCGAGACCACCCTGGCCAACATGGCAAAACCCCATCTCCACAAAAATTGGATAATTTGATAATTATCATTATTGGGTTTCTGAGACCTTACACATTTACCATTCTCTTCTGCACAAGTTACCTTTGTGTGAGTATACTAACTTTCTGTAGAGGTATACTTGTAATCACAAATAAGAATAAATTATATAAAACAATTCACATTTCTGGACTTCATTATGAATATGTGGTTTTACCCAAAAAAATCAGGGAAATGATTTATTAGCATAAGAATTATGAAAATGTCTGCCATTTACATTATGAAAATTAAATAGGTCGGTGTTTGTTTAATAGAATGTCAACAGAGCTTTTGGTCAAAAATAAGTTTTTTTAACCTTTGTGCTATTTATCACAAATGGAGTATGAGGTTTCGTCACTTAAATAGGAAATTCTTTCTAAACTCTTCTGCTTTATAGTTCTATCGTATGGGTGGAAGGAAAGCTTCCAATCTCCTCTCTGAAGATTCACTGCAGAAATGAGCTGACAACAGACAGCTTAACAGGAAAAGAAAAACATAGAACAGGCATAAACATGGGAACCAGCTGAAAAATGAGACTGCTAGAAGGGCCGGATGGTTGATGCTTAAAGAGCACCCTCTTCTGAGGGGAGAGGGAGATAGATGGAGATGTAGGCCATTTAGAGGGGCAGCAAATGATTTTTAGGGGAAATGAAAGAGGCCAAGGAACAAACAATTGGCTTGAGACAAAGTTCCTCTGAGGTCATAGGGACGAGGTGACAAACTGCCGGAAGGTGAAGGGCAGAACTGCACTGCGTCTCATGATGCAGAGAAAGCCCCAGAGAATCTCTTAGAACTGCCCTCCAAGAGAATCAATGAAAAGTGTGTCTGGGCAGGGTAATTTTGAATGACATCATTCAAAGTGCATGTTCCCACTTGCAACTGGAGAGAGATCAGTATGTCAAAAGTCTGTACTTGGTAAGAATTTGGCTGCTAAGTTGTGCCATAATTTGTCTTTTGAGCCTTTTTTCCTTTGGGTAAGTTGAGCTCTACATTTTGTCTTGCCATTCATGACAGTAAAAATGTGGTTGTCTGGGGGCTGAACCTCCTTCTGAACAATGATCCAAGATAAAAGTACTAATACCACAATGCTTTTTTATATTCAAGGGAAGAGGAAGTATGTTTCAGTTTTACCACCTAGATAATTACACGTCATTTGGCACTGCCTTTCAAGATATGTAGAAAACAGAAAATATATGAGTTATGAAGATATCTAGGCACATTTAACATTCTCTATGCCACTTAGTCCTGAACAGAGAATTTTCGGTATAAATTGGAGGAAGCTTTTTTTTTTTTTTCTTTTCTCACCCCCGAGACGAGTCTCCCTCTGTTGCCCAGGCTGGAGTATAATGGTGTGATCTCGGCTCACTGCAACCTCCACCTCCTGGCTTCAAGCGATTCCCCTGCCTCAGCCTCTCAAGTAGCTGGGATTACAGGTGCCCACCACCGTGCCCAGCAAATTTTTGTATTTTTAGTAGAGTCGGGGTTTTACCATGTTGGCCAGGCTAGTCTCAAAACCCGACCTCAAATGATCCACCCGCCTCAGCCTCCCAAAGTGCTGGGATTACAAGCGTGAGCCACCACGTGAGCCAGGGGAAGTTTTTAAATTTACCACTTTTTAACAGTTCCATTTAGGAAAGTTCAGTTGAGCTGTTGGACTTGGACAACTTCGCACCTCTCATCTTTGTCCTTGTCATCTAGTCATCTATACCATTACCTCCTAAGCAGGGACATCATGGGTGCCATGAAGCATTCATGCGTGATGGCATTTCTTTGCTTGTCATTTCTTCATGTGTTTGACATTTCTCCTAGCTCCAAACTGGGCTAGCTACCTTTCCTATGAAATCTAGCAGTAGTTGTGGGATTGACGTGGTTGCTCTTTTCATCTTTTTAGATTACCCATTGCTTCTCTCGAAATCCTAGTACATGATTTTTTTTTTATCCTATGTGCAGAAATCAGGAAAAAACAAATTCTACAAAGAATTTGAAAGATATTATTTCAGGCCAGGTGTGGTGGCTCATGCCTGTAATCCCAGCACTTTGGGAGGCTGAGGCAGGTGGATCACTTGAGGTCAGGAGTTCAAGACCAGATGGACCAACATGGTGAAACCCCATCTCTACTGAAAAGACAAAAATTAGCCAGGCATGGTAGCAGGCACCTGTAATCCCAGCTACTTGGGAGGCCGAGGCACAAGAATCGCTTGAATCTGGGAGGTGGAGGTTGCCGTGAGCCAAGGTAGCGCCACTGCACTTCAGCATGGTTGAGAGTGACACTCCATCTCAAGAAAAAAGTCATTTCAATGACTACCTCAGGAGATTCATAAGTATCTGACCCACATCTGAGATGGGATTTGCATTGCATTTTCGCTATGATGAGAACAAATATTTAATATCTTAGAAGATTAAAAGCATACTGTGATAATATGGAAATCTTGGTGGGAATTCAGTCATTAGTGAGAATGTTTTGCATTAAGTTCAAACCAGCCTCAATGAAGCTGATGTGAGGGAAGGGAAAGTGAACTCTGAGTAGAGCAGGGACAGAAGGAAGATGCTCCAGTGCAGATCAGGAAGGAGCAGGGGGTGAAATGTTACAAATTCTAGAACTCAGAGAGCTGAAGGTAATTACTTCCTTTTCAAGTTGTGAAACATGTTAACCTGTGGTAAAACACTTATAAGATGATAATTACCATCTAACCGTGTTGAAGTGTACAGTTCAGTTGTGTGAAGTATATTCATGTCATTTTTTTTTTTTTTGAGACGGAGTCTCACTCTATCACCAGGCTGGAGTGCAGTGGTGGGATCTTGGCTCACTGCAACCTCTGCCTCCTGGGTTCAAGCAGTTCTCCTGCCTCAGCCTCCCGAGTAGCTGGGACTACAGGCGTGCATCACCATGCTCAGCTAATTTTTGTATTTTTAGTAGAGACGGGGTTTCACCATGTTGCCCAGGATGGTCTCCATCTCTTGACCTTGTGATTCACCCACCTCGGCCTCCCAAAGTGCTGGGATTACAGGCGTGAGCTACCGCACCTGGCCTATTTTTTTTTTTTTTTTTTTTTGAGACAGAGTTTCAATTTTGTTGCCCAGGTTTGGAGTGCAATGGCACAATCTCAGCTCACCACAACCTTTTCCTGCTGGGTTCAAGTGATTCTGCTCCTCAGCCTCCCGACTAGCTGGGATTACAGGCATGCACCACCATGCCTGGCTAATTTTGTATTTTTAGCAGAGACAGCGTTTCTCCATGTTGGTGAGGCTGGTCTCAAACTCCCGACCTCAGGTGATCCGCCTGCCTCGGCCTCCCAAAGTGCTGGGATTACAGGAGTGAGCCACCGTGCCAGCCTCATGTCATTCTTGTGTGTGTGTGTGTGTGTGTGTGTGACAGAGTCTCATTCTGTCGCTCAGGCTGGAGTGCAGTGGTGTGATCTCAGCTCACTGCAACCTCCGCCTCCCAGCTTCAAACGGTTCTCTGCCTCAGCCTCCCGAGTAGCTCAGATTACAGGTGCCCGCTGCCATGCCTGGCTAATTTTTGTATTTTTAGTAGAGACGGGGTTTCACCATCTTGGCCAGGCTGGTCTTGAACTCCTGACCCCGTGATCCACCTGCCTCGGCCTCCCAAAGTACTGGGATTACACGCATGAGCCACTGTGCCCAGCCGTCATTCTTATATTATTATTTCCCAGGTGTCTTTCCTGAAAACTATCTTCCGGTCTCGAAATGGACATGATGGATCCACGGGTGTACAGCAGAGAGCCTGGAGGTCCAACCGCAGTAGACAGGAAGGTATGGCTCTGTTGGAGTCCCCATAGTGTGGAAATGAGTTTGCCCTGGAAAGGGAAAGAACAGCTTCTTGCCCTCAGGTTTCTCACCTTCTCCTCTCCTCACTCTCACCAAGGACTGAGGTCCATTTGTATGCACACAAAGAAAAGAGTTTCTTCCTTTCCAGGAAATAAAATTGTCCTGAAAGACCTTGTGACTTTATGGAGATATGCGGAAACAAAAGTTAGAGGTAACATCCGTAAGATGAAAGTGACAACGAAAATCAACCATCATGACAAAATCAATGGAAAGAGGAAGACCGCCAAAAAACAGTAAGATGTGCCTTGACACAAATACTGTTGTATGAACCATGTGCCAATCAAAGTAGACAACTGTAAAGTCCTTGAGAATATTTTCTACAATATTTGTGGCAAATTCAGTGGGCTCAAAATTGAGTTTGTCCTTTCTGCTTCATTAGTTTAAGCTGTATAATTCCTTTCCCTTCCTACATTCTTGTTTGTAATTTTTTCGGGGGAAGAGGAGTTGCTAGTACTGGCATTGGTTTTCCTTTCTCTCTCTCTCTTTTTTTTTTTTCCTGAGATGGAGCTTTGCTCTTGTTGCCCAGGCTGTAGTGCAATGGCACAATCTCAGCTCACTGCCTTTTGGGTTCAAGCAATTCTCCTGCCTCAGCCTCCCAAGTAGCTGGGATTACAGGTGCCCACCACCACACCCAGCTAATTTTTGTATTTTTACTAGAGATGGGGTTTCACCATGTTGTCCAGGCTGGTCTCGAACTTCTGACCTCAGGTAATCCACCCGCCTCAGCCTCCCAAAGTGCTGGGATTAGAGGTGTGAGCCACCACACCCAGCCTTTTTTTTTTTTTTTTTTTAATTTTGAGATAGAGTCTCGCTCTGTCGCCCAGGCTGGAGTGCTATGGTGCAATCTTGGCTCACTGCAACCTCTGCCTCCCAGTTTGAAGCAATTCTGCCTCAGCTTCCTGAGTAGCTTGGATTACAGGTGTGTGCCACCACATTCGGCCAATTTTTTTTTTTTTTTTTTTGAGACAGAGTCTCACTCTGTCCACCCAGGCTAGAGTGCAGTGGCATGATCTTGGCTCACTGCAACCTCCGCCTCCCAGGTTCAAGCGATTCTTATCCCTCAGCCTCTTGAGTAGCTGGGACTACAGGCATATGCCACCATGCCCGGATAATTTTTGTATTTTTAGTAGAGGCGGGGTTTCACCATATTGGCCAAGCTGGTCTAGAACTCCTGACATCATGATCCACACACCTCGGCCTCCCAATGTGCTGGGATTACAGGCGTGAGCCACCGTGCCCAGCCCAATTTTTGTATTTTTAGTAGAGACGGGTTCACCATGTTGGCCAGGCTAGTCTTGAACTCCTGACCTCAGGTGATCTGCCTACCTCAGCCTCCCAGTGTGAGCCACCGCACCCAGCCTGGATTGTTGAATTCAATGCTTGGGTCACCTCCAGATTCATTTTCACAGTCTTTCATGTTTTGGTCATATTACATTGTATTTTGCTGCCATATGACTGATCTCTTTTTGTTAAATGTGAGATACTTGTTAAAAAAATATTTAGCAATGAATTGAGGCCTAGTGGCATGTTATCTTGCTGCAGAAGAGATGGGAGTCTACTTCTGGGGGATGGTCACGGGTCCTCCATACAGGCTGCAATTGAGGTCGTCAGTGCAGGCTCAGTCCCTACAAAGGCCAGGGTATTTCCTGTCCACCTCTATTCTGATGTGTGACTCTTCTGGGTCTCAACCAGAGCCAGTGGACTTCAGTACGGGTCGCTTTCATTGGCAGACCCTCAATCCACTTGTTTTCCATCTAATCCCATGCATGTGTGCAAAAGCTGCTCTGCTTCTTTGCATCTCAGTAGTTCCTTCTGGAATTCAGCAATGAAACTCAGGGAAATGGGTTCCAAATGCGAGGCTGACTTTCGTCCTGGGTTTCCTTCTTCTCCACCTTCACCTCATGTCTGTTTACTGCCATGTTAGCAATTTGATGTATTCAATCATGGGTTTTATATTCTGTTTGGTGTCCCCCATTGTTCTCATCGGAGATCAGAAGCTTCAGATGCACTTATGTCAACTCAAGAGTAGAATGCTTCCTTAGCTTCCCTCCAGAGTCAGGTTTTGTGTTTCTAGTTCCCAAGTGCACAGCAGGAGTAGCGGTGCCCTCACTGGCTTCTCATTTGCATTAAACTGTGAGCTTCTTTAGCGTGGGGACAGGACCCTGCTCCCATTGCATTCTCAGCACCACACCACACACTCCTTGTTTGAGGCCACGCCAGACAGCATGTGCTGAAGGATGCCCTGTGTTCAGAAACAAGTTCATTAACTTTCTCTTTGAAGTGTTTTCGTCCCTGTTTCCTAGCGTTCTGGGAATTTTACACATCCTTCCTATAAAACCAAGTATCAGGTGAGATCCTTAGGATCAGGACCATGAATCAAGTGGTGTGAGGGCAACACAGCAAACTTACCCTTTTTAGGCCATTTCCTTTTTCTGCCCTCAATCTCTGTGAACTGAACCTTGTTAAAGTCAGTCAACACCAGGTTGGATGGTTTGCAGTTGTCACCTATTTTCAGGACATAACACCCTGACTTAGGAGCCATTCCGATCATTTCTAATTCAATAGATGCGCCCAGCATTCAGATTGCCTTTTCTCTCAACCAGGATCTTTAAAGTCGATGACAAGAGTTCCAGTCCTGAATCATGGCAAAGTGCAGTAGTGAACTGCGGGGTTAATGACACCATATTCTGGAAGGATCTCTCTATGGCTGATGGTCTCAGTTCCGGCATCAGCCTCTGACTGAGAATCAGGTCTCACACAGGAGGAGTCAGATGAGGAGCAATCCTCTGCTTCCGATGGAGTTAGTTGTGATGAGTTGGTGAGGTCTGGTTTTTCACACTGAACTAAAATGATCTTTCGCTGTGTCAAGCACAAGACTGACCCCAGAGACACACATACTGCACCTCATAGAAGCTTTTAATAGTCTTTATATTTACTAAAGAATAGGACTAACTATGGAACTATGAAGATGAGCTGGAAATGACAGGTGACTTGCCAGCAGGCCAGAGTGTGATTTTTTTTTTTGTCCCTCAATGGGAGGTGTCCATTCTCCCTTCAGTTGTGAGAATCAGTTGGTTCATTTGTGGGAAGGTTGCAGGGGGATCTTTGAATCACAGCCTTCAGATGCCAGAAGGGCAGGGGGAATCCCACACGGGCTGGTGGATCATGTGTGTGCATTTCTCTCCCTTCTAACCTGAGGAAACTAAGCATGAAAGAATGTGAGCACGCAGAAAAGGAGAGGCAGGTATCAGAGGCAGAGGAAAATGGGAAATTGGATATGAAAGAAATACACACCTACAAGTGAGTTCAGAAACTGAACCCCACCCTCCTGGGAAACACCCATTGGAGTGTTGTTTTTAACCTCTGTACAATGTTTAGACCCAGTAAATGCAGAAATAGAAACAAATGGTCAGAAGACATATCGTGAGAGAGAGAGAGAGTTCACAAAACAGAAAACAAAGTACCTTAATATTTACCAGTGACCAAAAGATGTGAAGCAGCAAAACGTCTCCTGACCCCATTGCCAGCTAGACTGTGTGGAAACTCGGTTCATACCAGCCATTCTAGGGGTGGGGTGAGTTGTTGTCATCCTTAGGAAAGTGTGTTGTTGTAGGATCAACCACATCCTTCAAAAGGACTATGCCTGTTTATAAGCCCAGCTGTTTCTGCCCTGTGAAACACGGTAAGGATATTAATACAAAGAGAATACAGCTTTATGATAAAAGATGCTCAATGAAGGATGAATTAGGGATATACTGAGAATGGGGAAGGAAACTATCATCTCAGAAGTCAGCAGGCAGTAAGCAAGAGGAGGAATCAATATAGCAACAGTTTGGATCAGACCGTACAGTTTTTTTGTTATTGTTTTTGTTTTTCTGAGATGGAGTCTCGCTGTGTCACCCAGGTTGGAGTGCAATGACGTGATCTTGGCTCACTGCAACCTCCGCCTCCCAGGTTCAAGTGATTCCCCTGCCTCAGCCTCCCGAGTAGCTGGGATTACAGGTGCCTGCCACCACGCCCAGCTAATCTTTTGTATTTTTAGTAGAGACGGGGTTTCACCGTATTAGCCAGGATGGTCTCAATCTCCTGACCTCGTGATCCATCCGCCTCGCCCTCCCAGAGTGCTGGGACTACAGGCGTGAGCCACCGCGACCGGCTCAGACTGTACTCTTATAGCCATCTGAAATACGTTTTCTAGGTAGAGATAGATTGTGTAAGGGTACAGTTGTGAGGATAACAGAAACATGGCAGATTATTTAAAATCATCCTGAAAGTGGTGCTTTATCTGATGAAAGTGATTGTAATCCATAGGAAAATGTTTCAACGTGCACAAGAGTTGCGGCGGCGGGCAGAGGACTACCACAAATGCAAAGTAAGGAGCTTCCTCCCCGCAGTTGCAGGATAGTTCAGTGCTGATGCAGATGATGCCACGGCTCTTAGATTCTCTCAACATTCAATTTCTCATGTGTTGGCTTTTTCAGATCCCCCCTTCTGCAAGAAAGCCTCTTTGCAACTGGGTAAGTTTGTTTGTTTTCCTTGCTTTTGAACATAGTCTGCCAGGTCAGGACATGGATACATTTTTCTCCCTACAGCTCTGTGCTCAAGCCCTGCAGAGGGAGATGGCAGAGAGAAAGGCTGCCTACAAGCATCACAGTCCCATCCCTGTTGGTAACCGTGTTGTGCAAAAACACCTTCATCCCCACCCAGTGGGGCCTCTGATCTAATATTCAAAGTGTCAGAGGTTCCATATTTGTAATAGCAAATGGGCCCTGACTGTAAATTAGTGAAGAGTGAATGTAACTTATTACCCACAGGGACAATTCCAAATGAAGGCCTTAAATGATGCTCAGCTAAGCTGGTTCTTGTGTGGCCTCTGTACCTTCAAAAGCTGCCGAGTCCTATGATTACACGTGATGGGACTTGTACACTTGAAGTGAAACACAGTTTTAAAACTTGCTTTGTTTAGAATTCCCACCTCATTTTTCCATGGACAAAAGTATTCCTTATGTCCTAGTGCACTTACAATTTGGTATTACCTGGGAGTGAAAAGAAATATTACAGCCATGCCTAACTGACTTCTTGAGGTAAGATTGTTCTGTCAGAAAACCCTCTCCCAGTTCCCCTGCAGCTCTTCAGGAATCCACATCTCTCCAGAGCTCTTTGTTCTCATGGGTGGCACCTCCAGAGTGAAGAAGATCCTTTGTCAAGAAGGGAAACAGAGGGGAAATGAGAGGGTCCTGCAGGCAGAGCTGGAATCAACTTCCACTCTGCCTCTTGCAAATTGTGTGACCCTGGGCACAATTTCTCCTTCCTCTGGAAACCTCTGTTTTCTTAGATTTGGAGCAGGGTGGTCACACTGACCTTGCAGAGTTCTGAGAATCAGAGACAGAACATAAAAGGCCTGGAAAACATTCTCCAAAAAGAAGCTGCAACATGTGTGGACAATGGGCTTTTCATGCCTCTCTTACTGTCTGTTGACCTGGTGCAAGAAACATGCTCTGGTGATGGCTGTGAGGGAGGAATGAGGATAGACATAGACACTCCTGTGTCTCAAACATGCTTCTTTATTACTCTGTTATGACTCTGTCTTCCCTGGGGCAGGACCCCAGCCTGCCTACATTTGCAGACAGACACAGTGGCATGTGGAGACAACAGTGTGTCCCAATGACTTTTCTTTACTCCCCAGCTGTCGGCAGTACTTAGTGGAAGGGTGATATTATGACACTGATACTGCTATTTTGAAACCTGGAGGATGGAAAGGTGCAAAAATCTATCACCAGCAACAGAAGGTGCAGACCGTGTTGGTGGCAGTAATTTTGTCCATCAAATGAATATGTGTGAAAACATTCCCTTCTTCGGCCCTACAGGTCAGAATGGCGGCAGCGGAGCATCGTCATTCTTCAGGATTGCCCTACTGGCCCTACCTCACAGCTGAAACTTTAAAAAACAGGATGGGCCACCAGCCACCTCCTCCAAATCAACAACGTTCTAAAACTGAGAACTCCCTGAGCCTCAAGACACCTCCCGAATGTCTCCTTTGTCCCCTTCCACCCTCAGTGGATGATAATATCAAGGAGTGTCCTCTTGCTCCTCTTCCACCCTCTCCTCTTCCACCCTCAGTGGGTGATAATCTGAACGAGTGTCTCCTTATCCCTCTTCCACCCTCTCCTCTTCCACCCTCAGTGGATGATGATCTCAAGACTCCTCCCTTAGCTACTCAGGAGGCCGAGGCAGAAAAACCACCCAAACCCAAGAGGTGGAGGGTGGATGAGGTGGAACAATCACTGAAACCCAAGAGGCGGAGGTTGAGTAAGCTGAGAACACGCCATTGCACTCAAGCCTGGGCAATAAGAATAAATCCGTGGGTCGAAAAAGAGAAAAAAATCAAAAAATAAAACCCACACTCCAAAAACAAACTAACGAAGAATAAATAAATAATATAAAAATAAAATAAATACTGCAGTCCTTATGTTATTGCTTTGTTTCAATATCTGGTATGATTGCCTGAGGGACCTGAGGTTTTTAATTAATTGTGGGGTTTTTTTTTAATCTTTAGAAGTGGTTGGTTATGTAAAATATTATTATTATTATTATTTTTTTTTTTTTGAGACGGGGTTTTGCTCTGTCACCCAGGCAGGAGTGCAGTGGCTCGATCACAGCTCACTGCAGCCTCAACCTCCTGGGCTTCAAGCAATCCTCCTGCCTCAGCCTCCCAAGTAGCTGGGATCACAGATGTGTGCCACCACGTCTGGCCAATGTTAAAAAATCCTTTAACTTTTTTGTAGAGATGCACTCCTGGACTCAAGCGATCCTCCTACTGGTCCCGACCACCAGCCTCTTTCGATAAACATTTACACTGTTTATTATCTGATGCCATTTCTATCTTCTTCCTTGTCGTCCAGACATCAAAGAATTAGGTTTCTTCAGGGTTTTCTTTTTCAAGTCCTCATTGTTAAAGATCACTCACATTAGGGCCAGACACCACGACTCATGCCTGTAATCCCAGCACTTTGGGAGGCCAAGGCGGGCAGAGCACTTGAGGTGGGGAGTTTGAGACCAGCCCGGCCAACTTGGTGAAACCCCACCTCTACTGAAAAACATACAAAAATTAGCTGGGCGTGATGGTGCATGCCTGTAGTCCCAGCCACTTGGGAGGCTGAGGCATGAGAATCGCTTGAACCCAGGAGGCAGAGGTTGTAGTGAGCCAAGATCACATCAGCACACTCTAGCCTGGGTGACAGAGCGAGACTCTGACTCAAAAAATAAAATAAATATCACTTACATTAGATATACCCAAGGGGTGTTCTATAGAGAGTTGGAAGCAGTGGTTATTGCAACAGGGGCACGGAAGTCATCTGGCTATGCCAGGATGCCCAGGGGACACTCGGGGTGGGTGGCATAGTGGTGCTGGGGACTCACCGCACAGGACGCTCTGATTGACGCACTGCCAGGAGTAGCGCTCTGTCTTGGGGCTGCAGCCGGCCTCCTCAGCTCGAGTGTAACAACAGTTGTGGCCATGGCAGCACCTGCGGATGTCACATGGGCAGGACAGCAGGTGGGTGAAGCTCTCTCCTGGCCCTCCTCTCTTGCCAGGACCATGGGTGACTGAAGACCCCCAGGGAGGCACAGCATCCTCTTATCTAAGTTTTTTTTGTTTTTTTTTTAAGAGACAGGGTCTTTCTCTGTCGCCCAGGCTGGACTGCAGAGGCACAATCATAGCTCACGGCAGCCTTGAACTCCTGGGCTCAAGCGATCCTCCTACTTCAGTGTCCCAAGTAGCTGAGACTACAGGCACACGCCAGCATGCCCGGCTGGTTTTTTAATTTGTATTTCCTTTGAGACAGCGTATCTCTCTGTTGCTCAGGCTGGAGTGCAATGGCTCAATCAGCTCACTTTAGCCTTGAACTCCCGGGCTCAAGTGATACTGCCACCTCAACCTCCCAAGTATGCTACTACAGGAACACAAACTCCTTTTTTAAATTTTTTGTGGATATGGGGGTCTCACTATGTTGCCTAGGCTGGTCTTGAACTCCCAGGCTCAAGCAGTCCTCCTACCTCAGCCTCCCCAAATGCTGGGATTACAGGTGGGAGCTACTGTATGCCTGGCCTTATCTAAGCTGTTTCCCTGAAAATCCCCGACTTGGGTAATGATTCCATTGGCCCCACCATGCCCTGTCCTGCCTTCCTGGCTGTGCCCAAGCTTGGTCCCTGCCTGCCTGCCTGCCTCACTCTCTGGGTCTCGAGCTTCTGTGACACATGACTCCTCTCTCTTCCTGGAGTGATACAAGCCCTGCCACTTCCTGACTTTGCCCACACTGTACCGTCTGCCTGGGGCAACTTCATGTCTGCCCATTGACCCTTAGGCCTCAGCCCAGGCACAAGCCCCTGCCTCCGGAGGTCATCCAGGCCTCACCAGGCTACACCCTCTCGTAAAATTGGATTCCCTCCCTTCAGGGCAGGTTTATAATGAAATCCTCCTCAGAGGCCAGGTGCGGTGACACCCATCTGTAATCCCAGCACTTTGGGAGGCTGAGGTGGGAGGATCACTTGAGGCCAGGGGGTCGAGACCAGCCTGGGCAACATAAGAGAGACTCTTGTCTCTATAACAAATTTAAAAATTAGCTCACCAGGCCAGGCTCAGTGGCTCATGCCTGTAATCCCAACACTTTGAGAGGCCGAGGCAGGTGGATCACGAGGTCAGGAGTTCGAGAGCAGCCTGACCAACATGGCGAAACCCTGTCTCTACTAAAAATACAAAATTAGCCAGGCATGGTGGCACGCACCTGTAATCCCAGCTACTCGGGAGGCTGAGGTAGGAGAATTGCTTGAACCCAGGAGGTGGAGGTTGTGGTGAGCCAAGATCATGCCATTGCAGTCCAGCCTGAGCAACAGAGCAAGACTCTGTCTCGAGACAATAAAAACACACAAAAAATTAACTCGCCATGATGGCACATGCCTATAGTCCTAGCTACTTGGGAGGCTGAGGTGGGAGGATTCCCTTCAGCCCAGGAGTTTGAGGCTGCAGTGAGCCACTATGATTGTGCCACTGCACTCTAATCTGGGCAAAAGCGAGACCCCAGGCTAGAGTGCATGATTTTGGGTCACTGCAACCTCCACCTCCCAGGTTCAAGTGATTCTCCTGCCTCAGCCTCTTGAGTAGCTGGGACTACAGGCATGTGCCACCACGCCTGGGTAATTTTTGTATTTTTAGTAGAGACAGGGTTTAGTAGAGACCATGGTGAAACCCCGTCTCTATAAAACAAATCTCTACTAACCCCATCTCTACAAAAAACAGCTGGGCATGGTAGTGCACACCTGTAATTCCAGCTACTTGGGAGGCTGAGGCACGAGAATCATTTGCATCTTGGAGGCAGAGTTTGCAGTGAGCTGACATCGCACCACTGCACTCCAGCTGGGATGACAGAGCAAGACCCTGTCTCAAAAATAAGAAAAAGGAACAAACAACAGCAACGACAACAAAAAAACCTCTGTGTCAATCACAGCCTTCAAGCTAGGGGAGAGGCGGCCGAATTCTGCCCTCTGCTAACTAACTATAGCTTTGTGGGAATGGGTGAGTGGCATGCCCTTTTGAGCCCCAGGGCCCCATCTGTAAAATGGGCATAACTGTCATGCCCGTCTTTAAGAACAGCCTTGGGGGTAAATGAGTGGAACTCATGGAAAGATCTCAGCCCACAACCTTCCACAGAACAGGCGCTTCTCACACAGTAAGTAGCAGGAGTGTAGAGGCTGCAGGCATGAATCCAGCCAGACTGCCTGGGTTCAAGTCCCAGCTCCCACGTCTTGGTAACTATGTGGCCTCAGACAAGTTACTTAATATTTCTTTTTTTTTTTTTTTTCAGAAGGAGTTTTGCTCTGTCACCCAGGTTGGAGTGCAGTGGTGTGATCTCGGCTCATTGCAACCTCTGCCTCCCGGGTTCAAGCAATTCTCCTGCCTCATCTTCCTGAGTAGCTGGAATTACAGGCACCTGTCACCACACACAGCTAATTTTTGTATTTTTAGTAGAGACGGGGTTTCACCATGTTGGCCAGGATGGTCTCAAACTCCTGACCTCATGATCTGCCTGCCTCAGCCTCCCAAAGTACTAGGATTACAGGCGTGAGCCACCGCACCTGGACACGTTACTGAATATTTCTGTGCCTAGGTTTCTTCATCTGTGAAATGGGATTGTTGTGAGAACACAAAGGGATTCCCAGGGCAGTTCCTAGTGCATAGTCTGGCTGCCTTTGTGTGTGTGTGTGTGTGTGTGTGTGTGTGTGTGTGTGTGTTTAATATAGAGACAGGGTCTCACTCTGTTGCCTAGGCTCATTTCAAACTCCTGGGCTCCAGTGATCCTCCTGCCTCGACCCAAAGTGGTGGGATTACAGGCATGAGTCAACACACCTGGTCACTTTATATTATTATTATTATTTTCTTTTGAGACAGGGTTTGGCACTGTTGTCCAGGTTGGAATACAGCGGTGCAATCTCAACTCACTGCAAACTCCACCTCCCGGGTTCAAGCAATTCTCCTGCCTCAGTCTCCCCAGTAGCTGAGATTACAGACACCTGCCACCACACACAGCTAATTTTTGCATTTTTGGTAGAGATGGGGTTTCACCATATTGGCCAGGCTGGTCTTGAACTCCTGACCTCAAGTGATCTGCCCACCTCGGCCTCCCAAAGTGCTGGGATTACAGGAGTGAGCCACCGCTCCTGGCCAATTTTTTAAGGCAACATTTTCAGCCCATGGCCAGGGTAAGGGGCAGCTGGTACCAAGATCTGGCTTCACTGGCCATGTTATCCAAGAGGCCTCTGCCTGCCTGCAAAGTAGTACTGCACACTGGGATCTCCCTGGACCAGACCCCAGCTTCAGTTTTGGGTACTTCCTCATAAGCCTTGACTACCCCAGAGTGTGAGGGATTTTGTAGCCTGGTCCCAGGCATGCACTCACCAGTCAATGGCATCGCGGGGCTGGCCATGGCCTCCCAAGCCACAAAAGGAACCATATTTCATATAGGCGATGGGAGTCTAGGGACCAACACAACCCACAATTCCTGCCAGTTCCAGGATCCCACGCCGGGTCACACATAATATCCTGGAGGGTGGGGGGTAAACAAAGGTGACAGGCTGCAGGTCAGGGCTTCCCAGACCCCTGGGAAGGGCATGAGCCTGAGAAGAGCCTAGGTGTTACAGCCTGGCTGTCTGGGTTTGAATCCTACTTCCTAGCTGTGTGACCTTGGACAAATTCCTAACCTCTCTGGGCCTTGGTTTCCTCATCTGTGAAATGGGGGATAAGCTGACTTCAACTCATATGAATGAAATGAGATAATGAGTATAAAGCCCCTGGTGCATGAAAAGGCTATTATAATCCGGCTGGGCTCAGTGGCTCACACCTGTAATCCCAAGACTTTGGGAGGCCCAGGTGGGCAGATCACCTGAGGTCAGCAGTTCAAGATCAGCCTGGCCAACATGGTGAAACCCCATCTGTAGTAAAAATACAAAAATTAGCCGAGCCTAGTGGTGCACACCGGTAATCCCAGCTACTAGGGAGGCTGAGGAAGGAGAGTCACTTGAACCTGAGAGGTGAAGATTGCAGTGAGCCAAGATTTTGCCACTGCATTCCAACCTGGACGACAGAGCAAGAGTCTCAAAAAAAGAAAAAGAAAAAAAGGATAACTATTATAATCAAGGTCCTCAAGGTAGCCAAGAAGGGAAAAAAGAGTCGTGCATGAAACGTTTGTCCAGTTCCCTGTGTTGGGCACTGGGCATCACGGATGCGCCTACAGGTGTCTGTCACCAAGGTGGGCTCCTCTGTGGCAGCTCCCGGGCCCTGGCACTGCCCTGTGCTCATGACTTCCCCTCCAGACTCAGGGCCCTTGGTATCTCCTCTTATTTTCACTGCCAGACAGGAAGGCCCCTTGGCCTGAGCCCAGCCATTTTTCTAGATCCTGGCACAGCTTGGACATGTAATGGTGCCCAATGCATGTGACTGGAACCCCTGCATTGGACATGAAGGAAACGAGGCCAGCCGGGAAAGGTAACCCCACATTCCCACAGCCAGCAGGAACCCGAGCAGAGGCTTCAACCCAGGCTTCTGACTTGCAAACCAGTGCTCCTTCCTCCTTACACAGTAACAACAGGGGAAGGTGGCCTTCCGGGTTGCCAGAGCCGAGTGGTACCAGCAATAGAGTGGAAACTCACACACAGGCTTGCCTGCTTCCTGGGTTAGGGTTAGGGTTTATACGGCTCCGGGAGGTTGATGCATTGTGTTTGATCATCCCCCCTTTTTTTTTTTTGAGACAGAGTCTCATTCCTGTTGCCCAGGCTGGAGCATAGTGGTGTAATCTTGCTCACAGCAACTTCTGCCTCCCAGGTTCAAGCAATTGTCCCGCCTCAGCCTCCAGAGTAGCTGGGATCACAGGCATGCGCCACCACACCCAGCTGATTTTTGTATTTTTAGTAGAAACGGGGTTTCACCATCTAGGCCAGGCTGGTCTTGAACTCCTGACCTCATATGATCCACCTGGTTTGGCCTCCCAAAGTGCTGGGATTATAGGCGTGAGCCACTGCGCTCATCCTGATCATCTTGTCTCTCTTTTTTTTAGAGACAGGGTCTCACTCTGTCACCCACACTGGAGTGCAGTGGCACAATCATAGCTCACTGCAGCCTCCAAATCCTGGGCTCAAGTGATCCTCCTGCCTCAGCCTCCAGACATATGGGCATGCACCCCCATGCCCAGCTAATTTTTAAATTTTTAGTAGATCTGGGGTCTCACTATGTTGCCCAGGCTGTTCACAAACTCCTGGCCTCAAGTGATTCTCCTGCCTTGGCCTCCGAAGGCGCTGGGATTCCAGGCATGAGCCACCATGCCCAGTCTCGTTTCTGTTTTATCTAGAACATGTTTTCATCACACTGACTTTTTTGAGAAGTCCAGGCCAGATTTAAATTCCATTTTGTCTTTTTATCAGTGGAAAAGTAGCATATTTATGTTGCAGGACAAAGATGAATCAAATAGGAAGAAAATGTAAAACACATTTGGGGCCAGGCACAGTGGCTCATGCCTGTAATCCCAGCACTTTGGGAGGCCAAGGTGGGCAGATCAACTGAAGTCAGGAGTTCCAGACCAGCCTGACCAACATGGAGAAACCCTGTTTTTTTTTTTTTGTTTTTTTTTTTTTACTGATCTCCAGAACTCTGTTTCTTTCTTTTTTTTTTTTTTTATTGATCATTCTTGGGTGTTTCTCGCAGAGGTGGATTTGGCAGGGTCATAGGACAATAGTGGAGGGAAGGTCAGCAGATAAACAAGTGAACAAAGGTCTCTGGTTTTCCTAGGCAGAGGACCCTGCGGCCATCCGCAGTGTTTGTGTCCCTGGGTACTTGAGATTAGGGAGTGGTGATGACTCTTAACGAGCATGCTGCCTTCAAGCATCTGTTTAACAAAGCACATCTTGCACCACCCTTAATCCATTTAACCCTGAGTGGACACAGCACATGTTTCAGAGAGCACAGGGTTGGGGTAAGGTCACAGATCAACAGGATCCCAAGGCAGAAGAATTTTTCTTACTACAGAACAAAATGAAAAGTCTCCCATGTCTACTTCCTTCTACACAGACACGGCAACCATCCGATTTCTCAATCTTTTCCCCACCTTTCCCCCCTTTCTATTCCACAAAACTGCCACTGTCATCATGGCCCGTTCTCAATGAGCTGTTGGGCACACCTCCCAGCCGTGGTGGGAGACATGCACCACCACACCTGGCTAATTTTTGTATTTTTAGTAGAGGCGGGCTGGCCAGGCTGATCTGGAACTCCTGACCGCAAGTGATCCACCCGCCTTGGCCTCCCAAAGTGCTGAGATTACAGGCGTGAGCCACTGCACCTGGCCCATTGATTGAAATATATATATATATTTAGTTTTAATGTATTGAGGGGGTATAAGTACGAGTTTCTCACATGCCTATATCGCATAGTGGTGAAGCCTGGGTAGTTCATTGATCTGGGTTATCAGAAAACTGTGTTCAAGAGGACCTGTTAGAGTTTTCTCCATGCAAAGCAAATTTGGGGGAAGGACGCAGTGGCTGACTGCTGTAATCCCAGCACTTTCGGAGGCTGAGGAGGGCGGATCACGAGGTCAGGAGCTGGAGACCAGCCTGGCCAACATGGTAAAACCCCATCTCTACCACCACCAGTTAGCTGGGCGTGGTGCTGGGCGACTGTAGTCCTAGCTACTTGGGAGGCTGAGGCAGGAGAATCGCTTGAACCCAGGAGGCAGAGGTTGCAGAGAGCCAAGATGGCACCACTGCACTCCAGCCTGGGTGACAGAGCCAGACTCCATATCAAAAAAAAAAAAAAAAAAAGGTATTTACTAAATTTTTGTATCAAAATAACAAATTATGTATGTTTTGGGGAAAGAAATCTGGTTATTAAATCTTCATTTCGATTGAGTTCTATGTAAATTAAAATTCACTCTAAGAACTATTTTTTGGTATAAAACTTCATCTGCCCAAGTGTTCAGGAGATAACCTGAGATTTTAGAATAGAAATGTAAACAATCAAAACCAAGAAACCAAGTTTCCTGAAACTTGCATTAAAATATTAGAAATATTAATAATTCTAAAATGCCATTTTGCCACTGTTATTCATATTAACCAAAATATTAGAGAAGTAATATTTCAGACTAGATCTGAAAAAATGTCTGAATACAATTCAAAAATAATCATTGATAATTTTTTAAAAAGTGGGTCTATAAATAGTAGTAATTCCTCAAAATGAAGTGCATAATTGGCACATCAAATATTTTGTCTGCAGGCAATTCTGTGCATTTTAGGTAAAAAATGTGGTCCCTTTAAGAGAGTCCTTGACTTCTCATTTCTCCGGGGACCCTTCTGTGGCACTGGTCCCCTTTGTATATAAAATGGTGAAAGCTGACTTGAATGTGCCGTCACCGCTCTGCTGGGAAAAACAGATGAAGGTGGCCCAGAGAAAACCACAGACTCCAGCGTAAGCTGTTCTCCATTGAACAGGAACAAGGCTGAAGTTGGTTAGCTGGAACAGGGAGAGTGAGTCCATTAGGGCCACATGGAAACCAAAGCCCTGAGTTCATATTACTGAGCAGGCGGAACTCACCTGTACAAAGGGCCAGTACATCAGTCCGCTCTGGAATTAAAAAAAAAAAAAAAAAAAGCAACAACTTAATTAGAATGCCTTTTATTTTTTATTTATTTATTTTGTTTTTTATTTTTTGAGACAGGGTCTCACTCTGTTGCCCAGACTGGAGTGCAGTGGTGCAATCTTAGCTCACCGTAACCTCTGCCTCCTGGGTTCAAGCAATTGTCGTGCCTCTGCCTCCTGAGTATCTGCGATGACAGATGCACACCACCTCACCTGGCTAAATTTTGTATTTTTAGTAGAGACGGGTTTTCACCATGTTGGCCAGGCTGGTCTCGAACTCCCGACCTCAGGTGATCCGCCCACCTCGGCATCCCAAAATGCTGGGATTACAGGTGTGAGCCACTATACTCGACCTAGAATACCTTTTAGCCACACAAAACAATTGCACAGTTCATTCCATAAAAGAGTAAGAAATACTAGGCCAACAAGATGCCAAGGTAGTATTATATTTCAGACTAAGCTGATTAAATTAGAGTACTAAGGCCTCTAGAGTGAGGGGGTTGGGGAGTTGTGGGGAAAAAAGCTATTAGGTACAAGACATTTCTATTAATTATATTTTTAACATCAGAATGAAAAGTCTACTAGAATCAGTACCAATTCTGGAAGAGAGCCGCTTTGGAAATGACAGCATGTATTTATGCATTGCAATTTCCTGGTTACCATGAACAAATGATGCAGGAATATATTTGTAAATACAGAATCATCAATGAATTCTCTTTTTTAAAATTAATTATATATATATTTTCTGAGACATGGTATCTCTATGTTGCCCAGGCTGGTCTTGAACTCCCAGGCAAAAGCAATAGTCCCACCGCAGCCTCCCAAAGTGCTGGGGTTATAGGCATGAGCCACCTCATCCTGCTGAATTATTTTATTTATTTATTTTGTTTGAGATGGAGTCTCATTCTGTCGCCTAAGCTGGAGTGCAGTGGCAAGATCTCGGCTCACTGCAACCTCTGCCTCCTAGGTTCAAGTGATTCTCCTGCCTCAGCCTCCTCAGTAGCTGGGATCACAGGCGCCTGCCACCATGCTCGGCTAATTTTTGTATTTTTATTAGAGACAGGGTTTCACCATGTTGGCCAGGCTGGTCTTGAAGTCCTGACCTCAGGTGATTTGCCTGCCTCCTCCTCCCAAAGTGGTGGGATTACAGGCGTGAGCCATTGTGCCCAGCCTTGAATTGTTAAAACTATATACCAAACCATTGTTTATGGAATGATTTTCAATAATATATTCAAACCATGGGATGCTATAGCACAAGTTTAGCTGAAATTTTCATATATTACAAAATATCTTAGACATTTTAACAAGCTTTATCCTATACAGTCCGATAAAAAAGTCACCATTATGAATTTTTTTTTTAAAAAAAGTCTTGGTATGTAAATTATATCTCAAAAAAAAGCTAGAGGTTTTTAAAATAGTTCTTAAAAGTGGTATTACAGACTTATTTTCTTCTTTTTACTAATTTGTACTTTCTGAAGTTTCTAAAATGAACAATTGCAATAAAAGCTTTATAATATTTATGTTTATATTTAAAAGTAGATATTACATATAATGTGTGTATATATATATATATTTTTTGTTTTGTTTTGTTTTGTTTTATTTTGTTTTGTTTTTGAGGTGGAGTTTCGCTCTTGTTGCCCAGGCTGGAGTGCAATGGTGCGATCTCGGCTCACTGCAACCTCCACTTCCCGGGTTCAAGGGATTGTCCTGCCTCAGCCTCTGAGCAGCTGGGATTACAGGTGCACACAACCACGCCCAGTTAATTTTTTGTATTTCTAGTAGAGACAGCGTTTCACGATATTGGCCAGGCTGGTCTTGAACTCCTGACCTCAGGTGATCTGCCCGCCTCGGCCTCCCAAGGTGCTGGGATTACGGTTGTGAGCCACCATGCCTGGCCATAAAATATATTTTACATATATTTTTGAGACGGAGTTTCGCTCTTGTGCATTTCAAATTCTCGAGCTCAGGTGATCCACCCACCTCGGCCTCCCAAAGTGCTGGGATTACAGGCGTGAGACACTGAGCCTGGCCCTTAATTTTTAAATATACTTTAAATATAAAATATACCCCTGTAATCCCAGCACTTTGGGAGGCCAAGGCGGCCGGATCACCTGAAGTCGGGAGTTTGAGACCAGCCTGACCAACATTGAGAAACCCCATCTCTAATAAAAATACAAAAATTAGCAGGGCGTGATGGCAGGAATCTGTAATCCCAGCTACTCAAGAGGCTGAGGCAGGAGAATTGCTTGAACCTGGGAGGCAGAGGTTGCAGTGAGCTGAGACTGCACCATTGCACCCCAACCCGGGCAACAGAACGAGACTCTGTCTCAAAAAATAATAATAATAATAATTTAAAACTTTAGCAAAAATAATCAGAAGACTAAACTCATCCAAACATGGCTTTCCTTCTTTCTTTTTTTTCTTAATAGAGATGAGGGCTCACTATGTGGGCCAGGTTGGTCTTGAACTCCTGGCCCCAAGCAATCCTCCTGCCTCCGCCTCCCAAAGTGTTAGGATTACAGGAGCCACTGTGCCCGGCCATGGCTTTATTTCTTATGGCTGTGTTTTTTCCTGTCAGAATGTAGTATCATGTAGTAGTATATTTTGTTCTCAAACCATTCCCCCACAAAAAGGAATCAGGACGCCTCAGAGAATTGGCTGATTCTAGGGCCAGGGCAGGGCAGGTGCAAGGTACAAGATGGTCCTGGAACACACTGTCATGCCAGGAAGGAAGTGGCTTATGAAAGAAGAAAAGGAGAAAGAAGATGGGTGATGTCACAGGACACAGGAACCAGCGTGGAGGGACTCCAACTGGCCGAATCTGGGACATGAGAGCACTAAAAATAATTAAACCCCGTCATGAACTCTCCTCTGTGCTTCGGCAATCTCCCTCTGAATAGGCCAAAGGCATCTGGCATTCAACATTTCCCAAACTGAACTCACCTCATCTTTTTTTTGAGACAGAGTCTTGCTCTGTCACCCAAGCTGGAGTGCAGTGGTGCAATCTCACCTCACTACCATCTCTGCCTCCCAGGTTCAAGTCATTCTCTGTAGGGACCAGCCCCACAGGGTCGGTGGGTCTCTCCCTATGTGCAGCGACGAGAGAGTGTAGAAATAAAGACACAAGACAAAGAGACAAGAGAAAAGGCAGCTGGGCCCGGGGGACCACTACCACCAATGTGCAGAGACTGGTAGTGGCCCCGAATGTTGGGCTGCGCTGTTATTTATTGGATACAAGGCAGAAGGGGCAGGGTAAAGAATGTGAGTCACCTCCAATGATAGGTAAGGTCACGTGGGTCATGTGTCCACTGGACAGGGGGCCCTTCCCTGCCTGGCAGCCGAGGCAGAGAGGGAGAGGAGACAAAGAGAAAGACAGCTTACGCCATTATTTCTGCATATCAGGGACTATTAGTATTTTCACTAATTTACCACTGCTATCTAGAAGGCAGAGCCAGGTGTACAGGATGGAACATGAAGGTGGACTAGGAGTGTGACCACTGAAGCACAGCATCACAGGGAGACGGTTAGGCCTCCGGATAACTGCGGGCGAGCCTGACTGATGTCAGGCCCTCCACAAGAGGTGGAGGAGCAGAGTCTTCTCTAAACTCCCCCGGGGAAAGGGAGACCCCCCTTTCCCGGTCTGCTAAGTAGCGGGTGTTGTTTCTTGACACCTTTTGCTACCGCTGGACCACGATCCGCCTGGTAACGGGCGTCTTCCCAGACGCTGGCGTCACCGCTAGACCAAGGAGCCCTCTGGTGGCCCTGTCCGGGCATAACAGAAGGCTCGCACTCCTGTCTTGCAGTCACACCTCACTATGTCCCTTCAGCTCCTGTCTCTGTATGGCCTGGTTTTTCCTAGGCTATGATTATAGCGCGAGGATTATTATAATATTGGAAGAAAAAGTAATTGCTACAAACTAATGATTAATGATATTCATATATAATCATATCTAAGATCTATATCTGGTATAACTATTCTTGTTTTATATTTTATTATACTGGAATAGCTCGTGTCCTCTGTCTCTTGCCTCAGTGCCTGGGTGGCTTGCCGCCCACAGAGGAAGCTCTAGGGCCTGCCTGTGCTGTCTCCCTGCCAGCCAGCACCCTTTGTCTCACCATTTTCTGCTGTGACCCCCAGCCTCCACCCAGTGGGCTCCTCTCCCCAATGCTCCCCTCCTTGAGCCCCTCAGGCCCCTCACATGTGAAAACCTCCCAGGACGGCCAGGCCTGTGATCCACCTGCCCAGCCACAGTCCATCTGGGCTCCAGGACAAGCATGGTCCATTGAGCAACTGAGCTGGTACTGGGGGCCAGAGCCTGGTGTGGGAATGAACAAAACTCTGATGATTCCGCAGAATGAGGAGGGGACACCATGGCTCATGCCTGTAATCCCAGAGCTTTGGAGGCCCAGTGGGGAAGAATCACTTGAGCCTTGGACTTTGAGACCAACCTGGGCAATACAGCAAGACCCCATCTCTAGAAAAAAATATATTTAAAACTGAGCTGGGCAGCCAGGTGTGGTGGCTCACACTTGTAATCGCAGCATTTTGGGAGGCTAAGGTGGGGCGGATCACCTGAGGTCGGGAGTTCAAGACCAGCCTGACCAACATGGAGAAACTCCTTCTCTATGAAAAATACAAAATTAGCAGGGTGTGATAGCGCATGCCTGTAATCCCAGCTCCTTGGGAGACTAAGGCAGGAGAGTCGCTTGAACCCAGGAGGTGGAGGTTGCAGTGAGCTGTATCATGCCACTGCACTCCAGCCTGGGCAACACGAGCAAAACTCCGTCTCAAAAAAATAAAAAATAAATTAAAAATAAGTTTAAAAAATTAGCTGGGCATGGTGGCTCTCTCCTGTACACCCAGCTACCAGGGAAGCTGAGGCGTGATTATCATGTGAGCCCATGATTTTGAGGCTGCAGTGAGCTACAATTTGGCCACTGCACTCCAGCCTGGGTGTCAGACCCAAGCCTTGTCTCAAAAAAACAAAAATAAAAAAGAAAGAAGGGAAGCCAGGCTGGAGTTCCCCTAGTGAAACTGGATATCTGTGGGGAAACAGCCAGTATGGCAGAGGCCTTGGCTGCTGGAATGTTGGCTCCAAAAGCTGAGCAGGGTGAGGGCGCCCTGGGCCATTCCACTCTGGTACTCACCTGAGCTTTCTGGAATTTTGCTCCCTTGCCCTGGTGGCTGAGTGTGGGGTGTGTGGAGCTGTTGTCTGCCCTGAGGGTGTGGTAGGTCTAATGTGGGAGGGATCCGGAGTCGGGACCAGACTTGGGTTTGCTCCCGGAAGGAAGGGGTGGGGTTGAGAGCGAGGGAGCTTCTCCATTAGCCTCCTCAGCACCACAGCTGCAGCCAAGCTTAGAGTGATCTGCAAAGCCAAGATGTGAGTTTAGTGTTTAGTTGTGATTAGAAAGCACAAGAATAAAAGGCAAAAGAGCCCAATGTATAATTTATTTATTTATTTATTTTGAGATGGAGTCTTGATCTGTCGCCCAGGCTGGAGTACAGTGGCACGATCTCGGCTCACTGTAACCTCCACCTCCTGGGTTCAAGCAATTCTCCTGCCTCAGCCTCTTGAGTAGCTGGGATTACAGGCATGCGCCACCACACCCGGCTAATTTTTGTATTTTTAGTAGAGGCGGGGTTTCACCATGTTGGTCAGGCTGGTCTTGAACACCTGACCTCAGGTGATCCGCCTGCCTCGGCCTCCCAAAGTGCTGGGATTACAGGCATGAGCCACTGCTCCTGGCAGCTTTTTTTATTTTTTGAGCTGTCACCGGGCTCTTGAGCTGCCCTCTGAACTCCACCCTGCAGGGCAGGCCAACAGAAGAGCTTTTTCTAATTGACCCAGCCAAGGGAAGTGAGCCGGTGAGTGGGGAAAAATGGGTACTCACTAGACAGAAACAGGGCAGGTCATGTTTCCCAGGGCAGTCTTGAAGGCACCAATGCTTCTAGTCCAGTGCAGCCTGCATGCAAGCCCCCAGCAGCCCAGGCATTCCAGGCTCTGACTACAGGGCCAGTCTGGAGTAATATGTGTGGGCAGAGTTGAAGGGGCAGCGGTGGAGCAGAGCATGGATGCATAGAACAAGAAAGAACAAAGACGCTGGAGTCCCATCACCCTGGGAGCCAGCCCCAGTTTCATGGCTCTCAGGGGAAGTTACAGAGCTTCGCTAGAAGATCCTAGAAAAACAGCAGCCCGTGGCAGGTGCTTTTGTTTCCCTGGGTTTGAAGGAGGCTCCACAGACAAGAGACCAGAGGAGGTTGAGGCTTGGAAGCCACAGGGCCCTGTGGAAGGAGGGCATCCCCCTACCCTCCTCATTCTTTGTCTTCACTATTTAAAGTTCAAGGTCAAGCTGGGGCCAGGCATGGTGGCTCACGCCTGTAATCCCAGCACTTTGGGAGGCCAAGGTGGGCAGATCACGAGGTCAGGAGTTCAAGACCAGCCTGGCCAACATGGTGAAACCCTGTCTCTACTAAAAATACGAAAATTAGCCAGGCACGGTGGTGGGCACCTGTAATCCCAGCTACTGGGGAGGCTGAGGCAGGAGAATTGCTTGAACCCGGGAGGCGGAGATTGCAGTGAGCTGAGATCACGCCACTGCACTCTAGTCTGGGTGACGCAGCAAGACTCCAACTCAAAAAAAAAAAAAAGGTCAAGCTGGGCACGAGACACGAGACAGGTAACCATTTGAGTAAAGGTGAGTCTCCCAAGGCTTCCAAGAATTGTGTGAGTTCAGAGGCAAGCGGGCAGGTGGGAGTGTGGGAGAAGCTGAGGCATCCGGCTTCCAGGCAGAGGAGAAGCTGCTCACATGCTAGGGCCACAGGCCCCTCCTCCCTCCTCTGGAAGCCCCTTGACTGGCAGGACCACAGGCAACTAGCTCTGCCTCCGCCCTCAGCAACCAACAGAAGGCACCCTTGACTCAGACTTTGTGTTGCATTCCAGTAAAAAGCCCCAGACCTGCAGTGGGTGGCATAGAAAAAAGGTGGGAGGGGGGTTACACAGCTCAATCCTGTGAGGCAGGGGCGACTATTATTCACATCTTAGAGATGAGGAAATGGAGGTGGGGGGGGTAAAATCCTTGCCCCCAGGGACTAAGCTGGCCAGTGTCCTGTGAGCATGAGCAGTGATTGACTGAGTCACAGCCTCACCCCTGCAGCCAGATCTGAACTTCCTCATAGCTCAGCAACCCCCGCCAGATCACTGAATCTCTGCAGGGCAAGCCCTTTACTCACTCACAGTAGAGGCCAGGACCATCGTCTGTTATTTCATTAACTGTTTCTTGGCCATTGGCTCTATGTGGGACTTTGTTCTACAGCAGTGACAAGAGCTGCCCCCAGGCAGTTTAGTACACAGGTTCGGAAGGGGTTTAATGAGATGCATAAAATTTGTAGTATGGCAGAAAATAATAAGGGTTCAGGAAAGGGGGGCGGGCAGGGAAGTGCACAAGAAAGAGCCGCAATTTTATTGTATTTTATTTTTTTAGAGACAGGGTCTTGCTGTTTCCCCCAGGCTGGAGTGCAAAGGAGTGATCATAGCTCACTTCAGCCTCCAACTCCTGGGCTCAAGCGATCCTCCCACCTCAGCCTCCCCCGTAGCTGGGACTACAGGCATATGCCACCATGCCCGGCTTCTCAGAGCTGCAATTTTAAATTGGGAGCCAGGGAAGACCTCCCTGTGGAGGTGGCAGGTTATCAAGACTGAAGATGTAGAGAAGGACCTTCCAGTCAAAGGGAAAAGGCAGGTCCTGCTGTGCTCAGGAATGGCCAGAAGTACTATCATCCCCATCTTAGAGATGTGGACAGGGCCGCAACAGTGTCAGGGCGTTTCCTGGCTCCTCAACAGCAGGATCCGAAGTCGTCTGGAGGATCTGGAGGATGTGCCGCTCTGCTTGGGGCGGACCTCCCCTGGAGCGCACCTCCCCCTGGAGCGCGCGGGCGCGCAGGGTGCACACAGCCCTCTTGGACCCCGGGACCGGCTCAGGCTCAGGCTCGGCGTCAGCAAAGGGACCTGCGCGGCGCCCTGGGGCGGAGGAGGCCCGAAGGTCAGTGGCCAGTGCCGTGCGGCTGACGGAGGTCGGGGCGCAACGGGACCGGGAGGAGCGCCCAGGGCGGGGGTGCCAGGCCCCCTCCAACCGCGGCGGGGTTGGAGTCAAGGCGGCTCCGGGCGGGGGTCGGACCCCAAATCCAGGCCACAGGCCGCCGCCCGGTCTTCTTCTTTACCCGAAGGGCGGCCGCGGCGGATGGGAAGCCGTGCACGACGAGCACAATCTCCATGGGGAGGAGAACAGGAATGTTCCTGTGAGCCCCGCCGCGCCCTACCGCCAGCGCAGCCCAGCATCGCGGGTCCCCTCCTATCCCACCGGAGAACGGGGTCCTCACTCCCAGCTTCAGCCGAGCCCTGGCCCCGCAACTGCCTGAAGGCACGCCCCCTGCACCTGCCCACCTCAGGTCCCGCCTCCAGCCCAGGTACCCACCTGTTCTCATTCCTCTCCCTCCTGCGCTCCACCCGACCCCAGCGTGCCCACCAAGACCCCTGCGCTGGACCCCAGCCTGGATCATCACCCTCGCCTCAGCCAGCTGCTCTCCGGAGTTCCACCGCCGAGATTCCCAGGGCACCGCCTCCCCGTTAGGCTCCTCCCCTGCGACAGCCTCCCCCCACCAACCGGCCTCGCCCGGGACGTCCCGCGCACGTCACAGGCCTAGTGGGTCCCTCTCAGCAGGCTTGTGCCCCCCGGTTCCGCCTCCTCCAGGGAGCCTTCCTCCGGGCACAGAGACCCTCCCCCTCTTAACAGGGACCTCGGCCAATGGTCCGCCAAGCCCCGCCTTTTTTGCGGCCACCATTGTGCTGCTGGACGAACAGGGTTGACAGTGAGCCCCACGTAGACAGGGCCCGGGTACCAGGGATTCAGGCAGTAGAGCAGCTGGACGCTGAAGAAGCACCCGGCCTCGCCCCGATTCCCGCGGGACCCTTCGAATTTTAGGAACTTTTCACTAACGAAACACACTTCTGTGTCAGCACCGACATCAAGAAGAGAACCTCACCAGCACCTCAGAACCCGCTTTGTCCCTCCCTGGTTCCTTCCCCTGGGTGCCTGGTGTGCTGCCGTCTCACCCATATGTAGTTGAGCGCCCCAGCCCCTGTAGGACACCTGGCAGATCAGGTCACAGTCCTGCTGTGCCCTCGGGCTCACTGGGGAGCTGGGGGCTCCCAGGTGCTCCTCCAGCAGCTCAGTTCAGCATGCTGGGGGGTCAGGGCCAGCCCCTGTCCCTGGGGCCTCAGGCCTCCCTTTCTTCCCACAGTGGCCAAGATCACGGGTCTCTACAATGACTCGGAGCCACCCCGGAAGACCATGCACAGAGGGGTGCTGATGACCCTGCTGCAGCAGTCGGCCATGACCCTGCCCCTGTGGATTGGGAAGCCTGGTGACAAGTGAGGGCAGCAGCTGCGAGGGAGGGGCTGGTGCCCAGGGGCTGGGACTGACCCTTTGTTCCACTCACAGGCCCCCACCCCTCTGTGGGGCCATCCCTGCCTCAGGAGACTATGTGGCCAGACCTGGAGACAAGGTGGCTGCCCAGGTGAAGGCCGTGGTTGGGGATGAGCAGTGGATCCTGGCCGAGGTGGTCAGTTACAGCCATGCCACCAACAAGTGAGTGACACCAGCCCCGGGGCTGCTCTCTGCCCTTCCTGCCCACCTGCCCCACAGCCCCAGGAGGACTACTCTATCCTGTTTGAAGACACCTCCTATGCAGACGGCTACTCCCCTCATCTCAGTGTGGCCCAGAGGTACCTGGTAGCTTCTAAGGAGCCCAAGAAAAAGTGACACTGCCCGGCGGACTCGATGTCCTCCACCATCTTGGGGCAGGACAGCAGAGGATGTGCTTGGATTAAACAGACATCCCCCCTCCACACATCTCCTGGGTTTTACTTCTCCAAACCCTTCTCCCCTCCCCAGATATGGTGACCTGGGGAGCTGAAGGCTGAGGGAGAGGTGACCATATGTGGCCCCACTGGGCATTCACTCTTTCAGCTCAGAGTTTCTCTTCCTTTCCAATACAGGCTCTACATGAACACAAATCATATTTTATTTTAATTGAGCTTTATTTTCTTTGGAGGGAGGGTCTTGCTTGTCATCCAGGCTGTAGTGAATGGGCATGTCATAACTCACTGTATCCACAACCTCCTGGGCTGAAATGATCCTCCAGCCTCTGCTTCCCAAGTAGCTGGGACTACAGGTAAGTGCCAGCACATGTGGCTAATTTTTTTACATCTTTGTAGAGATGAGGTCTCACTATTTTACCAGGCTGGTCTCAAATTCGTGGCCTATTGTGATCCTACCAGCTCAACCTCCCAAATCGCTGGGATTGCAGACATGAGCCACTGTGCCTGACTCAAAAATCATACTTTATTCTTGAGCCCATTGGTCAGGGTAGATTCGCACACTCCCTCTGCAGTGACTCCAGGAGCCCCTCTCACAGCTCAGAGCGGAAGCTGAGGCTGCAGCCTGCCATCTTCTCCGCATAGTCCGCATCGAAGCGCTCATTCTGCGCCACGGTGAAGGTGGTCTTCCAGTCCCCAGCCATGCCTGGGGGAGGAAGGCAGGGAGCAAAGCTGGAGTCTCATCCCAGGGGAGGCCCCGAGTGCCTATGGGGAGGCTGCAGCTGCTGCTCCCACCCGCCCCAAACCCCCGTGCTGGCCGGCACCCACCTTTCCTCATGAAGGGGGAGGTGCTGTGGTCCATGAGCTCCTGGGGGACGGTGGTGTAGTTGGTCATAGGGTTCTTCTTCATCTCCTTGAACGACGTGTGCTGAACCATGAAGTCCATGGTCTCCTCTGGCAGGGAGTGCCCCACAAACTCCAGGATCTTTTGAATCTCCCTTTTGGGGTTCTGAGCAGCAGAGGGCTCCTCAGTGGAGCAAAACAAAACGGGTCCCCCTCTCTAACCTCAGAGGGGATCTGGCCACTTCCCCTAGAAACCCCAAAGAGCCTCAACCCCTGGGGCCCTAGTCTCTGGAGTAAAATGAATTGATCTCTGCCCTGTGATCCCATCATGAACAGGGCTTGGCGCCTATGGGTGAGGACCGGGATGGTCTTCTTCCGTGACTGTGGCCCTGGGTAGCACACCCTTTGGTGAGGATAAGCAATAGGACTAAGTATCTGATCCGTGGCCACCCATGCAGCTGACTCAGGTGCAGAAGATGAAAGCTGTGCCGAGCCTGCTGCCAGGTGGGGCTGCAGTGGGGGGGCCTGGGCCAGGGAGGTAGGATGGGGAATCTGGGCTTGCTGTGGGAGCCGCCCAGGGACGGGGCTGGGTGGCCTTGGTGGGTCCCTGTGAGGTGCCTGCCCCCAGGTGTCACATGGGGGGAAGCATCACAGGCGGTCTCACCTCCTTCATGTCTTCATAGAAGAGGTAGAGAACAGGGTGGGTGCGGCTCAGCTCCCACCACTCCTGCATGTGCTGGTACCAGGACCCGTAGGACACTAGAGAAGCGGGCAGGGGGCACCGACACAGGGTTGCTGTACGTTATAGCCACCACCCCTCGGCTTCACACCCTCCTTCCTCCAGTCAAGCCCACCTTCTCCAGCCATGAACTTTTCCAGGAAGCTGTCCCAGGTCCCAGGCTCAGGGTGCGCCTTTTCCATACGGTGGAAATGGTAGTAGGAGACCGCCACGTCCTTTGGGTTTCGGGCAACATAGACCACCTGCAGGGGCAGAGGACCCAGCCCCAGCACCATCACCACACAGCCCACCCCAGGCCAGCTCATCTGTTGAACTGGCAAAGGAGGAACCTGAGGCTTAGAGGCTGACTTGCTTGAGATCTCACTGCACAGGTAGGGCCAAGCTGGGATCTGAACCCTGCTCGGAAGCCAAAGTCCTGCCTGGTTCCTGAGACCATATTCTATACTAATATAATCTGCACCAATGCCATCATACCCTGATCTGGAGCAAGGCATGCCTGGTCCCCACCAGCTCCCCGTCCTCTGCTGACCTGTGAGCACCCACATGCTGCCTTTCTTAAGTGTGCACTGTAGAGACTCACTATCCTTGCATCAGACCCTCATCAGAGCAAGAGGCAGACAGTGTCCTCTCTCAAGATGTGATGAAGGCTGGGCGTGGTGGCTCACGCCTCTAATCCCGGCACTTTGGGAGGCCAAGGTGGCCAGATCACCTGAGGTCAGGAGTTCAAGACCAGCCTGACCAACATGGTGAAACCCCATCTCTACTAAAAATACAAAATTAGCCGGGCGTGGTGGCAGGTACCTGTAATCCCAGCTCCTTGGGAGGCCGAAGCAGGAGAATTGCTTGAACCCAGGAGGCAGAGGTTGCAGTGAGCTGAGATCGTGCTATTGCACTCTAGCCTCGGCAACAAGAGTGAAACTGTCTCAAAAAAAAAAAAAAAAAAAAAAAAAAGGGCCAGGCGCGGTGGCTTACGCCTGTAATTCCAGCACTTTGTGATGTTGAGGCAGGAGGATCACAAGGTCAAGAGTTTGAGATCTGCTTGACCAACATGGTGAAACCCCGTCTCTACTAAAAAGAATACAAAAATTAGCCGGGTGTGGTAGCGCACGCCTGTAATCCCAGCTACTCAGGAGGCTGAGGCAGGAGAATCACTTGAACTGGGGAGGCGGAGGTTGCAGTGAGCTGAGATCATGCCACTGCACTCCAGCCAGGGTGACAGAGCAAGACTCTGTCTCAAAAAAAAAAAAGATGTGATGAGCCTGGCAGAAGCGAGGAGGCCCTTCCAGAAGAACAGGAACATGGCTGAGAGGGCACCTGAGCCCCCCTTCCTGGCTTTCCTTGCCAGTCAGTGGGAACTTTTTTTTTCGTAGAGATGGTTTTGCTGTGTTGCCCAGGCTGGAGTGCAGCAGCAGGATCATCAGGGCTCATTGCAGCCTCCTATTTGCATAAACAATCCTCCCCGCTGAGCCTCCTAAGTAACTGGGAACAGTCTATGCCACCATACCAGGTTGTTAATTTTATTTTTGTAGAGATGGGATGTCATCTCTACAGCAATGTTGCCCAGGCTGGTCTCCATCTCTCGCCTTCAAGGGATCCTCCCTCCTCAGTCTCAAACTGGGATGACAGGTGTGAACCATTGAGCCCGGCCTCACCTTGACCTTCTGATCCAACAGAGTCTGAGGGAGCAGAGCCAGGGGCAGGTGTGACTTGATGAGCCGTGGGGGCGGTGTGTCTTTCAGAGTCTCCAGCCCTGAGTAGTGGGTCAGGGAAGGTCTGGTGAGCTGAAGCCCCAGCCCTGTCTTCCTCCACTTCCCTTACCCCCAGGACCCAGCCATGCACCTGAGGGTTCCCCTGGATCATTGACCTCAAGGAAGGGCACCCGTACGTAGATGGGAACCCGGTTACACTTCTCTAGGTCGCCGCCCTGGTAGATCATGTCCAGTATCTGGCTCACCCAGGTGGTGCCTGGAGAGGGAGGGAGATAGGAGGTGAGCAGGCTGAGGGCACGACCTTGCTGACCAAGGTGGGGACTGCCGCCTGGGAGAGGGTGGGTGGCCCTCCTCACTTACCAGACTTGGGGTAGGTGTTGATGAGCAGGTCATCAGGTCGGGCTTGGAAGCTCTGCAGGGGCCCCAGTGCCTCTGCAAAGTACTTGATGAGCGGGACCCCCTTCACGTACTCCAGTGGCGGGCGGGAGGTGTCCTGGATCAGCTCCATGTTCCTGCGTCAGGGGCCAGAGCCAGGCCCGTTCCCTTACCACCATCACAACAGCAAGAAAGCGGGATTCTCTCTTTTTTTTTTTTTTTTTTGAGATGGAGTCTCACTCTGTCACCCAAGCTGGAGTGCAGTGTGGCACAATCTCAGCTCACTGCAAACTCCACCTCTTGGGTTCAAGCAATCCTCCCGCCTCGGCCTCCCAAGTAGCTGGGATTACAAGCATGTACAACCATGCTCAGCTAATTTTTTTTTTTCTTTAGTAGAGATGGGGTTTCACCATGTTGGCCAGGCTGGTCTAGAACTCCTGGCCTCAAGTGATTTGTCTACCTCAGCCTCCCAAAGTGCTGGGATTACAGGTGTGAGCCAGCACCCAGCTGCCCCTTTGCAGAGTTTTTGCTTTCAGGGAAGTCACTGAGGCCTAGGGAGGCTGAGTGACTTGCCCGCACTCACAAAGTCCGTCAGTGGCGGGGCTGGGGCTGAAACCAGGTCGTTCCCCAGCCTGGCCGCACCTTTCAGTCACCTGCAGAGCTGTTCAAAATCCCAGGGCCTGGGGCATAGTGCAGACCAGTGAAAGCACCCTCGTAGCGCGGGGCCCAGATATCAGGGTGTGTGAAGGTCTCCAGGACAGTCCAGCTGTGCTGAGGAAGCTCTAGGGCCTGCCTGTGCTGTCTCCCTGCCAGTCAGTGCCCTTTGTCTCACCATTTCCTGCTGTGACCCCCAGCCTCTACCCAGTGCGCTCCTCTCCCCGATGCTTCCCTCCTTGAGCCCCCCTCATGCCCCTCACATGTGGAAACCTCCCAGGCCGGCCAGGTCTGTGATCCACTTGCCTGGCCACAGTCCATCTGGGCTCCAGAACAAACACAGCCCATTGAGCAACTAAGCTGGTACCAGGGGCTAGAGCCTCGTGTGGGAATGAAAACTGTGACTCATCAAAAGGAGGGGCCCAGGCAGGGTGACTCCCGCCTGTAATCCCAGAGCCTTGGGAGGCCAACGGGAAAGGATCCCTTGAGCCCTGGAGTTTGAGACCAACCTGGACAACAAAGCAAGACCTCTACAAAAAATATTTTTCAAAATTAGCTGGGTGTGGTGGCTTGCTCTTGTAACCCCAGCTACTCAGGAGGCTGAGGCGGCAGGATTGCCTCAGCCTAGGAATTTGAGGCTGCAGTGGGCCAGGATCCCACTACACTCCAGCCTGGGTGACAGAGCAACACCCTGTCTCAAAAATACACAAAGGAAAAGAAGGAACGCAGGGGGATTCCAGCCAGGCTGGGTTGTCTAATTGAAATGGAATATCCATGGGAAAGGGCAGGGATGGCAGAGGCCTCGGCTTCTAGAATGTTGGAGCCACAAGCTGAGCAGGGTGAAGGTGCCCTGGGCCATTCCAACGTGTCACTCACCTGAGCTCTCGGGAACCTGACCTGTTCTCTCCTTGCCTGCAGGGGCTGAGTATGGGTGCGGTGTAGGGAGTGTAGGGCTGCTCTCTGCCCTGAGGGTTTTGAAGGTCCAATGTGGGAGGGATCTAAAGTCAGGGCTGGGAACTCCAGGAAGGAAGGGGTGGGGTTGAGGGTGGGGAAGCTTCTCTATTACCCTCCTTACCACCACAGCTCCAGCCAAGCTTGGAGTGATCTGCAAACCCAAGATGTGAGTTTAGTGTATAGAAAACACATGAATGAAAGGCAAAAGGGGCCAACATTGGTATTTGGGTTTTTTTTTTTTTTTTTTTTGAGCTGTCACTAGGCTCCTGACCTTCCCTCTGAACTCCACCCTGCAGGGCAGGCCAACAGACAAGCTTTCTTTCTTTCTTTTTCTTTTTTTTATATGAGATGGAGACTCGCTCTCTCGCCCAGGCTGCAGTGCAGTAGCACGATCTCCGCTCACTGTAACCTCCCCCTCCTGGGTTCAAGCGATTCTTCTGCCTCAGCCTCCCGAGTAGCTGGGATTACAGGTGCACACCACCACATCCGGTTAATTTTTGTATTTTTAGTAGAGACGGGGTTTTGCCATGTTGGCCAGGCTGGTCTCAAACTCCTGAGCTCAGATGATCCGCCCGCCTCGGCCTCCCAAAGTGCTGAGATTACAGGCATGAGCCACCATGCCTGGCCAACAAGCTTTCTCTAATTGACCCAGGCAAGGGAGGTGAGTGAGTGGAGGGGAAAGGTGGGATAGGCAGGCCTGGGAAAAGTCACCTACCTGCTGGCTACAGGCCAGTCTTGAAGGCGGCAGGGGTTCTGGCCCAGTGCAGTCCACAGGCCCCCAGCAGCCCAGGCATTCCAGGCTCTGACCACAAGGCCAGTCTGGAGTGATGTGTGGGGGCAGAGTGAAGGGGCAGAAGTGGAGCAGAGCATGGACATATAGAACAAGAAAGAGGCTGAGCGTGGTGGCTCACGCCTGTAATCCCAGTACTTTGGGAGGTCGATGCAGCAGGATCACCTGAGGTCAGGAGTTCGAGACCAAGCTGGCCAACATGGTGAAACCCTGTCTCTACTAAAAATACAAAAATTAGCTGGGCATGATTGCGGGCACCTGTAATCCTAGCTACTTGGGAGGCTGAGGCAAGAGAATCACTTGAACCCAGGAGGCGGAGGTGTCAGTGAGCCAAGATCACACCACTGCACTCCAGCCTGGGCAACAGAGTGAGACTCTGTCTCAAAAAAAAAAAAAAAAAAAAAAAGGAAAGAAAGAACAGAAAGAATAAGAAAGGACAAGGACACTGGAGTCCCATTGCCCTAGGAGCCAGCCCTAGCTTCATGGCTCCTGGGGGACCTCACAGAGCATCAATAGAAGATCCTAGAAGAAAAACAACCCTGGCAGGTGCTTTTCTTTCCCTGGGTTTGAAGGAGGCTCCGTAGACAAGAGACTAGAGGAGATTAAGACTTGGAAGCCACAGGGCCCCGTGGAAGGAGGGCATCCCCCCATCCTCCTTGGTCTCTGTCCTATTTGAGACAGGGTCTTGCTCTGTCACCTAGGCTGGAGTGCAGTGGCGCAGTCTTGGCTCACTGCAACCTCCGCCTCCCAGGTTCAAGCTATTCTCCTGCCTCAGCCTCCTAAGTAGCTGGGATTACAGGCGTGCGCGACCACGCCCAGTTAATTTTTGTAGTTTTAGTAGAGATGGGGTTTCACCATGTTGGTGAGGCTTGTCTCAAACTCTTGACCTCAGCTGATCCGCCCGCCTAGGCCTCCCAAAGTGCTGGGATTACAGGCATGAGCGACTGCGCCCGGCCCAACATGGGTAAATATTTTAAACGACCTTGAGTGAAAAAGCACATTGCAGAATGAAAAGTACAGCATGCACACCAATGTGATATATTATGGATACATCCATATGTTGTAATATGTATTATATATGTAGCAATGTGTACTATGTTTAAAAACATTCAAGAAGAAAATAAAACACCAAATTCAGGAATAGTGGTTACATCTGGGGAGAGAGGGGAGAAAATGAGGTTGGAGAAAGGGCTTCAAATTTGCTTTCTTTTACAAAAAGATACAAAGTAAATACATATAACAGTTCAAAACCAGTCTCCTTCAGTTCTCCTCCTCAGTGGACAACCATTCTCACATATCCCTGGTGTATCTTTCCAGAGATAGCCTATGCACATACAAGGACACATATGTACATGTATTCCCCTACCCTAACTTCTTTTTAAATAGTGATGGTGGCAAGCATTACACATTGTTGATCTGTACTTTTTAAACAATGTATCTCGAACTTTGATACATGTCAGTGCATAAAGAGCTTCTTTGTTCTTTTTTTTTTTTTCCGAGACGGAGTCTTGCTCTGTAGCCCAGGCTGGAGAGCAATGGCATGATCTCCTCTCACTGCAACCTCTGCCTCCTGGATTCAAGCGATTCTCCTGCCTCAGCCTCCCAAGTAGCTGGGATTACAGGTGCTTGCCACCATGCCCAGCTAATTTTTGTATTTTTAGTTGGCCAGGCTGGTCTCGAACTCTTGACCTCAGGTGATCCACCTGCTTTGGCCTCCCAAAGTGCTGGGACTACAGGCACCAGCCACCGCGCCCGGCCTCTTCGTTCGTTTTTTTTTTTTTTTTTTTTTTTTTTTTTTACAGCTGTGCAATACTTCTTTTTGTGGCTACCAGAGTTTTTGAACCAGTCTCATATACATAAAATGTAGACTATTCTTTTACTACAAAAAGCTTCACTACAATGAATATCCTTAGAAAAATGTGATTCTACACAAATGCACAGTTTTATTTTTTAAAGACAGAGTTTTGTTCTGTTGTTCAGGCTAGAATGCAGTGGCATCATCATAGCTCATGTAACTTTGAGCTCCTGGGCTCAAGTGATCCTCTTGCCTCAACCTCCTGAGTAGGTAGGACAAAAGACATGCACCACCACTTTTTTTTTTTGTAGAGCTGGGGTCTCATTATGTTGACCAGGTTAGTCTCGAACTCCTGGCCTCAAGCAATCCTCCCTTGTCAGCCTCCCAAAGTACTGGGATTACAGGTGTAAGCCAGTGTGCCTGGCCATTATACAAAATATTAAATCAAAATTTTTTTCTTTTTTTGGGACAGAGTCTCACTCTGTTGCCCAGGCTGGAATGCAGTGGCATTATCTCAACTCACTGCAACCTCCATGTCCCGAATTCGAGTGATTCTCCTGCCTCAGCTTCTCAAGTAGCCAAGTAGCTGGGACTATAGGCATGCATTACCACACCTGGCTAATTTTTATATTTTTAGTAGAGACAGGGTTTTGCCATGTTGGCTAGACTGGTCTTGAACTCCTGACCTCAGTGATCCACCCACCTTGGCCTCCCTAAGTGCGGGGATTACAGGCATGAGCCACCATGCCCGGTTTAAACCAAAAATTTTAAAAATAATTAATACTTAACACTGTTAAACCGTATACTTAAAAATAGTTAAGATGGCAAATTGTGTATTTTACCACAAGTAAAGATAAAAATAAATGAATAACTTATGAACAAATTCCCAGAAGCAGAAATGCTGGGTCTTTTCAAACAAACAGTCCTCCAACAAGACCAGATCCATTTACTTTCTGCTCTAACATTTTCCAATGTCTTTTACCCAAGCACAGTTCAATACAGCATATTATCAGACTTTTTTGATCTGAAAAGCGGACGTGGTATTTCACTGCAATCTTAATTTGCATATTTTATTTTTTGTAAGCTTTCAATTTGTCGCTTATCCATTTATATAATTTTTTCTTTTTTTTTGTTGAGACAGAGTTTTGCCCTTGTTGCCCAGGTTGGAGTACAATGGCGTAATCTCAGCTCACTGCAACCTCTGCCTCCTGGTTTCAAGCAATTCTCCTGCCTCAGCCTCCCAAGTAACTGGGATTACATGCGCCTACCACCACAGCTGGCTAATTTTTTTGTTTTTTTGGTTTTTTTTGAGATGGAGTCTCACTCTGTTGCCCAGGCTGGAGAGCAGTGGTCAGATCTCGGCTCACTGCGAGCTCTGCCTCCCGGATTCGCGCCATTCTCCTGCTTCAGTCTCCCTAGTAGCTGGGACTATAGGCGCCCGCCACCGCGCCCAGTTAATTTTTTTTTTGTATTTTTAGTAGAGATGGGGTTTCACTGTATTATCCAGGATGGTCTCGATCTCCTGACCTCATGATCCGCCCGCCTCGGCCTCCCAAAGTGCTGGGATTACAGGTGTGAGCCACCGCGCAGGGCCATTTTTTTGTATTTTTTTAGTAGAGATGGGGTTTCACCAGTTGGCCAGGCTGGTCTCGAACTCCCGACCTCAGTTGATCTACCCGCGTTGGCCTTCCAAAGTGCTGGGATTACAGGCGTGAGCCACCGTGCTCGGCCTTATATAATATTTTTTAAAGCATGAGCTATGTTACTTTTGTAGTAAAATAGCCATTGAGGATATTCTTAAAATTTAGGGTCTGGAGAACCTTGATTCAGTTTTTGAGAAGCTTGTTGATGCTTTCAAAAAACCTTATTGCATTATGGCCAGGAGCGGTGGCTCATGCCTGTAATCCCAGCGCTTTGGGATGCCGAAGCAGGTGCATCACCTGAGATCAGCAGTTTGAGACCAGCTTGGCCAACATGGCAAAACCCTATCTCTACTAAAAATAGGAAAAAAATTAGCCGGGTGTGGTGCTGGGTGCCTGTAATCCCAGCTACACGGAAGGGTGAGGCAGGAGAATTGCTTGAACCCAGGAGACGGAGGTTGTAGTGAGCCGAGATCATACCACTGCACTCCAGTCTGGACGACAACCGTGAGACTCCACCTCAAAACAAAAACCAAAAAAACCTTATTGCATTATACCTATATCAATTTCCTGATTTACTATTATACTGTCTTTATGTTTGATGTTACTATTGGGGGAAACTGGGTGAAGGTGTGCAGGACTCTATGTACTATTTTTGAAACTTCTTGTGAGGCTGTATTTCTAAAAAACAAAATTTTGTGATGTTTTTCTGGTTTGGGGGCTCTGCACTGACCAGCTATCATCCTTGAGCCATGATGGCACCCAGGTCTGTGAACTGACAAGCCCTACCTGCAAGACAGCTACTAGATTAGAAAGAATAACTGAGGACTTGAAAAAGAGGCAAGCTTTTGGAGGCTGACTCTGGCCTCTGACTCTGTTAGTGTCACATTCTATCTAACTCAGCGAGCACACAGAAGCCACGCAACTAAAATTCACACTCTGCCATATTTCTTACATTTGTATCTGTGCCATTCATTTAGTGTCCATTCATTTACATAATCCCAATGCCACTAAGGGTAGACCTCTGCAATAAGAGGACCTCTGCAAGGTATACAAACTCCTTTCCTTCTTTTTTTGTTGTTATCCCCTGAATATCTTCTATTTGAATCCTGTAGCTCAAGCCATACATGACTCTCTGGAGGCCCCCTAGCAAGCCTTTGAATTCACAGTTCCCCTGCATCTGGATCTACCCCCTTTTTCCCTCCAGTCCCTTTATGTAAAGAACTCCTACCATTCTTCAAGAAAGTTCAAGCATCATCTCCACTGGGAAGCCTTCCTGGATTTCCTATGACCCTCTCCCCACCTGCTTCCAACTCCACTCCAACAGGTAAAGTTAACTCAATCTTCTAGGCATCCTACTGCAACCTCCGCTAGATAAAGCTCCATTAAAACATTTATATCACTATATTGTCATCATTTGTTTAAACATGTCTGTTCCTAATGGATTAAAAACCCCTGAGGACATATATTTTGTGACATTCATTTTTGTGTTTTCAGTGCCAGCAACAATGCCATACTGAAGGTACTCAGTACATATTTGAGGAAGGAGTTAGCCAGGACCTTGCCAGCTTCCTCTGCACTTCAGCTAAAGCCAACCAAATTCTTGGGTAATTCATTCCAGCCCAGAGCCAGGTGTTTTGACGTCAGCTGAAGCTCTCATAACTCTGCCAAAGAAGAGTTCTTGCCACTGGTTAGGCGCCCTCTAGTTGTGTGACTCTCTCCATATCTGTCTCCTTATCTTTAGTGTTTTTGTTTGTTCGTTTGTTTGTTTGTTTGTTTGTTTGTTTTTGAGATGGAGTCTCACTGTCGCTCAGGCTGGAGTGCAGTGGCGCGATCTTGGCTCACTGCAACCTCCGCCTTCCGGGTTCAAGCGATTCTGAGTAGCTGGGATTACAGGCCCGCGCCACCACACCTGGCTTTTGTTGTTGTTGTTGTTTGTTTTGAGACGGAATTTCGCTCTTGTTGCCTAGGCTGGAGTGCAATGGCACGATCTCTGCTCACCGCAACCTCCGCCTCCTGGGTTCAAGCGATTCTCCTGCCTCAGCCTCCCACGTAGCTGGGATTACAGGCATGTCCCACCACGCCCGGCTAATTTTGTATTTTTAGTAGAGACGGGGGTTCTCCATTTTGGTCAGGCTAGTCTCGAACTCCCGACCTCAGGTGAGCTGCCCACTTTGGCCTTCCAAAGTGCTGGGATTACGGGAGTGAGCCACCGTGCCCGGCCTTATTTTTGTATTTTTACTAGAGACGGGGTTTCACCATGTTGGCCAGGCTGGTCTCGAACTCCTGACCTCAGGTGATCCACCCGCCTCGGCTTCCCAAACTGTTGGGATTACAGGCGTGAGACATGGCGCCCGGCCTGTCTCCTTATCTTTAAAATGTGGACAATAAAAGCATCTCCCCACAGGGCTGTAGGGAGGATTACAAGAGATAATGCATGAAAAGCTTTTGGCACAGTGCCTAGCAGAGGGTGGAGTACGCTTCTCAAAGAATAGTCCCGTGCACGCGTTGAATCAATGAGTGGAAGAAATAACTTGAGGTTGCCTGTTTATTTACTGAGTGCCTACCATGGAATCAGGGAAGGTTTTCTGCAACCTTTACTTTGACAGGGAAGGGCTTGTACAGGTGAAGGTGGTAGCCGTCGGTAGCGACGACGAGGGTATTCCAGGCTGTCAGGAGGTTCTTGCCAGACAGCTGTGTGGGAGTGGGCGGCCAGCATCCCCCGAAAGCGCGGGGAAGGCAGCTCGGTCGGGTGGAGGAAGCGATGGAATCCACGCTGAGCTCCAGTCCTGGGTAGTTATTAGCCGCGTGACTTTGGCCAAATTACTGCACCTCTCTCAACTTCCCGAACTGTAGAATGAGTCTGTTAAGAATACTCACATGCCAAGCATCTTGTGAGATCACGCGACCGCACGTATGCGAAGACGCGCTTCATCTAGAAAGCACAAAACTCTCAAGCCGGCCGACACGGCTGCGCTCTTTGCACTTACGGGCCTGGGCTCCCTCTTCAGGCATGCGCGGTGGACCTGCGGCGCGGCCCGTCAGGCACTGCGGTAGGCGCCCTAGGGGCTTGCAGGACCCTGACCCCAAGATGGCGGCGCCCAGCGAAGTGGCCACGATAGCCCCTGGCGAAGGCGATGGCGGAGGCAGCGGCTTTGGCTCCTGGCTGGACGGACGGTTGGAGGCACTGGGAGTGGACCGAGCCGTTTATGGAGCCTACATCTTGGGTATCCTGCAGGAGGAGGAGGAAGAAGAGAAGCTGGACGCTCTGCAGGGGATCCTCTCTGCTTTCCTGGTGAGTAGCCTGGACACATTCCTTCAGCCTCTGGCCAGCATCTGAGGACCTGTCAGTACTTTGCACCCTCCCTCCCCTACCGGGTATCCCAGAGGCTCAGTGGTCTCACCTGGGAGAGGTATACTCCTCTGATATCTGGGCGGCGGGGGAAGGAGGTTGCTCCCCAACCAGGTGTGGGAAGCCTGAAAGCTGCAGGTACACAGAGAGGAAGGGCTTTCTCGTATTCTTGGGGACAAGGCCCTCTCCGATGCTTGTGAGTGAGCCGAGGAGGGTTCTTCCGAAGGCATTGAAATGTCAGAATGGGAATGTTATCATAAATATCTGACGACCAATTCCATTTCCATCCGTTTACAGTGTTCACTGGGGGTATTAAAATGCACTTGGGAGGTCTGTGCCTATTACAAGGCAGTTCCCAGGGCTGTCCCATGACAGAAGCCTGCAGGAAGTGCCCTTTTGATTCTTATATGGATGTAGGAGTCCATAAAAGGTAAGCTGGTGGTAGAAGTCTTTTCATGCCCACGCAGAACTGAAGCAAACGTCGTGCTTGATCCATTACAGTATTTACAGTAATCATTGGTGGTGGGAAGGAGGGTATGAGAGAGATCAGAGCTTTAACGAAGAGAGATAAACTTAGTCCTTAGCCTGTTAGAAGCAAGGTATTCAGAAATGTGTACTTTAAGCTATGTTTACATAGTAAGTCACCCAGATGTCCACTTTTTCAACCTGATCATTTCTGCTGCCTTCATCTTCACTTCCCACACCTCCAACATACACACTTATTAGACTGGTTATTACAGATTAAATTGGTTGCAGGTGCTACCTGTGGCTGTCTAACAAATTGTTTCCTTTTAAATAGAAGCTTAAAAATAAAATTTACTTGAATCATCACTAAATGCTGTAGAAGCTAGAGTTGTCTCTGCATTCATGGATTAGAGGAGATCCTGGATACCTGACTGCTACTGTGAGAGCCACCTGTCTGTCCATCAAAGGCTTTATCCTCTGGCATTTATTACAATGGACAGGTTAGGAAAATGGGTTCTTTGTTATTCTCAAAACCAATTTTGAAAGGCTAGTAATAGAGAGAATCAAAATGTACCATGAGGTGGGGCACAGTGGCTCATGTTTGTAATCTCACCACTTTGGGAGGCTGAGGCGGGAGGATTGCTTGAGGCCAAGAGTTCCACACCACATTGGGCAACATAGCAAGACCCTGTCTCTACAAAAAAATTTTAAAAATTAGCCGGGTATGGTGGTGCATACCTGTAGTCCCAGCTACTCAGAAGTCTGAAGTGGGAGGATCACTTGAGCCTAGGAGGCTGTGGCTGCAGTGAGCCGTGATTGTGCCACTGCACTCCAGCTTGGGTGCCAGAGTGACCCTGTCTCAAAGAAAAAAAAATTAGTATAAATATATATAGATATAAATGTACATATTCATATCTCATTTTTTTAAAAGGGTAGAAGGCAGAAACATTTTCAAATCCAAAAGTGTTTTGTGAAAGCGGAAACAAGTGCTAGGAAAAAATCACTCACATTTGGTGGAAGCAGTTCATAGATTGGGTACATGGTTGAAATATAACACTAGTGCAGCTGTCCCAGATTCTTCTGGCAGTAACCCATTTGCGTTCCAGAGCCTCTTCTGGCAAGATTGGCTTATAAATGGGAAAACTTTAACACAGCCTGTGAGGAAGCTCGGAAGTTCACTGGAAATACAAGACAGTGGAATCAGTTCTTTTTTTGGACCACAACATTACAGATTATAGGGAGAAAGAGTAGGAGGCAGGCAATTTAAGGTAGTTTTTATTTACAGCTGGGAAGTTTCCAAACACTCCATGAAGCTGTTGAAATAACTTCGAGACTTCTTGGTACCAGCTTCTTGATCAGTCCATCATTATTTGGAGCTGTTTCTGTTGATAAAGGTAGACATTAGTTTGCCTTTTTTTTTTTTTTAAGAGAGTCTCGCTCTGTTATAGTAATGTGATCATAACTCACTGTAGCCTTGAACGACTGGACTCAAGCAATCCCCTCTCATCAGCCTCCCAAGTAGCTAGGACTACAGGCACCTGCCATCACATATCATGCCTGGCTAACTTTTTTTTTATGTTTTATGTTTTATTTTTTGAGACAGAGTCTCACTCTGTCACCCAGGCTGGAGTGCAGTAGCAAAATCTCGGCTCACTGTAACCTCTGCCTCCTGGGTTCAGGTGATTCTCAGCCTCCCGAGTAGCTGGGATTACAGGCATATGCCACCATGCCTGGCTAATTTTTATATTTTTAGTAGAGATGGGGTTTCACCATGTTGACCAGGCTGGTCTCAAACTCCTGACCTCAAGTGATCCACCCATCTCAGTCTCTCAAAGTGCTGGGACTATAGGCGTGAGCCACCACACCCAGCCATGCCTGGCTAATTAAAAAAAAAAATTTTTTTTTTGTAGAGACAGGGTTTTGCCATGTTGCTCAGGGTGGTCTTATGCTCCTGGGCTCAAGACATCCTCCTGCCTTGGCCTCCCAAAGTGCTGAGATTACAGATGTGAGCCTCTGTGCCTGACTTGGGCTAGGATTTAATATGAGGAATTTAGAAGTTTGTTAGCAATAATCTGAGGTAAAATTCAAGAACAGTGGCATATAGTTAGGAGCAAATAACAGTAAACAAAAACTTCCTATCATCCTTCTCTTCAATAGTACTTGCATTGGTTGATTGATTTATCAAATTTTTATTGATGGATTACCGTATGCCAGGCACTACCCTAAGTGCTTGGGGCACTTCAAAGAATAAAACAGATAGAAATTCCTGCCCTCATGCGGTTACATTCTAGCATGGAAAAGCATCACTAGTAAATTATATAGTATGTTACAAAGTGATAAGTGCCAGGGAAAAAGGAGCATTGTAAGTAGGATAAACTTTCCTCTTAGTGCCTTGAACATAGCAGGCACCTTCTGTATAAATAAATGAAGGAATGGATGATTGAACTACATTGATTTGGATGAGGAGACTGAGGAAATAAACCACTTTGTCCTCTTAAGAGTTCCCGTTCTCTTTTGCCTCTCTGCTGCTCCTTTTCCTGCCATTCTTTTTCTTTTGGTGGGGGATTTTAAAAGAGCTGTACCACTTCCTCATCCTTTTTTCTTTTTCTGTTTCTTTGCTTTTCTTGCTGGTGGGGGTTGGGGGAAACCCATGAACTATTGAAACTCTGGACCAAGGAAGTTCTGTGTGTCTAGCATATATGCTAAAAGGATGCAAGGTAGAGGAAGAAATCCTTTGCTGGGTACAAAATAAGGATATACATAATAAGTCTGTGTTCTGACTCTCCACTTTTCTTTGGGAGATGGTATATATAATGGTTAAGAACATGGGCTCGGCTGGGTGCGGTGGCTAATGCCTGTAATCCCAGCACTTTGGGAGGCCAAGGCAGGCGGATCACGAGGTCAGGAGATCGAAACCATCCTGGCTAACATGGTGAAACCCCGTCTCTACTAAAAATACAAAAAATTAGCTGGGCGTGGTGGCGGGCGCCTGTAGTCCCAGCTGCTTGGGAGGCTGAGGCAGGATAATGGCGTGAACCCAGGAGGCAGAGCTTGCATTGAGCCGAGATCGCGCCACTGCACTCCAGCCTAGGCAACAGAGCGAGACTCCGTCTCAAAAAAAAAAAAAAAAAAAAAAGAACATGGGCTCTAAGCCAAACTGCTGGGGTTCAAATTGTGTTTAATCCATTATTACTTGTAAGACCTTGGGCAAGGTAATTAACCTCTGTGCTTTGGTTTCCTCTTCTATAAATTGAGAGTAAAATAGTACTTAATGGCATTATTTTAATAATTGAGAGTTCTCATGTAAAGCTTTTAGAGCAGTGCCTGGCACATGGTAAATGCTTAATAAATGTGAATGCTGACAGCTTGCCCTGAGAGGTAGAACGTGAAGGTGGGGAATGCAGCCGTAATGAAGATGGAGGGAAGTGCTCGTGTTTATTAGATGCTTGTTCTTTGACAAGTAGGGTAGGCATTTATATACATTTTCATTTATCCTCAGTAAAATCCTGGGAGGATGTGAAGATCAGAAAGTTAAGAAACTTCCTCACAGATCTGGGATTTGAACTTAAGTATCTCTAACACTAAAGACAAGATTTTTGTTATATCATGCTGAGGAGGGAGATTGGTTGGTATGCAGAATATGTATGCTTCTCTAAAATGGACAGCGGGATGGTTGGACAAGAGACCATTTTGTCATGTATCTCCTCTTTATTATGTGTCAGCAAGCTAATGGATATGATCTAGCATGAAAGTTGATAACCTTAGGGAAGGTTCTGAATTGTATACATCAGCCAAGGAATATTTCACAGAGGAGTTTTGACTTAGGGAACAGGTTTTTGCTCCAAAAGAATTGGGGGAGGTGGATGGGAAAAGGGAAGATTGTTGATCAAAGGGTACAAAATTGCAGTTAGACAGAAGGAATATACTTTAGTGATCTGTTGCATAGAATGGTGACTATAATAAGTAATAATTGGCTGGATGTGGTGGCCCAGGCCTGTAATCCCAACACTTTGGGGGGCCAAGATGGGAGGATTGCTTGAGGTCAGGAGCTGGAGACCAGCCTGGGTAAGATAGTGAGACCCCATCTTTTAAAAAAAACAACAAACTCAATTAGCCAGGTGTGGTAGTACATGCTTGCAGTCCTAGCTACTTGAGAGGCTGAGGCAGGAGGATTGCTTGAGCCCAGGAGTTTGAGGTTACAGTGAGCTGTGATTGCACCACTACACTCCAGCCTGGGTAACAGAGTGAGACCCTGTCTCTAAAAAGTAATAATAATAAATAAATAATAATGCATTGTATACTTCAAAATTACTAAAAGAGTACATTTTAAATGTTTTCTTTCTTTCTTTTTTTTTTTTTTTTTTGAGACAATTTCTCTCCCCTCTCCCAGGCTGGAGTGCAGTGGCGTGATCTCGGCTCACCACAACCTCTGCCTCCTGGGTTCAAGTTATTCTTGTGCCTCAGCCTCCCGAGTACTGTGATTACAGGCGTGTGCCACCACACCCAGCTAATTTTTGTATTTTTAGTAGAGATGGGGTTTCAGCACGTTGGCCAGGCTGGTCTTGAACTCCCAGCTTCAAGTGATCCGCCCTCCTCAGCCTCCCAAAGTGCTGGGATTACAGGCATAAGCCACTGCACCCAGCCTTAAATGTTTTCACCACCAAAAAAATGAGAAATATGTGAGGTGATAGATTTGTTAATTAGCTTGATTTAATTATTCTACAATGTGAACATAATATTGAGACATCACAGGGTACCCTACATATATATAATATATACAGTTATTATTTGTCAATTAAAAATAAAATAAATATTTTAAGAGAGAATGAGGAAGGCTGCCCTGAGTTGGTATGAATCTTCCCTTGGAGCTTATCAGGATGGAGTGGCTGTTCTTGATGTAGGAGGTGTGGGTTCTGGGACACACAAGCAGGATCAATTCTGTGTCCAGAGCCTCAGAAAAGAAACATACTCTATTGTGGCTCCCAGACCCTTCCATAATTTCACAGCATGGAGAGCTGTGCTTTCTTCATAGGCTTTTTTGAGGTTACTATTGTTTTTGAGGGCTCCCTCAGGAAATTAATTGGTCTGCTTTTCCAACTAGGAAGAAGATTCCCTCCTTAATATCTGCAAGGAGATTGTGGAACGATGGTCAGAAACTCAGAATGTTGTCACCAAAGTGAAAAAAGAAGGTAGAGTCAGAGTTTCTGTGTTTAACTTCCTGAGCCTTTTCCGGCAGCCTTGACTGTATAGCTGTTAGGAAGAGATCTTTTCATTTTCCCCTTGGATGCTCATTTTCCCGAAGATAGTGTACACTGGCAAACACCCAACAGCCTGTGTTAACTTTACTGAACATTGGCTTCCTTTTCTTTTTTTGCATTTTTCCATTTCGACTGACCACAGTTTTCTTCATTGTGGTTTTTTACTTTTTCTTTTTCATCATCTTTCCACTGCTTCTTGTAGATTTGCATTGCAGGTATGGAGTCAACTATATTTTTACCACTTCCTACTTTTTTCATGTTGTCTTTTTTTTTTTTGAGACAGAGTCTTGCTGTGTCACCCAGGCTGGAGTGCAGTGGCGTAATCTCGGCTCACTGTAACTGCTGCCTCCCAGATTCAAGTGATTCTTGTGCCTCAGCCTCGTGAGTAGCTGGGACTACAGGCTCATGTCACCATGCCTGGCTAATTTTTGTGTTTTTAGTAGAGATGGGGATTTCACCATGTTGACCAGGCTGGTCTCGAACTCCTGACCTCATGTGATCTGCCCACCTCAGCCTCCCAAAGTGCTGGGATTACAGGCATGAACTACAGCACCCTGCCTCATGTTGTCATTTCATAACACAAATTATGGTTGGTATTTGGCTTTATTCAGCTAAACACTTTACCCTTTAAAATGGAAGAGAAATGGGCGAATATACCCACCACTAGGATGGTAAATTAGCTACAGAAAACTCAAATCATAAAAGCCAAATTTGGAAAGATTCTGAACTCTGTACACTGTTGGTTCTCAGTTTTGGCTGTATATTAGAATCACTTAATGTACCTGGGTTGGGGCCCAGGCATTTGTATTTTTTAAAAGCTCCTGTAGGTGATTCTAATGTGCAACCAAGTGTGAGAACTACTATTTTACACCATTGTTTCCTTTTCTTGAGACTGGAGAACTTACTAGTTGATTTTATTTTATAGCATGGCAAAATATTCTTTTTTTTTTGTTTTTTTTTTGAGACGGAGTTTCGCTCTGTCGCCCAGGCTGGAGTGCAGTGGCGTGATCTCGGCTCACTGCAAGCTCCGCCTCCCCGGGTTCACGCCATTCTCCTGCCTCAGCCTCCCGAGTAGCTGGGACTACAGGCGCCCGTCACCACGCCTGGCTAATTTTTGTATTTTTAGTAGAGACGGGGTTTCACTGTGTTAGCCAGGATGGTCTCGATCTCCTGACCTCATGATCCACCTGCCTTGGCCTCCCAAAGTGTTGGGATTACAGGCGTGAGCCACCGCGCCCGGCCAAAATATTCTTAATCTAAGAATTCCACCTGGCATAATCAGAAACATAAACAGGACCAGCTTAAGTTGATTTTAGATTCCTGCTTAGGTTTTTGGGATGCCATGGGGAGGAAGTTGAGTGTTCAGAGGCTTAGTTTTCTGTGGTTCTAATGCAGTGCTTTTCAACCTTTTTTTTTTTTTTTTTTTAAGGCAGCAGAACTTCAGTATATAAAACAAGTAAAATCAGGGCTGCTCTGATTGAAGATGGATACAAAGCTTGGCCTGCATGGCCTTTCCTTTCCTTTCTCAATGGCCCCCGAGCCATGTCCTTTGAACTGCCGGGCTCTAAGGAGGCAGCAGATGCCAATGTCTTTAGTACAAGTGCTGCCTATGTGGACTAGTGGTTCAGTGAGCTTGTTCTCTCTCATACAGCCTTGTTCTTCCTTCCACCACCTCCCAGATGAAGTACAGGCCATTGCCACCCTAATTGAGAAGCAGGCACAAATCGTAGTAAAGCCAAGGATGGTGTCAGAAGAGGAGAAGCAGAGAAAAGCTGCCCTCCTGGCCCAGTATGCTGATGTGACAGATGAAGAGGAATATCCTTTCTGGAGTCTCGGCACCATTCCCTAAAGCTCAAGCCAGACATATTTGTGGGTTTACAGTGACCTTTGGCAAGTTGCTAATCCCCCTCTGTAGCTTAATTTTCCCCTCTAAAATGGCAGTAATCTATGGCCCTTTGTGGATATGCGGAGTGATATTGGATTAGTTGATACTGGACTTATATTTTTCAACACATAATCAGTATATTCCTGAAAACTTTGGTGTAAAACAAATAATGTCTTAATAGTCCATTTATATTATGCTTTCAGAAAATACAATATAGCTGTAATTCTTTATATTTGTATAATGCTTTTCTATACAGTGTAGTATAAAGTATAATCCATCTTTATGTTCTTTCCCAGTCAATAAGGAAACTGAGACACCAACAGATGAATGGGTGATCAGAGGCATTCAGAAGATTAGTGGCAAAACCAGGACTAGAACCTGGGTATTTTTGGGTGAAAGATTCTCTAAATTTAGAGCAGTTTGCATCTTTTCTTTCTTATGTGACCAGGTAGTTAAAAGTAAGGCTGAACCTCCAAAGCAATACCAGAATAATTCTGGACAGAGTCTCGCTTCGTTGCTTAGGCTGGAGTGCAGTGGCACAATCTCGGCTCACTGCAACCTCTGCCTCCCGGGTTCAAGCCATTCTCCTGCCTCAGCCTCCCGAGTAGCTGGGACTATACGCACGTGCCACCACGCCCAGCTAATTTTTCGTATTTTTAGTAGAGACAGTGTTTCACCATGTTAGCCAGGCTGGTCTCGATCTCCTGACCTCATGATCTGCCTGCCTCACCCTCCCAAAGTGCTGGGATTACAAGCATGAGCCACCGCGCCTGGCCTCTCTTCTAATTTTTTTTTTACGAGTTTTCTTGCCAGGGTTGGCAGAGCTATGGTTCCGGTGACATAATTTCTCATCTTGGGCTAGAAAAGGACTTTTAAAGCAGTGGTTCTCCTGGAGGACTTGTTAAAACACAGATTGCTGGGCTTCACCCACAATTTAGTAGGTTTGGCATAGGTCCCAAGAATGTGTATTTCTAATATATTCCTGGGGGTTTTGTGAACCACACTTTGAGAACCACTGTTTAAAGGTCATCTGGCTTCCAGGTAATGTGGCAATCCACCCAGACCAACTTAAGTTTCTTTTCAGCCTCCAAGAAAAGGATCTTATAGAAGATATATCAATCTTTCCTAAGTTGAGGTTTCCAAAGATGGATCTCCTGGGTTTATCGCCATATCCCTGATAATGTGCTCCCTCCATTCAGTGTGCTTTTCCTACTTACCAGTCTATTGAATGTTTTCTAATGTTAGGTTGGGATGTTGTTTTCCATCTGACTTTCCTTAACATCACTTACTGAAGCAGATGAGAAGGATGATTCAGGTGCTACCACAATGAACATTGGTTCTGACAAACGTATCCTTCTGGGTCCCTCCCTATGTGTTTCTCCATAGAGTCCTCTTGAGATCAGTTTTTATTTTGCTGTCATTGCTGGCGGCTCCCCTTTACCTTCAGGAACTCATGTCATGCTAACATTGGGAGCCCTATTCCTAGGACAGCCCTAGATAGTCAGTTTAGCAAGAACTTTCCCCAGAGAAAACAAGTTAACAAGTACTGTAAAGGGATTAGTTTGGAGGAAGGATTTCTAAGGGAAAAATAAAAATCTATACTCTGAGTTGCCCAGCATTAGGGAGAAAATTAAAATAATATTGAGGTCAGGCGTGATGGCTTACACCTGTAGTCCTGGCACTTTAGGAAGCCGAGACAGGTGGATCGTTTGAGCCCAGGAGTTTGAGACCAGCCTGGGCAACATGGCAAAACCCTGTCTCTACTAAAAAAAATACAAAACACTAGCCAGGAGTGGTGGCATGTGCCTATAGTCATAGTCCCAGATACTCAGGAGGCTGAGGTGGGAGAATCACCTGAACCCAGGAAGTCAAGGCTGCAGTGAGCCGAGATCTTGCCACTGCACTCTGGCCTGGGATATGAGAGTGAGACTGTGTCTCAAAAAATAATAAAATAATGTTGAAATTTTCTCTTTTTCCTCAGAAACCTTATAATTTGTCAGAGAATACAAACACCAAACACTTTTTTTTTTCTTTTTTTTGGGACAGAGTCTCGCTCTGTTGCCCAGGCTGGAGTGCAGTGGTGCAATCTCGGCTCACTGCAGCCTCCGCCTCCTGGGTTAAAGTGATTCTCCTGCCTTAGCCTCCCGAGTAGCTGGGACTACAGGTGTGTGTGCCACCATGCCCGGCTAATTTTTTGTATTTTTAGTAGAGACGGGGTTTCACCTGTTAGCCAGGATGGTCTCGATCTCCTGACCTCATGATCTACCTGCCTCAGTCTCCCAAGTGCTGGGATTACAGGCATGAGCCACTGCGCCCAGCCTAAACTCATTTTCTATCTCTTATAAATTCAGTGTGTATGGTTATTAGAATGTGGTTTTCACTTCAGCTTTAGTAGTCTAGGAACAAAAGCAAATTGATAAGGTTTAATAACGTTAAACATCTTATTTAACTCTTTTAAGGCATTTTAACAGAGCCAAGTACATAAACATTTAGTCAGTTACATTACTACTCTGTTCACCAAAACTAGCCTAGATTCTCTAATATTCTGCCATTGAATGATATAAGTACTTATTCTAGAATGAAATTTCATTTTGATGAAATATTTTGTTTTCTTATTTTTTTGTTTCTTTGGTAAAATATTTTAAAATTCAGATTTAGGTAAATCTGAATAAGAGTTTTATTCCAAAGGACATTTTAAAACTTTTGTAATATAGCTTTAGGATTTCTCTGTTAGACCAAGGATAAACATAAGGGTTTTTTTAAAAAAACCAGGAATAGATAAAGACGATTCAGGACTCAGCAGGTGGAGAGAGGATAAGTAGAATGAGGAAAGGCAGCAGTAGGTGTGATCTGTGTGACCTGTACCCTAATCCCTTAACTCACCTGTAGTTCTGTTCCGAAACACCAATGTGGAAGATGTCCTTAATGCCCGAAAACTGGAGCGAGACTCACTTCGGGATGAATCCCAAAGGAAGAAGGAACAGGACAAGCTGCAGAGGGAGAGAGACAAACTAGCCAAGCAGGAGCGCAAGGAAAAGGAAAAAAAAAGGACACAGAGAGGGGAGCGAAAGCGATAACCTTGGCCTACACTATTCTTTCCTCCCATGAACTTATCAAAGGGAGAACTGGTTGTGTATTTAAGAGAAATGAGAGTGCATTGCAAAGTAGTTTCCCAAGGCATTTCCCCTATTGTTTACATGGTCAAAAGGAAAATCAAAATCACTTCTAATTACAAAATGTGCTATGTTTTGGTGGGGTGGGCAATCAGATTATTATAGTTGATGACTGTACCAAAGATCTGGAATGGGGGCCACCTTTATATTTTAATACTCAAGTCCTGTGCTCCTTTTGGCCACTTTAAAAAGTCTTCCCTCACCTTGGATAAATAGGAGGATTCAGAAAGCTAACAGTTTTCATTCTGAAGGAGCAGAAACATAATCAATCCCTCCCTGAGATAAAATGTGGGCATGCACATTGCTTTGGAGTCAGTATTCAGCTGTAAGTGTAGTATTGTTTTATGGCTGAAATAGAAAGCTAATGAAGAGGCCTACCTGGATCCAGATTTTATGTTAACATGGCAGCAAAACTAGGAAAATGGGAAGAAATTACTTGCGGGGTGTTCTAGATCTGATTTTTTTTTTTTTTTTGAAAGTTTCAGCCTGTGGGAGGAAAAGAGGTATCTTTTAAAATAGAGATAGTTACATATTTTTCCTCATCTAGGCTGTGTCACTATTGGGTGCAAGGATATCATTGTTGGCTAGATTCATTTTGTATAATCATGTATCCTCTTGAGTGCTGGTAGAGATTTTAATCCTGATTTTTCCATAAAACATGAGTATTAAGAAATAATTCCTGGTTTGGAGAAACTGGAGAAATCACCCTTTTAAGGAAGAAACACTGGAAATTTCTGCTAACACCAAGATATTTAAGAGTGTACATAGTAGGTGCTCAACAAATTTATTGAATGAATGAGTGAATGGAAAAACTGGGAGAGTCAAAAGTGAGCAGAAGCTCTCCATTTCTACTTCTGTCGCAAACCACATTAAATTGTAAATAAGGCCCTTCTCCACTTGACTTCAGGCAGCAGATTGTCTAGAAGCCTAAGGACAGCAATTTCTCTGATAAGACAAAGTAGATATTTTATACCAGGGGTTGGCAAACTACTGCCCACGGGCCGAATTTGGCCCAGTCTGTTTTTGTATGGTGCAAACTAAAAATGATTTTTACATTTTTAAAGAGTTATAAAAGAAAAAAATATGTGGTCTGTAAAATCTAAAATATTTACTACCTGGCCTGTTGGAGGAAAGGTTTGCCAATCTCTGTTTTATACCATTAACTATGAGATTAACAAAAACTTTTACCTTTGTGCAGAAGGTTAAAAAAAAAAAACATGGTTAAGGAAAAGGAGACATGTTACCTCTTCATACACTCCTATAACCGTGGCATTGCAAAAAATAAAAATAACCACCTTTAAAAAAAATAAATCTTATTTAAATTGCTGTCTTCTGACTTATTTTGATTGCTTCTACGTACCCATGGAAATGAAATATGTGTGAGTAGTTACTTAGGAATGTGTTGATTTTTATTTTATGCTTTGTTTTGATTCGCCCTATAATTTACATTCCACTAGTGGAAGCTCTTCCTGGAATCCATAAATCCTCTTTCTCAATTTTCCTTTTTGTGAAGTAGGAATTAGATCAGAAAGATTAGCATGTTTTTTGGAACATCAGGAAATTGGCTTAGAGGTCCTTACTATTACAGTCTTAGTCCTTTATGTGGTGGTAGCGATAGGGTATGATAGAGCCTATTTTAATTTAGTAATCCTTATTTTGGGATTTTGGGTTGTTCTCACCTTGATTTTTGTCACTGAAGGAGTCAGGTTATATCCACGGTCCCCTGAAGGGTACTTGTTTCAATTTGTTAGTAGTCAGTTCTTTCTTCTGGGACTCTGCTATGTATGTCACAGTTAAGTATACTCTCAAACTAATGCTTAAACAGAAAATAGAGGATCAGCTCATTAGGCTTTGAGTTTAGTTATCCACTTGACTCAGGTGCTAATAAATCCTTTACATCTAAAATGTTCAGTATTGCAAAGGGCATATTTTTTTTGTTTGTTTTTTGAGACGGATCACTCTGTCACCCAGGCTGGAGTGCAGTGGCGCCATGTTGGCTCACTGCAACCTCCACCTTGCGGGTTCAAGTGATTCTCCTGCCTCCCCCTCCCAAGTAGCTGAGACTACAGGCGAGGGCCACCACACCCAGCTAATTTTTTGTATTTTTAGTAGAGATGGGGTTTCACCGTGTTAGCCAGGATGGTCTTGATCTCCTGACCTCGTGATCCACCCGCCTCAGCCTCCCAAAGTGCTGGGATTACAGGTGTGATCCACCGGCGCCCAGCTGCAAAGGGCAAATTTTAAACAACCATATCTTCTATGGTAAGATTGAGTTTTAGGCCAGATTTTGGATTTCAGTCATAAATTCTCAACCCTCTAAAACTTTATAGTAGCAGATTATTCAAGTGAGAAGGGCACTGATAACAACTCAAGGTAATTTTGCTTTTTCCATTAAAAAGAATGAGTACACCAAGTTCTTTCAGATTAGAAATGGCGGGAGCATCAGTTTTATCAATTTCACTGCAAATTTTGTAAAAGTTTTATAATGTTTTCATAGGTTGTAATTCAGAAGTACAATGTTTTATAGGTTGTAATTCAGAAATACAAGTACATAAGAACCATCTGTTAGAGGATATGCCACTGAAAGGGACAACCAACTAATTTAAAAATTATCTATTGGGTGATATGATTAACAATATTTCAAAGAATTTTTTTAAGTGTTTGGTTCTTATTAACGGACTGGTATTTCATTTCTGACCAGTATCATGTAAAAGCTTCCCTAAAATTTTTATTCTGGTTTACATGGATTAGCATAAAGATAGAGCAAAAATTTCATCTTTGAAGGAGATCTGGTTAGATCCATGGATATCTGAATGGCATTGATTTATAAACCAACATTATTACTTGTGCGTTAATAATGAAATCTAAAACTTAGTATAAGTTCTTAAATGAAATTCATTTGACTTTCTGATATGAGTGACTCTTAAGGTTAGAAACTAATATGAATTTAGAAAAATGAAACCAAATGTTTTCAACAAAGTAATTTATTTTTTTCCTGAGACTAAATTCAGTACAGTATTTGTTTTTATAACATCCAACATGTCTTATATTAAACTTAACCACTTTCTATGCAGTGACTGTGGTGAGATGATCTATTTTATTTGACTACCCTCAATGTAATTCATTTGGGTAGTTCTAAGGCATATCAGTGATCAAAATGTTTCTCCCTACAGTTACTCTTGCATTCTCAATCAGTTTCTTCTGCACATCATCTAAAGAAAATTTATGTGGTATGATTACACTCTTTTTTTTTTTTAATACCAGAATTTCTAAAACTAAGAAAAACACTAACATTTAAAACATCAGTGTTTCTAGTCAAGGATATTTCAATTAAATTTCATCAGTACATTATAGTTTAACTCATGCTAGAAATGTTAAAACCCAAGATCTTCTGAGTCACATAATACCAACATTTCATATTAACGAATAAATTACTCAAGTTCCATACAAAGATACTAAGTGATGAGAAACAGAAAAAGTTAAGCTTTCAATAGTTTTAAAAAAACACAGAAGCAAACTAATGAACACAACTACGCAAAATATAGGCTAACCAATTGCAAGCTAAACTAGTTAGAGATTAACCTTTAAAAAAATACATTTTAGAACTTAGAAGCAAACTAATGAACACAACTACACAAAATATACACTAACCAATTGCAAGCTAAACTAGTTAGAGATTAACCTTTAAAAAAATACATTTTAGAACTTCGTGACACCCTCATAAAAGGCAGCAAACTAAGGGTATTAAAACAGTAGTCATTATTTCAGTTACTGTGCATCAAGTCTAAAAGATCCAGATAAAGGGAATGTTTTGTGATTCAATTTAAATAACTTTAAAATTGGAAACATTTAATAATTGATAATATAATTAAAATTTAAAGAATATACACAAATGATCTGAATAGGTTTTATATTCAGTAACTTGCATGGTTTTTACACTGGCACTTTTATCATTAATTTAGGAGAATCAGATGCATTTCCCTCCATATACCTAGGCATTAAGATTTCAAATCTATAAATATGGTAGTATAATATTTTAAATATTAAGTTTGTACATGAATATTGGGTTTATCCGTATTTTCCTTTGTTTCCCAGGTATTATCCAGTTTTGTAAGGAAAACACTTTGATATCACAATCAAAACTTGTCTTGGTTACTAGGCTGTAGCCGTAATTGGGTTACAGTCACTTAGATTCATATTTGGAATTATACTTAAGACAAACCTAAATGAAATTTATCTCCTAGAAGAATTTCACATTTGCATTTACCTGCATGGCAGAATGAGTTTAAGCACATTTTAGCTGTTAGGAAATATTTAATTTACTTAAACTTGTTATCTGACTACTCAGAACTCTGAGTAGTCAACTGTACCTTTGCGTTTACTTAAAACTATATCGGATTCACTTCAAATAGAAGATTTTTAAATAGAAGTTAGACTTCATTAAGGTACTGGTATTAACTTTAAATCTGAAAGAAAACATACTGAAAGTTTGACAAGTTCATTAAAACATTTTTAGCATGTCTTGATATATTTATCAGCTTTTTATTCTTCTTTCTGCTGGCATTTCCTTAATGTTTGTTTGTTTCACCTCTCTGGTTCATTGGATTGCTACTATTTATGCTTTCATGGACTTTATCTTCACAGTTTACTGTATCTTGTAAAGGCTTTACCACATCAGCTGTACTGGCTGTTTTTGGCAAGGTCATCTGCAGTGCACACCACAGGGCAGTGCGTGTTTTCCGAGTAGCCACACACATCTCTTTAATTGCTGAAGCAAGGGCAAAAACATCTGTAAAATAAACATTCAGGGTCATTTCATATTAAATGCCATTTAAATATCTGTTAAATCTTACAAAACCCAGTGCTTTTGCTACTAAATGATCAAATGTTATTTTTGTAAAAAAAGGATAGTTATTGATTGAACCAAAGTCCTGTCCTTTATCATTAAAATATTTAAAAGTATTGATACTTTATTTCTGACTTGTACAATAGTGACTATAGTTTGAGTAGAACACAGACTGTCTTGAAACAGTTATAACAGACAAAATTAATAAAATGGAAATACTTTTGGAGTAAATAATGTGGAGATTATTTACCAATTTATTCTGTAGGTAAGTGTTAATTTTAGAAATCTAAGCTTTCAACCTGAGAATCTGATTTTATCAATACCTAAATTATCACACTGACTTATCACAAGAATATGCATTAATATTTGTACCTCTGTCATCTTGGCATCTAGGAACTCCTTGCCTTTGCCGATTGGAAGCATTAACAATTTCATCCTTTCTACGTGACTGTACAATGTGAATAGACTCCAAGTGTCTATCAAGAGCAGTAGAGATACTGGCATGAAGAAGAGAACTCCGAAGACGTTCCATTTTGCCTAGTAAAGTCACAACCTGAGGGAAGCATTTTAAATTTTGATAAGACATGTCCTGCCATTAACTTAAGTAAAAACAAATCTTCAGTGAAGCAGAATAGAGATGACAGCAATAATATTCATTCAATAAATCAAAGAATGCTTACTGTGTCCTGACACCATGCTGGGGGAAACAAAAATGGAAAGTGTTTTCTATCTACTTGTCTATGTTAATTCTAAAAATATGTGGTAGTTGATTACTGAAAATAAGCATCAATGAAAATGTTAAATATTCAAACATTACCATGTCATTAACTGCAAATACAAGATCTGATACTGTTTTTGACAAATAAGAGACCAGCCTGCAAACAGCATTGTTAGGAAGTATTGTAATCTAATGGAAAAAGTTTTGAGCTAAAAAGAGAAGTGCTTGACTGATTAATCCTGACCTCAACAAGTCTTTAATTTTTCTGGGCCTCCAATGTTCCCTTTTTGGAAATCAGAAATATTCAGATAGTAATACTGACTAGTGATAGCTTTAAGGAATCCATAATACAGAAAATACTGATTTAAATTTACATTAAAATAATACAAAATGACTCCTGTAACTGTCAAAACTGCTAAAGAAAATTAGGATGCTTCTCAATCCTCTGGATGATGAAACTTAAAAAAGGGCACTGATATATTAGGTCAGTAGGGGGAGTATGTTTCATATGCCTAACTTGTTTCAAATTCTAAACTTGGAAAGTATATGGAAAGAGAACTTTTTGAATAATTGCAATTTGAAGATCAAGTAAATACAGTAATTGTCTTTGGGAGTTAAATGATTTAACAATTGATAGCAGAACTTGGTGTTCACTGATTGGAGAATATAGGGGGAAAAAGCTTCTCAAGAAACCAATGGCACTGGAATTAATGTTTCTCTAACCTCAAACTCGTATTAAGTTTCTTCATAATAAGTCTATTCCGTATGTTAAATATTTTCCTCTCAACTGTGTATCAGCCAGATCCTTCGGGGAAAACAAAACACACAAAAAAAACCTCCAGGGAACTACTAATTATTTTTAAATAAGACAATAATTTTGAGCAAATGATAAAGAAAGAGTAAAGAAATGTGCAAATTGGGGCTGGGCACTGTAGCTCATACCTGTAATCCCAGCACTTTGGGGAGGCCGAGGCGGGCGGATCATTTGAGATCAGGAGTTCGAGACCAGCCTGACCAACATGGTGAAACCCTGTCTCTACTAAAAATACAAAAAATTAGTCGGGTGTGGTGGTACACACCTGTAATCTCAGCTATTTAGGAGGCTGAGGCAGGAAAATCACTTGAACCCGGGAGGCAGAGGTTGCAGTGAGCCAAGATCTTGTCAGAGTGAGACTCCATCTCAAAAAAAGAGAAAAGTCTGCACAGGTGATTTTTAAATAAAGTTTAAAAAATATTTTTTTTTTCAAAATTCTACAAAGCTAGCAAACTAGAAAATAGTAATTTTTTTTTTTTTTTTTTTTTGAGACAGAGTCTTGCTCTGTCGCCCAGGCTGGAGTGCAGTGGTGCGATCTCGGCTCACTGCAAGCTCCGTCTGCCGGGTTCACACCATTCTCCTGCCTCAGCCTCCCGAGTAGCTGGGACTACAGGTGCCTGCCACCACGCTCGGCTAATTTTTTATATTTTTAGTAGAGACCGGGTTTCACCGTGTTAGCCAGGATGGTCTTGATCTCCTGACCTTGTGATCCGCCCACCTTGGCCTCCCAAAGTGCTGGGATTACAGGCATGAACCACCACGCCCGGCGAAAATGTAATTTTTAAATCCTCTGTTAATGAAATAATGTTGCTAAGTATAGATAAAATGAATTTTTTTTTTTTTGAGACAGGGTCCCACTCTGTCCCAGGCTGGCATGCAGTGGCATCATCTCAGCTCACTGCAACCTCTGCCTCCCAGGCTCAAGTGATCCTCCCACCTAAGCCTTCCGAGTAGCTGGGACTATAGGTACATGCCACCATGCCCAGCTAATTTTTGTAAAGAAAATAAAATTATTGTAACAGGCATAAACATATCCTTCTAAATTAATGTGAAGCATAAGCAAAGCTGGGAAAAGTATATCACTAACCACAGTATGTCATCCTTCATTTCCTAGAAATGTATTACTGAGATAAAGAAATTTTAATTTGGAAGTTTTTTTTTTAAATAATAAAAGATTGAAGTTTGTATTAACATCTGGCTGTACCTCATATGTTAGGCTCTGAATGTACCATGGATAAATTCCATTGTACAGATTTACAAATTTGACCCATGTTGATTTTTCTAATTCCTAAAATGGTTTTATTCAATAAAAGAGGTAATCCGTTTTGCTGCATTTTTTTTTCCCAGGAAGAATCTTTATCAAATTTTATTTGGAAAACTAAGTTTTTAAGAGAGGAAGGTCAAAAAAGGAAAAGTTTACCTACCCTAAGTTGCTTAGAAAATTCTGAAATTATAAAGAAGATAATAGGAATAATCATTAAATTACAAAATGACTTAACGAGGATTCTTTACAACATTTGACTTGAAGTCATATCCTACTTCGCCAAAACAAAAGTATTTTGTTGACTGGTGGTGGCTCACACCCAGCACTTTGGGAGGCTGAGGCAGGTGGATTGCTTGAGCTCAGGAGTTTGAGACCAACCTGTGCAACACGGCGAAACCCTGTCTCTATAAAAAATACAAAAATTAGATATGTGTGGTAGCGTGCATCTGTAGTCCCAGCTATTTGGGGGCTTAGGCAGGAGGATCTCTTGAACCCAGAAGGTCAAGGCTACAGTGAGCATAGATCATGCCACTGCACTCTAGCCTGGGTGACAAAGTGAGACCCGCCTCAAAAAAAAAAAAAAAAAAAAAGGAAAGATAGTAATTCCCTATTAAGTTACCATCTTATGTAAGCACAGCTTGCTCATCAAGCTGGAAAACAAATGTGACAAAGAAATGAGACTTTCTCCATAAATAATACTCAAAATGATTTTTGCTTTTTAAAAAATTCTTTCAGTTGAGGATTAGCTCCACTGCCAATTTGAGCTTCAAGAGGAACCATTTAAATTATGAAAATTACTTTTAAAATGATTGAGTGGGACTATTTTCCCTTTCCTTTTTCTTTTTTTTTCTTTGAGACAAGATCTTGCTCTGTTCCCCAGGTTGGAATGCAATGGTGTGGTTATGGCTCACTGTAGCCCTGACATCCCAGGCTCAAGCTATCTTCCCACCTCAGCCTCCTGAGTAGCATAAGCATGTGACACAATGTCCAGCTAATTTTTAATTTTTAGTAGAGACAGAATCTCCCTATGTTGCCCAGGATGGTCTCAAACTCCTGGACTCAAGTGATTCTCCCACCTCCACTTCCCAAAGTGCTGGTATTACAGGTGTGAGCCACTGCACCCAGCCCCTTTCCTAAATATTATAGTTCTAGGACCAAACATGAAAAAAATATATTTCAGAGAGTTAGATGTAAATGTGATTTTAAAACCCTTCAAAGCTCTAAAACTTGATGAGAGTTTTATTTATTTATTTATTGAGATAGAGTCTCGCTCTGTCACTCAGGCTGGAGTAGAGTGGCGTGATCTTGACTCACTGCAACCTCTGCCTCCTGGGTTTAAATGATTCTCCTGCCTCAGCCTCCCGAGTAGCTGGGACTACAGGCGCATGCCACCACCCCCAGCTAATTTTTGTATTTTTAGTAGAGACGGGGTTTCACCATAATGGCCAGGCTGGTCTCGAACTCCTGACCTCAGGTGATCTGCCTGCCTCGGCCTCCCAAAGTGGTGGGATTACAGGAGTGAGCCACCACGCCTGGCCTGAAACTTAAAAAAAATTTAACAAAAAATCCATCCACTGTTATCTATTTTTACAGCTTACTCTGGCTAGTTCTCGAAGTTCATCCACAATTAAGCGATCAACTCTAGATGGGTTGGAAGTCAGCCTTGGAACTGGAGTGTTGTTAGTACTGGATACTTTTTTTCCAGGATAATTCTTGGCAAGGGCTAATTCAGTCTGTAAAAAATTACATACTTTTTAGATGTAGAATTTTCTAAATATGATTCAACCATGAATAATAGTTTTCGTAAGCCTAATAAATAGAGTATTACCACTTTAAATGAAAATTCTGTTTTGGTATCAAAAGACAACAAATGTAAACCACAATACCACAGTATTTTTCTATCTTTTTTTTTTCAGATGGAGTCTCACTCTATTGCCCAGGCTGGAGTACAGTGGTGCAGTCTCGGCTCACTGCAACCTCCGTTTCCCGGGTTCAAGCGATTCTCCTGCCTCAGCCTCCCGCGTAGCTGGGATTACAGGCGCCTGCCACCACGCCTGGCTAATTTTTTGTATTTTTAGTAGAGACTGGGTTTCACCATGTTGGCCAGGCTGGTCTCCAACTCCTGACCTTGTGATCTGCCCACCTTGGCCTCCCAAAGTGCTGGGATTACAGGCGTGAGCCACCGCGCCCAGCTATCGTCTTAATACAAATAAAATACCTGAGTATACCAACAGGTTAACACTAAAAAATTCAAAGAAATAAACTTGTAACCACTAAGGGGGTAAAAAATCTACTTCAGGGCAAGTCAACTTAGAATAACAATAACTTTAAAATGTCAAGCATTTTTCGTCTTCATTTATTTAAGCTTCCCATTGGCCAACCCCATCCATTTTTAGTTTTTAAGTAACCCACTTAATTCCTTACAGTAATGAACTTACAGCAAATCCTGGACATTATAGAATTCAGCTCAGAAATAAGGCAAGTTAGCCGGGTGCAGTGGCTCACACCTGTAATCCCAGCACTTGGGACATCAAGGTGGGAGGATGGCTTGAGGCCAGGGGTTTGAGACCACCGTGGGGAACATAGTGAAACCCAATGTCTACAAAAAATTAAAATTAGCCAGGCATGGTGGCATGTGCCTGTAGTACTAGCTACTCAGGAGGCTAAGGAGGAAGGATTGCTTGAGCCCAGGAGTTTGATTACAGTAAACTATGATTCTGCCACTGTACTCCAGCCTGGGCAACAGAGCGAGACTCTGTCTCTTTAAAACAACAACAAATAAAGCAAAAAGAAATAAGGCAAGTACTCTTACACTACACTAAGGTAAACAGAATGAAGACAGGCAAAAGGAACATACTGTTATTCCTAAGTGGTTAACTTTGTGTTACCTTTTTTCTCTCTTTTTCTAATGCTCTCCATTGTTCACAGCACTCTTCTAGACGAATATGAAGTTCACTGGCTGGTCCACTACGGGTTTTAATTGGTCTTTGAAATCCAAAAGTTGGCATGAGACCAGAAAAAGAATTATCACCATACATCATATTAAAATAAGGGTACAAATGGCTTAAGTCATCATAAGAAAGTAAGTCATAGGAATCCAACAGTGGAACAACTGAATGGCCAAATGGGTGGGTGGATCTTAGGGGAAACCCATTTGAACCAAGTTGTTGAAAACCCTGATTATGCCTTAAATCTCCCATCATATAATTATTAGAAAAGCATGACACTTGTGTGCGATTCACACGGCTATTGTCTCCACCTCTCGTTCTGTGGCTATTAGAATGACCCTGTGACTCCAGTAGATCTTGGTATGTATTTTGTGATAAGCCATCTAAATGCTTTGGACCTTCCTCAGGATCATAATGTCCACTCTGGGGCTTGGCTTGAAAATTATGTTTGTTTACATTTTCAATTATCCCATACTGCTGAGCTGAATAGTTATCACAAAATCCATTTGGCTGCTTTATTTTTTTATCCGTGACCAATTTGAAGAGATTTTCTTCTCCAGGCTTTGTTAGTCCTTCTATGTGATTGACAGATTGGATTCTTTCTGCACCACTGTAACTAAAATCAAAACTAGAAAATGCTGAAGGGTTTTCTTGGCAATATTTCTGAAATAAATTGCTATTTGGGGTTAAGTTTGTGGATGATAGTTGGGGGAAATCTGAAGAATGGTTAGAACCTTTTGAAGCTGCACTTAAATGACTATTTAATTTCATGAAGTTACCTTGATTTCGATAAGGAATAGGAGTGTTATTTTTTGTTTGAACATTCATCCAAGTTGGTCTGTTTAAATTGATACCTCCTGAAGATGTTGCTGAGTTTGATAATAAATTCACTGATTTAAAATACTCAGAATGTGGGGGATCAGGTTTAGCAAACTGTTGCTTTTCTGTGACGTTAGCAAAATCATTAGCGGGACAAGCTGTGTGCGGTTTTAGTCCATATTCTGATGTTAAGCCAAAATCAGCAGTGAATACTGCTTCCTTTGCAAACTGTTTCTCTGTCAGATGTGGCGTAGTTTTTGGAAATGTGAAATTCTGCTGATCAGGGATTGTCTCCTCCATTTTTTTCTGATTCGCTGGCTTAACCTGAAATAACTTTGTGTAGGTGTCTGCTTCTACAGTTGGTGTTTCAGGTATGCCATTGGCTAATTTTTTGCTATCTTGGACACTAAAATTTGAACATTTATTAAGCTTAGCCTTATTAGGATGAACATACTCTGGGTCTCTACAATAATCTACATTTTCATTGTATCTATTAAATTGAGAAAGAAACATCTCTGCCCTTTTTTGCTGTAGTGGTGCTTCAAGACCTTTAGTACATATTCTGTCTCTTCCATAAGGGTAGATATCAACTCCTGATTCTTTCATGATATCAGACAGACCAGTTTGGGGTGTAAAACAGTTTTTGATAAGTGGATATTCTTGGAATATTGTCTTAGCTGTATCATTTGTCTGAATATTGTGACAGTTAGAATGATCACTTCGTGAGGGGTACATCCATTGTTCTTCAAGATCTAAACCAGTAAATCCATGATAAAGTTCATCTATTTTTTGTTGTGGTGTGAGATTACTGTTACGCAGGTATTGCTTTTCCATTGCTGACACAGATTCACCACTATAAAAAGCTTGCTGAGAGATGACTGTATCTATTGGCCTTTTGGTTTCTGTTAAGAGGTCATGGTGATCTGCAAATCTGCTTGTGTTCATTGGCCAAACTGACTTTAAATTGGAGGAGCAGGTCCTAGAACAAATAAATATATTTAATTACAACTTAGGTTTTAAAGACTTTATTTCCTCAGTGGAAAAGGGAGAAAAGGTCTTCAAAAACATTTATCTTGCCCCATGTCACCATTCTCTAATCCCTTTCAACTCTGCTTTATAAGCTACCATTAGCTCCAGATAATTGTCTGTCACATGAAATGTGCTGTATGTTACATAAATATGCATTTTAATGTCTTCACTGTACTTTCCCAAGAGACAATAACTAAGGCCTAATATGTGACTTCATGGTCTTAGATGAATTATTTATCTATAGTAAGCAGAAAATAAGTTTTTCCTTTGCTTAGGTTATTACATAAAAGCATTGTTGACCACAGTTTTTTTAATGAAAAAAATGTGTTTTGCTTAAACTTTGTGAAATTAAAATATTTTAATTGGTTATATGTGTGCTACATACTTCCCTATTTATGAAATAGTATATTTGGGTAATATAGCTTCCACACTTCAATAAAACAATTGAAACATTACAAAATTTTCTAACACATGAATAAAATCCATATGTATTTCTGCATAGTAGTAATGAGTTTTATTCTTTGGGATCTATGTATAAAAGTTCCTTTGAATTTATATTATTTAAGCCAATCTTTAGTTCATGAACTCAAGGGAAATAGCTCTGAATTATGCAAGAATAATTTTTCAATGAAAGTCCTTATACAAAACCTTAGACTGAACTTCCAATTATATAGCAAATACTTCAGCAAAATCAAGTCTCCTTGAAACAATATTTGAATTAAGATACCTACTGTCAGATGATCCACTATTAAGTAAAAATAAAAGTTAATAAACAGGGTAAACTAGTGTATGTTAGTTTAAAAGCCTGTTATATACTATATAGATTATATACTAACCCTTCAGCAAAATATGGCTGTGACTTATCTTGTTCTTCCAAAATGTTAGACACAAGTCCATATAAGTCTGTTTCACTGCCATAGTCATTTCTTTCTGTTTGAATCCTAAAAATAAATGAATTCATGCTGAAATACAATATATTGATTACTCTTTCCAGACTTATCCTACCTTACCATCTTTATCTATAAAATATGTGGACTGAATCTACACCATCATTTCAAATAAAGAAGAGACTAGAACTCAAGAATATTTTCTTTTCTACATAAATATTTTTATGTGGAAATGTCTTTTCCACATAAATATTTCTCCTTCATTTCAAATCCTATATCTAACTTACAGTGTATGCTTACCTCTTATTTCTCCACAACACATGGTTTTCATTTTAGGTGACCAAGATATAAATCTCTCATCTATGATGTCACAGACATGCTTGGTATCATAGCTGCTCCTGAAAGCAAGTCTTGTCTTATTATACATTATTCCATCAACACCTGCTCAGCTTCCTCATTTGCAATTTGAAAACCATATGAACCTGATACTCTATTCTATTTTTGTGACTCTATATTAATATTGGATAAAAAAGTGAAATGCGATATGGTCATCCTAGACACCACAGCAATTTTGCAGTTGTCACTTAAATGTAACAGATTTGGGAGCCATCCCTAATGCTTGCAAAGCATGACTGGATGGAGTTCCTTTTATCCCAGAAATCCACCTAGTGACTGATACTGACTAAATACAAAATGTAAAAACCACAAGCACGTGGAAGACTGGTACCTTTTACCTGTTACAGTTTTTGGGTAATTTCTTCCTTGAAGTAATACAGGTTGAGTATTCCTTATCCAAAATGCTTGGGATCAGAGGTGTTTTGGATTTCAGGTTTTTTTCTTGGATTCTGGAAATATACATTATACTCCAAATATATAATGTATACTTGTATATTTGGTTGAACGTCCCTAATCCAAAATCTGAAATGCTCCAATGAGCATTTGTTTTGAGCATCATGTCAGCGCTCAAAAACTTTTGGATTTTGGATCAGTCTGGATTTCGGATTTTCAGATTGGGATGCTCAACCTGTACGTCTATTTGTTGGTTTGTTTGTTTGTTTATTTATTTATTTATTTTTGAGATGGAGTCTCGCTCTGTTCCCCAGGCTGCAGTGCAATGGCGCGATCTCTGCTCACTGCAACCTTCGCCTCCCAGGTTCAAGCGGTTCTCCTGCCTCAGCCTCCCAAGTAGCTGGGACTACAGGCGCGTGCCACCATGCCTGGCTAATTTTTTTTTGTATTTTCAGCCTGACCATGTTGGTCAGGCTGGTCTCGAACTCCTGACCTTGTGATCTGCCCACCTCAGCTTCCCAAAGTGCTAGGATTACAGGCGTGAGCCACCGATCCCGGCCCTGTACGTTGTTTTATAATAAATTGTAACTTCCGGTTTTTTCATATTTCAACATTTCATAGTGTTGGGATATTTTCGAAATAAAATACCTTATATTTGCATAACACTCATATTTAATTGATCTTCATAACATTGGAAAGGTAAGCATTAGTAATCATTCGTTATTATCTGTTGAATAAATGAATGATCATTTAAGATATTAAGAAACTTGTATTTTGCAAGGGTATATGACTTGCCAAACTACTACATACTTGCTAAATAGTCTCCCTGTAAGTCCAATACCTTTTCTACTACATGTGTTATCTCATAAAAGTTCAATATAAAAGCTTTTTTGTGTAATTATGTATTAGTATATATCTAAAAAAAATTCAATGTAATATATACCAAACTGCTAGCAGCTGTTATTGGGTGGTGGGGGGAGAAGGTTAAGACAGACTTTCACTTTTCTTGATATATATTTCTGAAAAGTTTGAATTTTTTCACTTGATCTTAGCCAAAAGCGAGAATAGGCTTGAATTTTTTCAATAGCATGTATCAACTTTAAAAATATTTTTGTTTTTTGTAGAATTATATATTACATAGACTTTCTAATAAAATTATTTTAGAGAATTTGCCAAGAATTTTAATTTTTTAACACTTTTCTAATAAATACAAATAACTATTTCCTGGTTAGACTAATGAGGCATCAGCCTCTATAAATAGCTCCCATATATAATTAAAGATAGATGTCACTCCCTTAGGGCTCCTCTTTGCAATAGGCTCCCATAATATCCTAGTTATCGTCGTCATCATCATCATCATCATCAAGATTATAAAGGCAAGGATAATATTTGCCATGTTTAAATTCTGGTATCCCCCATAGAAAAGCATCTGATGTACAGGGGGCCCTTATTATTTGTGGAATTGAACAGAAAAATAATTTAAAATATCTTATGTTTGATAAAACCCTGTTTGTTGTAGAGTTGTGAAGGAAAAAAATGGAAAATTTAGAACTGGATGACAAAAACATCTAAAAGTTTTAACTCATTCATATATAAGTCATCTTTAGAAAGAAGAACTTAAGATTTATGCACTAAATGTTCCCACTAATGAATTTTTTTAAGTAATAAGCTAGCTGGGCAGAGGCTCATGTCTGTAATTCCAGCACTTTGGGAGGCCAAGGTGGGAGGATGGTTTGAGGCCAGGAGTTCAAGACCAGCCTAGGCAACAAAGTGAGACCTCGTTTCTTAAAAAGAAAAGGCAACAAATTTTTTTAAAGTTAGCTGACCACCGTGGTGCATACCTGTAGTCCCAGCTACTGTGGAGGCTGAGGCAGGAGTATGGCTTGAGCCCAGGAGTTCAAAGTTGTAGTGAGCCATGATCTCGCCACTGCACTCCAGACTGGGTGACAGAGCGAGACCCTGTCTCAACAAAACAAAACAAAACAAAACACCGTAAAAACTATACACAAATAACTGCCCAGTTTACACTTTCCTAAAAGTTTGAAAAACACAAAATGCCACAATAGTAAAATCATGATGTAGGGAACAGAGAGCAAATAAACCTCAGTTCCTATGTAATTAAATTTAAAAATACCTCAATTACCTTGAGAAATGAATTAATTTACCTGTTCTTTATACTGATCTGAGAATTAGAAGGTTGTTTAATGTCATCTCCATAAGTAGACCATGGTGCACAGAAAAGTGAAGAATCTACAGAACTTGAATATTCTGTTGAAGAAAATGGAGTATAGGTCTGCCTTAGGTCTACATTGTCTTCACTCTGAAAGTTTTAAGAAATGTTTATCAGACACATCAAAACTTCATTTGTTGTAGAATATGAGAAAAATAAGAAAGCGGAAATAACACAGATGTAAGAGTTGGGAGAATTACATTCAAATGCAGACTTAGTGACTTAAGCTTGCTTTATACCAGGGATTGGCAAACTTTTTCTGCAAAAGGCCAAATAGTAAATATTTTAGGCTTAGCTGGCCATTAAGGTTGCTGTCAAAACTCTTCAACTCTAATGCTGCAGCACTAAATCAACCATAGACAATAAACATATGGGTTTGGCTGCATTGCAATAAAACTTTATTTACAAAACAGGTATCGGGCAGCTCTGGCTCCTTGTTGCTGGTCTGTGGTATAAAATACCTATAATTATTGTAGTTTTTTGTAATTTTTTGAATAGATAAGCATTATGTGGATACTAGCAATGTTATTTTTAATACATTATATATAAAATTCAGTCTTGGGGCCAGGCGAGGTGGCTCAAGCCTGTAATCCCAGTACTTTGGGAGGCCGAGGTGGGCGGATCACGAGGTCAGGAGATGAGACCATCCTGGCTAAACCCTGTCTCTACTAAAAATACAAAAAATTAGCCAGCTGTGGTGGTGATGGGCGCCTGTAGTCCCAGCTACTTGGGAGGCTGAGGCAGGAGAATGGCATGAACCTGGGAGGCGGAGCTTGCAGTGAGCCAAGATAGCACCACTGTACTCCATCCTGGGCAACAGAGCGAGACTCTGTCTCAAAAATAAACAAATTAATTTCAGTCTTAATGTCTCCAATCTCTGAAAAAAGTTAATGTATATTTATATGGAATTTTACACTATTCAAATAAATTTCACATATATTATCATATCCAGTAAACCTTGTGACATGAGTATTATCTCTACTTTAAAAACAAGGAAACTGAGGCTGCAAGTCACTCAGCCAATATGTAACAAATCTAAAACCAAAACTGAAGGTCTTTTTCCTCCTATTTGAGGACATTTTATACACTATCTTTTTTTTTTTTTTTTTTTTTTGAGACAAGAGTCTGGCTCTGTTGCCCAGACTGGAGTAGAGTGGCGAGATCTCGGCTCACTGCAACCTCTGCCTCCCGGGTTGAAGCGATTCTCCTGCCTTAGCCTCCCAAGTAACTGGGATTACAGGCACCTGCCACCATGCCTGGCTAATTTTTGTATTTTCAGTAGAGAGTTTTAGGGTTTCACCATGTTGGTCAGGCTGGTCTCAAATCCTGACCTCAAGTGATCTGCCCGCCTTGGGCCTTCCAAAGTGTTGGGATTACAGGCGTGACCCATTGCACCCAGCCTCGGTGAATGCTTCTGTAATGAGCCTGAGTAAACAAAAACTTTGGGTGTTAAGTTTCTTTTTTTTTTTTTTTTTAAATAGAAATGGGGTCTCACTGTGTTGCCCAGGCTGGTCTTAAACTCCTGGCCTCAAGCGATCCTCCTGCCTTGGCCTCCCAAAGTGCTGGGATTACAGGTGTGAGTCACTTTGCCAGGCCTTGGGTTTTAAGATTTTAATGATTTAAACCCTGCCTCCTTCCAAAAGGGACCATGTAGGGAAAGTGAATTTAACAAACAAAAAAAGATTAAGCTAATTTATACATTGTTTATTCTAGAAAATGCTTCCTTAAAGAAGACTGAAAGTATAAATTCAAAATTTTTAACTCTCCAGATAAGTAACTATTAAAACCTGAGATGCAATAACTATAAATACCCAGACATAAACACAATGAAAATAGTATTTTCTTATAAATACAGAAGAGATGTAATTCTGGCCGGGTGCAGTGGCTCACACCTGTAATCCCAGCACTTTGGGAGGCCTAGGTGGGCGGATCACCTGAGGTCAGGAGTTTAACTCCTGATCAACATGGCGAAAGCCCGTTTCGACAAAAATACAAAAATTAGCCAGGTGTGGTGGCAGGTGCCTGCAATCCCAGCTACTCAAGAGGCTGAGGCAGGAGAGTCACTTGAACCCAGAAGGCGGAGGTTGCAGTGAGCCAAGATTGAGCTATTGCACTCCAGCCTGGGCAACAGAGGGAGACTCCATCTCAAAATAAATAAATAAATAAATAAAATAAAATAAAATAAAGAAAAAAGGAAAAGATATAATTCTGGCTAAAAGTATTTTCTAATTGCTTTTATTCTGTTAATATTTCTAAATTTTTGTTCCTAATAGATATGATCACTGAAAAACATTTAAACTATACAACGTTATATGATACCAACAAAATGTGAACATTAAGAAATACCTTCCAATCATCCATCTTCAAGAATCTCAAAATATTTTACAGCCATTTGTTTAAGTTCTGGTTATGATTCTATTTAAAACCCACACATTATAATTTTTCTGTTTATAGTTTATATTACGACTATTCTCAAGTTGAGGAAATGGAAACACAGAAGGGATTTTGCTGAGAGCTAAAACTAAAAACTACCTTTCCAGAATTTGTTGGTTAGCAGCAACTTTTACAAAGGCTTTTTATCTTTCTTTCCTAATTTTATCCTTTGAGTTCTAAAGTTATCATCATAGGCCCACTCTTATGTGTGAAGTATCCAAAGTGACATAAATAATTGTTCATCTTTTTGAAATAGTTGCTTAAACAAAAGGAACATTTTCAGATTATGTAATGTGAAATGAATAAACAGTATTGGAAATTGAAAATATTTTGGGAGTATTCTTTCAAGTACATTTTACATTTTAAAATACATTTTGAATATTACAAATAAAAATCCTTTTAAAGGACTGACCTAACTTTTGTATTCTTGGGTTAAAACAACTAGAGTAATGTGGTGGATTCAAACAATCATACTTGAAATATCTGCATCCCTTTCGTTAACAGAGGCCAGGAAATATGCAAATATTTGAGTGGGTATATTAACTGGATTAACTTTAAAATGTATCACTTATATCCTTAACATACTTAAAACAGTGAACTGAAATTAAATCCAAGTAAATTTTAGTCCGGATGTAAACACTGCAGAGAGCAGTGGAACTATGGTCTGGGTTCCACTTGAGCTTTGTCATTTAGGGCACAAATCAAGCTCTCTGAGGCTCAGTTTCTCAATCTGTACAGTGGCATAATAATATACAAGATTCTTAGTGTGGATTAAATAAAATAATTTATTTCTAGATACTGTTATAATTCAAAGTACAACAATATCAACATTGATGTCCTGGTTAAATAATTTCAAATGAAAATTACTTACATTACCCAAGCTTTATTTCCTTTGATTAATAAATCTAAATGTCTTGGTGAGGTAAGTGGTAGCATATAATTTAAGACATTGTTAAAACCAGAAAATAAAGGAGTAAAGTGAAATTTTCACCTTTAAATTATCAAAAATATGTTTGTACCAACTTGCAATAAATGCCTGAAGGAAAAAAAAACATATTTTAATCTTACTAAATAATGGATTTTCTTACATTTCTGGCATTATGTTATGCTAAGGACAAGATGCAAACGAATCAATGAAAAATCTTATTCCTCAATTTGTTTTCTTTTTTCTTTTTCTTTTTTTGAGAGGGAGTCTCACTCTGTCACCCAGGCTGGAGTGCAGTGGCATGATCTTGGCTCACTGCAACCTCCACCTCCCTGGTTTAAGATTCTCCCGCCTCAGTCTCCCAAGTAGCTGGGATTACAGGTGCCTGCCCCCACACCCGGCTGATTTTTGTATTTTTAGTAGAGATGGGGTTTCGCCATGTTGGCCAGGCTGGTCTTGAACTCCCGAACTCAGGTGATCCACCCGCCTCAGCCTCCCAGAGTGCTGGGATTACAGGCACGAGCCATGGCGCCCGGCCCTTAACTTATTTTCAAAGCAAAGTATGTATTCTGCAAACACTGTATTTAAAAGATTGTAGCCGGGCGCGGTGGCTCACGCCTGTAATCCCAGCACTTTGGGAGGCTGAGGCGAGCGGATCACGAGGTCAGGAGATCGAGACCATACTGGCTAACACAGTGAAACCCCGTCTCTACTAAAAATACAAAAAATTAGCCGGGCGTGGTGGCGGGTGCCTGTGGTCCCAGCTACTCGGGAGGCTGAGGCAGGAGAATGGCGTGAACCTGGGAGGTGGAGCTTGCAGTGAGCGGAGATCGCGTCACTGCACTCCAGCCTGGGCGACAGAGCAAGACTCCGTCTCAAAAAAAAAAAAAAAAAAAAATTGTTCCTGGGCTGGGCGCTGTGGCCTGAAATCCTAGCACTTTGGGAGGCCAAGGCGGGAGGATGGCTGGAGCCCAGAAGTTCGAGACCAGCCTGGGGAACATGGTGAAACCCGGTCTCTAAAAACAATACAAAAATTAGCCGGGCATGATGGCAGGTGCCTGTAATCCCAGCTACTGGGGAGGCTGAGACGGAAGAACTGCTTGAACCAGTGATACAGAGGTTGCAGTGATCCGAGATCGCGCCACTGCACTCCAGCCTGGGCAACAGAAGGAGACTCCGTCTCAAAAAACAAAAGAAAACGGCTGGACGCGGTGGCTCATGCCTGTAATCCCAGCACTTTGGGAGGCCGAGGTGCGCGGATCACCCGAGTTTGGGAGTTCGAGACCAGCCTGACCAACATGGAGAAACACTGTCTCTACTAAAAATACAAAATTAGCCAGGCGTCGTGGCGCATGCCTGTAATCCCAGCTACTCCGGAGGCTGAGGCAGGAGAATAACTTGAGCCCGGGAGGCAGAGATTGAGGTGAGCCGAGATCGCACCACTGCACTCCAGCCTGGGCAACAAGAGCAAAACTCCATCTCAAAAACAAAAAACAAAAACAAAAACAAAACAAAACAAAAACCAGCCGGGCGTGGTGGCGCGTGCTTCAGGAAGCTGAGGCACAAGAATCGCCTGAGCCCGGCTGGCGGAGCTTGCAGTGAGCCGAGATGGCGCCACTGCACTCCAGCCTAGGAGACAGAGCAAGACCCTGTCTCAAAAAAAAAAAAAAAAAAAAAAGTTGTCCCTGGTTTTCTCTTCCTTAACTGTGGAGCCATTAAACACCTATGAATCGGTGGCTCGAGTAAATCAATTTGAGAATAAATCGTCTAACAGAGGCAGAGTTTACTAAAGGACCTGCGATGTGTAGCAATCGTAGAAGGAAGCGGAGCCAGTCAACATCACGCTGCCGAAGACGTCGGTTAACCTGCTGCCGGCGTCGGCGCCGAGGTTCCAACAGCGATTCGCACCTCCGGGGAACGCGACTTTGGGCTGCAGCACACGGGAACAGGAAATATCAGAAAGCGGTCACGAGGGTGACGCCGGAGCTGAAACGGCCCGACACCTGTTCTACCTCGGCTGTTCGGCTCAATTCCGAACCCTCTCAGAGGACACGAATTTGGGGGCCCGCGCTTCCAGCCTCGGGATTCTCACTCTCCCCTCGGGCCCCGTGAGTGCTGACCCCGAGGGGCGCCCCTCCCCGGCCACCGCCTCGGCGCGACGGCTGCTTCCCGGGAATAGCGGCGACCCCTCAGTGCCGACCGACCCCGAGGTGCGCCCCTCCCCGGCCACCGCCTCAGGGCGACGGCTGCTTCCCGGGAATCGCGGCGACCCGGGCTCCGTCCGGCCCGTCCAGTCAGCCCGCGCCGCGCCCCCGCCCGCCCGCCCCGTCCGGCCTCCCCACCGACGACCCGCCTCTGCCGCCCCGTCTAGGGACGCGCCCCCTCCTCAGCCTCTCCTCCTTGTCGCCTCTTGCAAGTCTGGCCGCCCCCTGGACCCTGCCCTTCCTCATCCATTACCTCAAGTCCTTCCTCCCTCAGGCCTGAGGAGTGAGGGCGCGGGCAGGTGTCTCCGCGTCTCACCTCCATGGGGCGCCCCCCAGCCTCTCCTGGACTAGGCACAGCTCCTGGGGTACGGGGGTGATGGGGGGGGCGTCCAGGCCCGGCTCCCTCAGCCCGCACCCCGCCGTCTCCGCAGCCGCCTCCGCCGCTCGGGCGCTGCCTGGAGCCAGTGTGCGGGTAGGGGAAGCCCGAGCGGGGAGGGAGGGGCGGGGGCAGAGGCCGTTACCTGGCCTGACTGGGGCTCGCGGCTCGGCACGCGACACGGCACAGGCGCGCCCCGCCCCGCTGTGAGGCCCGCCCCTCCCGTTTCGCACCCCGCCATTGGCCCGATGCCCATCCAATGGGCGACCACTCCAGGCTCCGTTACCCCCCAGAGACAAGGAGAGGAAGGGGCGGTTAGCGGACCACGCTCTCTCGCCGCTTCTGAGCTTTTCCCGCTCAAAGTAAATGTGTTCGGGATTGGCCCGGACTGGCAGGCACCGGCCCGATGATTTGCTGATAGGGCAGCGGAGAGGCCGGTCGTGGAAGGTTGAAAGAGCTAAAGAGCGCAGCCCTACCGGGTGGGAGAGGTGTTGGAGGCACTTGGAAGATTTGAGAAGTCGCTCAGCAACTGGCTTATCCTCCAAAACCTAGCCGTTGCGCACATTTCATTTGTCCGACATTTCATATTTGTTCCTTAGTCCCTCCCGTAGCTCTCAGAATCCGTTGGAGCTGCCCAGAGACTGATACATCTTGTACCGGTTTGGGGAGGGCGAGGAGCAACTTGTGGATTGGGTGTTGTTGGGAGACCCCTTTTTGAGGGAGAGCTGCCCTGTGTCCTAAGCCCGGGCTTTCAGTCCGGGTTAAGGCATTTAAGTGTTAATGTGACTTTTGAACAAAGTTCGCTGTGACCTTTTTGTTCGTTTTTGTTTGTCTGTGTAAAACAGGGTCTTGCTCTGTCGCCCAGACTGGAGTGCAGTGGCGCTATCATAGCTCGTTGCAGCCTTGAACTCCCGGGTTCAAGCGACCCTCCCGCCTCAGCCTCCCGAGTAGCTGGGGCTGCAGGCACGCGGCGCCACCACTCCTGGCTAATTTTTAAATTTTTTTGTAAAGCTGAAGGGCGGGGGGGTTGGGTCTCCTTATGTTGCCCAGGCTGGTCTCAAACTCCTGGTCTCGAGCGATCCTCCCGCCTCAGCCTCCCGAGTAGTTGGGGCTACAGGCGCGTGCCACCACTCCCAGCTAATTTTTTTTTTTTTTTTTTGGTGAGACGGAGTCTCACTGTCGCCAGGCTAGAGTGCGGTGGCGCAAAGGCTCACTGCAACCTCCGCCTCCCAGGTTCAAGCGATTCTCCCGCCTCAGCCTCCCGAGTAGCTAGGACTACAGGCCCACGCCACCACACCCCGCTAATTTTTGTATTTTTAGTAGAGACGGGAATTTCACCATGTTGTCCAGGATGGTCTCGATCTTTTGACCTCGTGATCCGCCCGCCTCGGCCTCCCAAAATTCTGGGATTACAGGCGTGAGCCACGGCGCCTGGCCCTAACTAATTTTTTAATTTTTTTGTAGAGCTGGGGTTGGAGGTGGGGATGGGGGTGGGGGGTTGGATCTCCTTATGTTGCTCAGGCTGGTCTTGAACTGAACTCTTGGCCTGAAGTGATCCTCCGCCTCGGCCTCCCAAAATGTGGGATTACAGGTGAGAGCTTACATAAACAAGCCATTCCAGGCACCCAACAAACCATTCACATAGCAGTCAGATTGGGGATGTGATGGTCTCAGAGAAATGCTAGTTTTTGTCCCCAGACACTGCTAAAAAATCAGATAGTTGAAATATAAAAGAAGTAAACACAGTAAGCACCTTTAGGCTGTTTTTATATTTAAAATCAAAACTTGAGAAATGAGCACTTAAATGGAAGATACTGTTTCAACTCAGACACGAATGGAAGTAGGAGGATGAGTTTTATTGACCCATATTGTCCTGATAGTTACTTCAGGTCTCTACTCAGCTTTGAGTTCAGAAAGCTCACCAAGGCTGGGCGCAGTGGCTCATGCCTGTAATCCCAGCACTTTGGGAGGCCGAGGCAGGAGGATTGCTTGAGCCCAGGAGTTGCCCAGCCAGGGCAACATAAGGAGACTTCCTCTCTACAAAAAAATTAACAATTAGTTGGGTGTGGTGGTGTGTGCCTGTAGTCCCAGGTACTTGCACTTGGGAGGCTGAGATGGGAGGATCGCCTGAGCCGGAGAGTTGGAGGATGCAGTGAGCCATAATCACTCCATCGCACTCCAGCCTGGGCAACAGAGCAAGACCCTGTTTCAAAAAAAAAAAAAAAAAAAGGAAGAAAGAAAAGAAAAAAAGCTGCTGGACTCACACTTGTAATCCCAGCATTTAGGGAAGCAAAGGCAGGAGGATAGATTGAGCCCAGGAGTTTAAGATTTGCCTGGGCAATATAGTGCTCCACGAAAAGGAAAAACAAAATGTGCATGCACACACACACGCACACACACTTAAAAAAAGCTGACCAGGTGGTGTGGCTCTAACAGTTACATTTCTCTGCCTCAGCCTTAAAGTTGCTGGTGTAGGGCTCATTGCATTGAGGACTACTGGCTTTTCCCCCCTCTCCTATACTCCCTAGAAGCATTTTGAAAAGCTGTGAATCCCCTTATGTATCTTTATAGTAAAATATACATAAGATTTGTCGTTTTTAAGTGTTTGGTTAAGTGGCATTAAGCACATTCATAATGTTGTGTAACCATGACCGCTCTACAGTTTCAGAACTTCATTAATCACAATCAGAAACTCTGCAGCATCCCATAAATAATTATTCCCCATGCCCCACTCTCCCAGTTCTGGCAACCACCATTCTACTTTCTATCTCTATGAATTTGACTACTCTAGGTACCATATGTAAGTGGAATCATACAATATTTATCCTTTTGTGCCCGTCTTATTTTACTAAGGTAAGATAAACCTTGTCATCAAGGTTCCTTCATGTTATAGCATATACCTGAATGTCATTCCTTTTTATGGCTGACTAAGGTTCCGTTGTATGGATATACCACATTTTGTTCAAGCATTCATCTGTTTATGGACACATGGGTGGTTTCCACCTTTTTTTTTTTTTTTTTTTTGAGTCAGAGTCTTGCTGTGTGCTGCAGGCTGGAGTGCAGGCACAATCTGGGCTCACTGCAACCTCCCCCTTATCGGAGGAATCATTCAAATGATTCTCCTGCCTCAGCTTCCCCAGGAGCTGGGATTACAGGCATGCGCCACCAAACCTGGCTAATTTTTTTTTTTTTGAGACAGAGTCTTGCTCTGTCACCCAGGTTGGAGTGCAGTGGCATGATCTCAGCTCACTGCAACCTCTGCCTCCTGGGTTCAAGTGATTCTCCTGTCTCAGCCTCCTGAGTAGCTGGGATTACAGGCATGAATCACCATGCCTGGCTGATTTTTGTATTTTTAGTAGAGACAGGGTTTTGCCATGTTGGCCAGGCTGGCCTTGAACTCCTGACCTCTGGTGATCCGCCTGCCTCGGCCTCCCAAAGTGCTGGGATTACAGGTTTGAGCCACCGTGCCCAGCCTAATTTTTGTATTTTTAATAGAAATGGGATCTCACCATGTTGGCCAGGGTGTTCTCGACCTCTTGACCTCAAGTGATCTGCCTGCCTTGACCTCTCAAAGTGATTACAGGCATGAGTCACCGCGCTTGGCCCTCAACTTTTCACTATTGTGCATAGTACTGCTAGAAACATTGGTGTACAAGTATTTGATTTATTTTTTTTCCAATTATTTTGGGTATATACCTAAGAGTGGTATTGTTGGGACATATGGTAATTGTATTCGATGTCTTGAGTAATTCCAAAATGTTTTACACTGTGGCTGCACCATTTTACATTCTCACCAACAATGCATGAGAGTTCCCATTTCTCCACATCCTCACCAACACTTGTTATTTTCTTTTTCTTTTTCTTTCTTTCTTTCTTTTTTTTTTTTTTTTTTTGAGACAGAGTCTCCCTCTGTCACCCAGCCTGGAGTAGAGTGGCACAATCTTGGTTCATTGTAACCTCTGCCTCCCAGGTTCAAGGGATTTTCGTGCCTCAGCCTCCCGAGTAGCTGGGATTACAGGCACGCACAACCACGCCTGGCTAAATTTTTGTATTTTTAGTAGAGACAGGGTTTTTCCATGTTACCCAGGCTGGTCTTGAACTCCTGAGCTCAGGCAATCCGCCTGCCTCGGCCTCCCAAAGTGCTAGGATTACAGGCGTGAGCCACTGCACCCAGCCTATTTTTCTTTTTAAAATTTCTCTCTCTATAGATATACATATAGATAGATATAAATAGATATAGAGAGATCTATCTCTGTATATCTATCTATATATATCTATATCTATATATAGACAGGGAGATATATCTATAGATCTATAAATATCTATATATCCCTGTATAGATCTATATATAGTAATCTATGGTAATCTGAAATTACTATATATATATGTATTACTGTATGTGTGTGTATATATATATATATGTATACACACACACACACAGAGATTGAGAGAGAGAGATGGGATCTTGCTCTGCTGCCCAGGGTGGACTGGTAGACCACAGTGGCATGATCATAGCTTACTGAATACTCAAACTCCTGGCTTCAAGTGATCTTCCCCACTCAGCCTCCCAAAGTGCTGGGATTACAGGCACCACACCCAGTCTCTTTTTCTTTCTTTTAAAAAATATATATATATATATATATATTTTTTTTTTTGTAGAAACAGGGTCTTTCTGTGTTGCCCAGGCTGGTCTTGAACTTCTGGCCTCAAGCAATCCTCCCAAAGTGCTGGAATTACAGGTGTGAGACATTGCACTCAGCCTTTTTGTTTTGTTTTCTTTCTTCTTCTTCTTTTTCTTCTTTTCTTTTTTTTTTTTAGAAAGCCAGTTGGATACAGTGGCATGCTCCTGTAGTCCCAGCTAGTCCGGAGCCTGTAGTGGGAGGATCCCTTAAGCCCAGGAGTTTGAGGCTGCAGTGCACTGTGATCATGACGCTGCACTCCATGCTGGAGTGCATGAGAGATGAGAGACCCCATCTCTCAAAAAAAAATTTTTTTTTAAAAAGATGGCTATCCTAGAGGATGTGAATTGGTATCTCATTGTGGTTTTGACTTACATTTCCCTAATGACTAATGATGTTGACCATCTTTTCATGTGCTTATTGGTATATCTTCTTTGGAGAAATACCTATTTAAGTTCTTGGCTCATTTTTTGAAGTCATACTGTCTTGTCGTGTATTAATATGGTTTGTCGTAGAAATAAAAATTACTGGCAAATTTAACACTCCATTGAATTCAAGTGAATACATTAACAAAGAAAACATTTTGGTTATGAACAGAGTAAGTATATAATATGCAGTTAGTTCTTTCAGTTCTTTCATTCTCTTTTGGAAGATCTCATTTTCAACGTGTGTGTTGAGGGTTGGGTGGGGTTGGTTTCCCAGTCTTACTCAGACATATATACAAACCTCAGATTAAAGCGAGAAAGAGTTAGGAATACTCAAATAATTGTTTTATGTCTTCTCTGCCTTGATCTGAACTTAAAATTTTGTGGAGGGAGAGACTATTGACCCTCTTTCTCCATTTATTGTTTCTATACAGGGACAATGACGAAAGACATGTTTATACAATAAGATTAATTACATTTCAGTAACTTTGATCCAATTCAGAATGATGCTGCCCTCAAGTAAAAAAAACTTTTTCTTTTTCTTTTTTTTTTTTTTGGAGTCTCACTCTGTTGCCCAGGCTGGAGTGCAATGGTACGATCTCGGCTCACTGCAACTTCCATCTCCCGGATTCAAGCAATTCTCGTGCCTCAGGCTTCTGAGTAGCTGGGATTACAGGCACACACCACCAGGCCCGGCTAATTTTTCTATTTTTAGTAGAGACGGGGTTTCACCATGTTGGCCAGGCTGGTCTTGAACTCCTGACCTTGTGATCCGCCTGCCTTGGCTTCCCAAGTAAAAAACTTTTTTTTCCACTTACTATTTTGGGGATATTTAAGTGAATCTGAAATTACTATTGGATTTTTTTTTTCTCTTGAAACAGAGTTTTGCTCTTGTTGCCCAGGCTGGAGTGCAATGGTGCAATCTCGGCTTGCAGCAACCTCCACCTCCCAGGTTCAAGTGATTCTCCTACCTCAGCCTCCCAAGTAGCTGGGATTACAGGCGCCCGCCACCACGCCCAGCTAATTTTTGTATTTTTACGGAGACAGGGTTTCACCATGTTGGCCATGCTGTTTTCACCATGTTGGCCGGGCTGTTTTCGAACTCCTGACCTCAGATGATCCATCTGCCTCCCAAAATGCTGGGATTACAGACGTGAGCCACCTCACCCGGCCCTACTATTGGATTTTTAAAGAAAGATATTTAAGAACATTCTTTGCTAGAACTGAGGACAATTTAAACTTATTCCATTCAAGAAAACTTAGTGCAGAATGCAGACTTTCTCTTTCAAGTATATGTAAAAGTTAACTTCTTTTTTTTTCCACCTCTGGAAGACAATGTACAATGTAGTACTCTTCAGATACACTAATGAGACCCTTTTTATACTTTAACAGGGACGTAAACATTTCCTTTTGTAACAAAAATAAATTATGGGTTTCATTTTAAAAAGCCTATCCCCAAGAAATGTTTTGAGTGTTAATCTAAGTAAGATTTCATTATTCTCATAAGTAAAACTTTGAGTTCAAATAAAGTTTTTTTTTTTTGAAAATTGAAGGTATATGTAGGGGCTCAACCTAAATGCCAGGGAATTAACCCTCCATAGGAAGCAATCATATAATTCTAAGTCAGTATATAATTGAATTGATGTAGGATTTTTAAGTATTCTCTCAACTATATTAAACGAATTGTTTTTCCAGTTTTCTAGTGGTCCAAAAACTCAAATAGGCTGCAAATCTGCTGTGATTCAAACCGTGCAATTCCTCACAGGCATCTCTGACTTGAGGGACTAAGTTCCTGTAATTATGTGTCCTGAAATTAACTGGGTTGCCAGATAGGTTTTCTCAACCTTTAATAGCTTGTTGGAAGCCTTACAGAATGCTCTTTATTAGAAATATTTGGAACTACTTCCCCCTTTTTGGATACTCAAATTAGTGTTTTTCTAGTTCTCTGGCATAATTTGTATAGCTGCTTCCTTTGTAGAAAGTAAGCTTATGTTCTGCTTTTCCCCTTCTGGTTGGCTGGAGTGCTAGGTCACTCTTATCTGTGCTCTAGGAAACTTTTAGATTTCTACTTAGCTTAGGATGACACCCTGAAAGATTTAGGGTCTGCTTCTGTTTGGGTTAGGGGGTAGACACTTGAATTCATTGGTCTTTTTTTTGGCTCACTGCAGCCTTGACCTCCAGCACTCAAGGGATCCTCCCACTTCAGCCTCTAGAGTAGCTGCAACTATAGGTGCGTGCCACTATGCTCACTAATTTTGTGTATTTATTGTAGAGACAAGGTCTTACTGTATTCCTAGGCTGGTCTCGGACTCCTGGACTCAAAGGATCTTCCTTCTTCAGCCTCCCAAAGTGCTAGGGTAACAGGCATGAGCCACCATGCCCGGCCAAATAGATTGGTTTTTATCAAAGATGCTGTAATATTAATATGCATCTTCCTGCTATCCCTTCAAAAGTGAGAATTAATGTTGTTTTCTTTTCTTTTCTTTTTTTGAGATGGAGTCTCTCTCTGTCACCCAGGCTGGAGTGCAGTGGCGCGATCTTAGCCCACCACAACCTCTGCCTCCCGGGTTCAAGCAATTCTCCTGCCTCAGCCTTCCGAGTAGCTGGGATTATGGGTATGCACCACCACACTCAGCTAATTTTGTATTTTTAGTAGAGATGGGGTTTCTCCATGTTGGTCAAGCTGGTCTTGAACTTCCGACCTCAGGTGATCCGCCTGCCTCGGCCTCCCAAAGTTCTGGGATTACAGGTGTGAGCCACTGCGCCCAGCCCAAAAAAGACTTTATTTTTTAGAGCAGTTTCAGGTTCATGGCAAAATTGAGAGGGAAGTACAAAGAGTTCTCATATACAGATTTGCTGCTCCTTCACAGATGCAGCCTCCCCCAATATCAGCATCCTGCACTAGAATGGTACATATGTTATCATCAATGAACCTACGTTGACATATCATTATCAATCAAAGTCCATAGTTTACTTTAGGATCCACTCTTGGTGGTGTACTTTCTATGGGTCTAGAACAGTATATAGTGACATGTATCCACCATTTTGGTATCATACAGAATAGTTTCACTACCCTAAAAATCCTCTATGCTCTGCCTCTTCATTCCTCCCCGCCCTCAACCCCTGGCAACCACTGATTTTTTTTTTCTATCTCCGTAGTTTTGCCTTTTACAGAATGTCATAGAATTGGAATCATACCATATGTAGACTTTTCAGATTGGCTTCTTTTACTTAGTAATATGCATTTAGGGTTCCTCCATGTATTTTCATGGCTTGATAGCTCATTTCTTTTTAGCACTGAATAATATTTCATTGGATGTACCACAGTTTATCTATTCACCTACTGAAGGACATCTTTCAGTTTTGGCAATTATGACTAAAACTGCTATAAACACCAGTGTGCAAGTTTTTGTGTGGACATAGTTTACAACTCATTTGGGTAATACCCAAGAGCACAATTGCTGGATCATATGGTAAGGGTATATTTAGTTTTGTAAGAAACTGCCAAATTATCTTCCAAAGTGTCTATACTATTTTGCATTCCTACCAGCAATGAATGAGAGTTCCTGTTGTTCCACATCCTTGCCAGTATTTGGAATTGTCAGTATTTTGGATTTTAGCCATTCTTTTTCTTTTTTTTTTTTTTTTTTTTTTTGAGGTGGAGTCTCTCTCTGTCACCCAGGCTGGAGTGCAGTGGCACGATCTCAGCTCACTGCAACCTCCGCCTTCTGGGTTCAAGCGATTCTCCTGCCTCATCCTCCCAAGTAGCTGAGATTACAGGTGCATGTTACCACGCCCAATTAATTTTTTTTTGTATTTTTAGTACAGACAGAGTTTCACCATGTTGGACAGGGTATTTTCAAACTCCTGACCTCAGATGATCTGCTCACCTTGGCCTCCCAAAGTTCTGGGATTATAGGCGTGAACTACCATGCCTGGCCTAGCCATTGTAATAGATGTGTAGTGGTATCTCATTGTTTAGTGCTTTTTTTTTTTTTTTTTTACAGGGTCTTGCTCTGTCACCTAGGCTGGAGTGCAGTGGTGTGATCACAGCTCACTGGAGCCTCGACCTCCTGGGATCAAGCGATTCTCTCACCTCAACCTTTGAAGTAACTGGGACTAGTCATTATCATGCTTTGTTGATTTTTAGGTTTTTTTTTTTTTTTTTTTTTTTTTTTTTTGTAGAGAGGGAGTTTCCCTGTGTTGCCCAGTTTGGTCTCAAACTCCTGGGCTCAAGTGATCCTTCCACCTTGGCCTCCCAAGGTACTGGGATTACAGGCATGAATGAGCCATCTTGCTTGGCCTAGTTCTTTTTTTTTTTTTTTTTTTGAGAGGGAGTCTCACTCTGTCACCCAGGCTGGAGTGCCGTGGCACGATCTCAGCTCACTGCAGCCTACTTCTCCCAGGTTCAAGCAATTCTCCTGCTTCAGCCTCCCAAGTAGCTGGGATTACAGGCATGTACCACCACACCCATCTAATTTTTGTATTTTTAGTAGAGATGGGGTTTTCACCATGTTGGCTAGGCTGGTCTCATACTCCTGACCTTAAATGATCCACCTGCCTTGGCCTCCCAAAGTGCTGGGATTACAGGCGTGAGCTACCACGCCCGGACTTTTTTTTTTTTTAAACCACTTTCTTTTACATATCCCTGGCTCCTAATTGCTTTTCTACTTTTTCTTACTGCTCCAGCTTCTAGATAAGTGGTTCTCAAAGTGTGGTCCTTCAACCAACAGCATCATCACCACCCAGGAACTTATTAGAAATGGAAGTTATTGCACCCTGCCAAAACCAGAAACTGCGGATGGGTCCCAGCAATCTTTATTTTAACGACTGTTAAAATCAGAATCAAGTGATTCTGATGCAAACTTAAGTTTGAAAACATTGTTCTATTAAAAGTAATGGCAGAAACCGCAATTACTTTTGCACCAACCTAAGAGCTCTGCACTGTTCAATATGGTAGCCTCTAACTATTGAATTTTTTAATGCTATTATCTCCTTTATTCAAAAATAAATATTTCACTTTGATTCAACATATTTCAAATCACATTAAGCACAGAGAGGAAATACATTCCCTTTGGAAATTGTGAACACGTGTTGGAAAGAGGCATGATCCAAATAATGGGGATGAGGTGAGTGCGGATTCCAGCTGCTTCATGACCCAGAAGTTCTGCCCCTCTTCAGGTGGAGCTACTTATCGATTTTTAGGCGAGAAAAAGACACACACACACACACACACACACACACACACACACACTGCTTTGAACTCTGAAAGGCATATGAGTGGACCATAAGGTATATGGCACGTTCACTGATAAAACATCCCCTACTCCCTCCCAAGAAAAGCAGAGACACTTTAATCAAGTCAAAGGCCAGAGAAGGGCCTGGTGCGGTGGCTCACGCCTGTATCCCAGCACTTTGGGAGGCCGAGGCAGGTGAATCCCGAGGTCAGGAGTTCGAGACCAGCCTGACTCATATGGTGAAACCCTGTCTCTACTAAAAATACGAAAATTAGCTGGGCGTGGTGGCGTGTGCCTGTAATCCCAGCTACTCATGAGGTTGAGGCAGGAGAATCGCTTGAACCCAGGAGGCAGAGGTTGCAGTGAGCTGAGACTGCACCATTGCGCTCCAGTCTGGGTGACTGAGTGAGACTCTGTCTCAAAAAAGAAAAAAAAAAGGCAGCGAAGACAGGGTGCTCCTGCTTACAGCTCAGCAGCATGAACATCTCTGAATATGAAAGCCATTTTTCATTTGCTTCTACCTCCTGTGCCTCCTTTCCCTGCCGACTGGGTCCGTGGATGCCCGCGGTGCTCACTTGGTGATGGTGGGGCGCGTGGCTGCATACACAAACACCACAATCAGCAGCATGACCGCGGCCAGCGTGGGCAGCACCACCGTGGTGATCTGCTGCCGGGCCTCATGCATGGCTTGCTTCTGCTCCTTCTTGTCCTTCCATGTCTCCTTCCTGGGCTTCCCTTTGAGCTGCCTCATCTTTCCTAGAAGATGCTGGGAGGCTGTGTCCAGAGGGATTCCAAAAAGGGCCACAATCCTCTTGTCAAGGCTGGAACCTCCTTTTCTTCAACTTGATTCAATAATTTCAGCAAACTGATTTCCAGTACAGGTGACTTGACTTATTTGTTGTAACAGATCATGTCTTCAACATGCAACACTCTCAGATGGTGCAGCTGGGAAAATGGACAACATCTTTACTGATCTTTAGCAGTCTGTAACTATTGAATTCTTATAATATATTTAGAATGAACCGAGATGGGCTATAAGTGTAAGATACATCCTGGATTTCAAAGGCTTAATATGAAAACAGAGAAAGTAAAATATCTCACTGGTAATTTACATATTGATAGCATTAAAATCATATTTTTCATATACTGGGTTAAATAAAATATCAATCTTACCCTTTTAAAAGTTTTTACATGAGATTACTAGAAAAATTTAAATTACATATATGGCTCTCATTATATTTCTTTTTCTTTTTATTTTTTTAGAGATGGGTCTCACTATGTTGCCTAGGCTACATCTAACTCCCAGGCTGAAGCAAATCCTCCCACATCAGCCTCGCAAGTAACTCGGACTGCAGGCATGTTCCACTGTGCCTGGCTTCAGCTCTTATATTTCACACCATTCTCCTGCCTCAGCCCCCCGAGTAGCTGGGACTACAGGCGCCCACCACCACGCCTGCCTAATTTTTTTGTATTTTTAGTAGAGATGGGGTTTCACCATGTTAGCCAGGATGGTCTCGATCTCCTGACCTCATGACCTGCCTGCCTCAGCCTCCCAAAGTGCTGGGATTACAGGCATGAGCCACCGTGCCTGGCTTTCTTTTCTAAGAGACAGAGTCTCACTCTGTTACCCAGGCTGGAGTATAATAGTGGATGTAATAGCTCACTACATGCTTGAACTCCTGAGCTCAAGCAATCCTCTTCCAGCCTCATTCTCCCCAGTAGCTAGGACTACAGGTGCACACCACCATGCCCAGCTGATTTTTAAATTTTTTTTGTAGAGATGATCTCTTGCCATGTTACCCAGGCTGGTCTTAAACTCCAGGGCTCAGGAAATCATCTCACTTTGGCCTCCCAAAATGCTGGGATTACAGGTGTGAACCACTGTACCCAACAGCTCTCATATTTCTATTGGACAGCGTTGTTCTAGACCATGGGTCTGCAAACTACAGCCTGTGGGCCAAATCTGGCCTACCACCTGTTTTTGTGCAGCCCATGAGCTAAGAATGGTTTTAATTTTTTAAGTGGTTGAAAATAATTTTTAAAAAGAATGATGTCCTCTGACATGTAAAAATTATATGAAATTCAAGTTTCATTGTTTATAAGTAAAGTTTTATTGGAACACGGGCACACTCATTTATTTGTTTATCATCTATGACTGCTTTTGCTTTACAGTGGCAGAATTGAGTAGCTGTGATAAGGATGTGCAGCTTGAAAGTCTAAAATATTTACTATCTGGCCCTTTATGGCAAATGTGTGCTGATCCCCGTTCTAGACCATCAGCTTTCATATATTCCCTGGAAGAGGACCCTGCTTTTAACTTACTCCTATTTTTTTGTTCTCAATCTTTGCTTAGCTTTTAGGCCCAACTCCTTGATATGCCACTGCCCAAATCTCAGTGGTATTTTGGGGTTACAAGAGCTGACCTATGCATTCTTTAGACTACAAAGAAGTCAGCCAAAAATGTTCTTGCCTTCCTAGAGCTGCACAGGAACTGGTGGATCTAGCAAAAGAGAACAGAGAGATGTTCAATAGCTTCTTTCTCCAAAGGTAGGGACTTCCTTCTCAGAGGACAAGCAAATCCAGGATTGATACTACATCAGACTGAGAGGGGAGCCTATGATTTGGCTGGCCAGTTTCTTTTCACAGCTCAGTGATACCTCTTTTTTTTTTTTTTTGGATACAGAGTCTCACACTGTTGCCCAGGCTGGAGTGCAGTTGCCTGATCTTGGCTCACTGCAACCTCTGGCTCCCAGGTTCAAGCGATTCTCATGCCTCAGCCTCCTGAGTAACTGGGATTACAGGCATGCACTGCCATACCCGGCTAACTTTTGTGTTTTTAGTAGAGATGGGGTTTCACTATGTTGGCCAGGCTGGTCTCAAACTCCTGGCCTCAAGTGATCTGCCTGCCTCGGCCTCCCAAAGTGCTGGGATTACAGAGATGTGAGCCACTATGCCCGGCCAGCAACACCTCTTGAATTAAATCTTCTCTCTCTTCCTCTCTCCCTCTCTTTCTTGCTCTTGCTCTCGCTTATGCTCACTCTCAGTCAGTGTAGTTGGCTTCTGCATGGTCTGTTCCTGCCAGATATTTCGTGGAACTCACTATGACATTTTTTTCCACTCCAATGAAGCAGACATCTGGATCCTTTAGTGAGCTTCTTGATCCCAGTGTGCAACCAAAGCCTTGTTGGCTTAGTGAATCTTTATGTTCTCATGTTATAGGATTCCTAAGGAAGAGGAGTAAGGCTATGGTTTCAGAATGTTAATTGATAACGGTTCTTGGCAACAGTGCTCTTCCTGGCTTTTCCTCCATAACCTGTTTCTTCCACCCACAATAATAACATTTATTCTTAATAGATTAGTACCAGTCTGGAGTTCTCTGTCATTCCCTCTCTCTTACGCGCGCACGCACACACACACACACACACACACGTCCTTCATTCCTTTTTTCCTTGCTCTATTGATTATATTTAGGACTGTTTAACTCACTCACTCACTCCCTTCCTTCCTTCTTTCCTTCCTTCCTCTCTCCCTCTTTTCCCCTCCTTCCCTCCTTCCCTCCCTTCCTTCCTTCCTTCCTTCTTTCCTTTCCTTCTTTCTTTCAGACAGGGTCTCACTCTGTCACCCAGGCTACAGTGCACTGGCATGATCTTGGCTCACTGCAACCCTTGCCTCCTGGGCTCAAGTGATCCTCCCACCACCTCAACCTCCTGAGTAGTTGGGACCACAAGTATGCACCACCACACCTGGCTAATTTTTTATATTTTATGTAGAGACAGGGTTTCACCATGTTGCCCAGGCTGGTCTTGAACTCCTGGATGCAAGTGACCCACCCATCTCAGCCTCCCAAAGTGCCGGGATTACAGGTGTGAGCCACCACACCCGGCCAAGACTGTTTAATTTTCTAATATTAGTTTCTAAGTAAATTCCCTGACCATTATAATGATGTTATCCTGGTTATTGATGGAATATTAATGGTTAAAATGTAAACTGTCAAAGTTAGGGAGGGATCTTATATCTCTCTTCATTTAAGAACTCTTTCCTTTAGAGAATTGCCTTTAGATTTTATAGTAGAGTTGAATTTAGGCATGGGGTGGGGAAAGGCAAGAACCCTATAACATAGGAAAATCCTAAAAACACTTGAGTTTCTCTATCTAGCTTATCCTACATTTTGGGCACCATGACGGAAATCTATTGAGGGCTTCTAGCTGATTCTAGAATTTATGTTTCCTGCAAGGATTGCCTCCTGAGAAAGAGATGTCAATAAGATCACAATTACTTTGTTTTCAATCCTTAGTCTGTAGTAAGGCCTCATAATCTTCTCAAAATGTTGGAAAGTAAGCTGGGGGATCAGGGAGCCTAGTATTTTATTCGTACTCTTATCCAGATGATCTCCATATTTCTGGCCTTTACCTTCTCTGGGTCTCACTTTTCTTTCTTTCTTTCTTTCTTTCTTTCTTTTTTTTTTTTTAATTTGAGAGGGTTCTTGTTCTGTCACCCAGGCTGGAGTACAGTGATATGATTATAGCTCACTGCAGCCTTAACTACTGAGCTCAAGGGATCCTCCTGCTTCAGCCTCCCAATGTATTGGGATTACAGGCATGAGCCACTGCACTGGGCTTGGTCTCACTCTTCTCATCTGTAAATTAAAGGGTCTGATTAATCAACTTTTAAAGTTCCTTCCAACTTCAAATTGTTCTGATTCTGCATCCCCATTGATAGCCTAGAGACAATAATCTCTATTATTCTCATTCGAAGATTGAGTAATGCTAATGAAATACCAAAAATAAAAACTTGTTGAATTCCTCAGAAGAGAGATAGATTATCGAACTCCCACTTATTCAGAATGAGCAAGAAACGAGATATTTCAATTAATTCCATGTGTTGGTTAATGGAAGTTGTTATATACTATATATGGTTAACAAATATTTAGATAATTAAATATTATCTAAATATTTAGGTATTTATTCTAAAATATGCAATAGAATTACAATAACCATAATAAATTTTTTATTCAGTCTGTTACAGGGCCCTCACAACAGAATTCTGAACTCATAATCATTGTATGGCACGGCAGCTACAGATAAGATTGAGCTAAGTTAACAATATATAATTGTAGACTGGATGCAGTGGTTCACACCTGTAATCCCAGCACTTTGGGAGGCCGAGACGGGCAGATCACTTGAGGTTGGGAGTTCAAGACCAGCCTGGCCAACATGGTGAAACCTCAGTTCTACTAAAAATACAAAAATTAGCTGAGTGTGGTGGCACATGTCTATAATCCCAGCTACTGGGGAGGCTGAGGCACAAGAATCGCTTGAACCCACGGGATGGAGGCTGCACTGAACTGAGATCATGCCACTTCACTCCAGCCTGGGCAAGAGCATGAAATTCTGTATCAAAAAAAAAATATATATATATATAAAAATATATATTTTTTATATATACATATAAAAAATATATATATTATATATATTTTGTATATATATAAATAATATATATATTATATATATTTTGTATATATATAAATATATATAAATATAAAATATAAATATATTTATATATGCATACTTGTTTCTTGAAAGTTTTGTTTATTTGTAATTTTTCCTTCTTATAAAATTGGAATATATAAAAATTCAAGTTTTTTTTTCTTTTCTTTTTTGAGATGGAGTCTTGCTCTGTCATCCAGGCTGGAGTGCAGTGGCACAATCTCGGCTCCTGCAACCTCCACCTCCCAGGTTTAAGCCATTCTCCTGCCTCAGCCTCCCAAGTAGATGGGACTACAGGCACCCGCCACCATGCCTGGCTAATTTTCTTTGTATTTTTAGTAGAGATGGGGTTTCGCCATGTTGGCCAGGCTGGTTTCAAACTCCTAACCTCAGGTGATCCACCTGCCTCGGCTTCCCAAAGTGCTGGGATTATAGGTATCAGCCACTGTGCCCAGCCAGAAAAATTCAAGTTATTGGAAACATAGAATTACAAAATTTTAGATCTGGATGGGCCCTTGAGAATCATTTGGCCCAACTCTCAAATGTACAGATGAGAATCCTGAGGCTCAGAGAAGTCCAAATCACACAGCTAGTGGTGCCACGGATGGTTCTAGAATTCATGTTTCCTGCAAGGGTTGCCTCCTGGAGAAAGGGATGCTAATAAAATCATGATTACTTTGTGTTTAATTCTCAGTCTGTAGTAAGGCTTCATAATCTTCTCATAATCTACTCATGTAATCACCATTATAATCATTTATAATTGAGATAATTTCCTAGTACTCAAAACAATGTTGCCATCTTTTGAAAATAATCCGTAAAATAAGGGGCAGAGAGGGATATAGTAAAATTGTTTTTTTTAAAGAGATAAAATGTAAGTTTTTGATACCAACATTTTAAAGCTTATATAGGCAGGGTGAGGTAGCTCATGCCTATAATCACAACACTTTGGGAGGCTGAGGTAAGAGGATCACTTGAGCCCAGGAGTTCAAGACCAGCCTGGGCAACATAGTGAGACCCTATCTCTACCAAAATTTAGCTGGGCTTGGTGGCGTGTGTCTGTATTCCCAGATACTCTGGAGGCTGAGGTGGGAGGATCGCTTGAGCTTGCCTGGAGGTTGAGGCTGCAGTGCACCTCTATCACAACATTGCACTCCATCCTGGGTGACACAGTGAGACCCTGTCTCTTAAAAAAAAAAAAAGCAGCAAATATCTTATTCGTAATAATTTTCTTTTTTTATGCAGGTGTTTTGGCATCATATATGTCAGACTCCCTAACTAAGTTAGGCATTTGCCCATAAATTTAGGAACAATTGTCCCGAGTTTCCTCCAATTTCTTTGGTAGGAAGGAGAATGTAAAATATATTAATGCTTTTTCTCACTCTCCTTTGCTCTTTCTCTTTTTTTATATAATAATTTTTCTTGGAGGTGGGAGGTTTTGAGACAGGGTCTCAATCTGTCACCCAGGCTGGAGTACAGGCGCATTCTCAGCTCACTGCAGCCTCAACCTCTGGGGCCCAAGCCATCCTCCCACCTAAACCTCTCAAGTAACTGGGGCCACAGGTGTGCGCCACCACACCCAACTAATTTTTGTATATTTTGGAGAGACAGGGTCTTGCCATGTTGCCCAGACTGGTCTCAAACTCCTGGGCTCAAGCACTCCTCTTGCCTTGGCTTCTCAAAGTGCTGGGGTTACAGGTGTGAGCCATCATGCCCAGCCTCTCTCTCTCTATATATAACTAGGGTTTTATACCTAGCACATTCGAAGACTTGAGGACAATAAAAGTGGCTCTTCAACATACAAATGCTGGAGACCTTTGAAATAAGACATAAGTTTGTGACTATACCCATAAAAATTTTGGAAATCAAACACATTGTAAAAATTGTGTTCTGTGCCAATCACCTTGTTTTGATCTGCCGCAATCATATTTTTTTTTTGTCATTAACAACATGGCTAGCTTCAACCATCAGTTGAATAATTTTATCTAAATTAGTGGATCTCACACTTCAGCCTACATCAGAATTACCTAGAGCAGGGGTCCCCAACCCCTGGGCCATGGACCAGTCTGGTGGAGGTCCGTGGCCTGTTAGGAACTGGGCTGCCCAGCAGGAGGTGAGCAGCAGGCAAGCCAGTATTACTGTCTGAGCTCTGCCTCCTGTCAGATCAGTGGTGGCATTGGAATCTCATAGGAGTGCGAATCGTATTGTGAACTGTGCATGCGAGGGATCTAGGTTGGCACTCCTTGTGAGATCTAATGCCTGATGATCTGGAGTGAACAGTATCATCCCGAAACCATCCCCTGCTCACTGTCTGTGGAAAAACTGTCTTCCAGGAAACTGGTCCCTGGTGCCAAAAAGGTTGGGGACCACTACCCTAGAGCATTTGTTAGAAAACAGATTGGCCCAAATCCCAGAGTCTCAAATTCAATAGATCTCGGGTGGGGCCCCAGAATTTGTGTTTCTGAGATGATATTGATGTTCCTGGCTAGGGGACTTTGAGAAGTTCTGTTTTAGCCAGGTGCCGTGGCTCATGCCTATAATCCCAGCACTTTGAGAGGCTTCTTGAATGGACTGCTTGAGTCCAGGAGTTCGAGACCAGCCTGGGCAACATGGCCAAACCTTGTCTCTACAAAAGACACAACAATTAGCTGGGTGTGGTGGCCCGCGCCTGCAGTCCCAGCTACTGGGAGGCTGAGGCGGGAGCACTGCTTGAGCCCAGGATGTCGAGGCTGCAGTAAGCTGAGATGGTGCTACTGCACTTCAGCCTGGGTGACAAAGTGAGACCCTGTCTCAAAACAAATAAATAAATAAAAATAATGATCTCTTGAACTGAAAATCAAAGTAAGTTATTTGGTATTATGTAGAGTAGGCCAAGACACCAGTATCAAAATGTTTCACTTTTACATAGTGAGACCCCTTCTCTATCAAAATAAAAAGGTGAACTTTTTTTTTATAGGGACGAGGTCTCACCACTCTGTCACACAGGCTGCAGTGCAGTGTCACGATCATAGCTCATTGTAGCCTCGAATTCCTGGGCTCAAGCGATCCTCTCACCTCAGCCTCCTGTAGTTTCTACTTTTTAATGAGTTGTGTTAATATTTTATTGACATACCTATTTATTTTTGTCAATTGAGTGAATTCCACCAATTATGGAGCTGTTTTGGTGTTGTACAGATAAAACCTCCAAATAAACAGGTAGCTGGATGGGACTGGCCCATCCAGTCCCATCCAGCTACAGTTAGATGCAGTTTTGACTGGTTATTTGTGTGGTTGTTGCACTGTTCTAATTTAAAAGAAAGGAGGACTCCCATCTGATTAGCCTGGTGGAAAGCTATATTCTGTATTGGTTAGAGCTCCTAAATGATCTCCAAAGGGAGTTAAGGGGATTGTGGTGATGTGGTTTGCAGGTCAGCCCACTAGCTATTAAGATCAAACCACGCCTGGAGAGTTTGACTGTTTCTGTTTACTCAGTACTCCCAGGCTCACACTCCTCCTGCCGTCTTGGTTATTATTTTTGTTGTTTGAGCTTTCAATTTGGCTTTAGGAAAATGTCAAACATTTGGTGAGGGAGTTGCATGGGTCATGACTTTGACCAGTGCACTATTAGAAAACATTTTCAGGAATTTCTCACGCTGGGAGCAGTACTGAAAAACTAAAATTATATATATATATAAATAAAATTATGAGCGTATAAAAACTGTATATATGTAGTTTTTTAACCTTAATTTCCACTTCTTTCTTAAGTATGGTTTTTACATTTTACAAAGAAAGCACTGCTGGTTGTAGAAAGGTTAAGTAATACACAATGGGTTAAAGAAAAAGAAAAAAATCTCCTAGAGATTGCACCATACTGTTAAAGAAAAGCCTTCAGTCACACACACACAGAGAAACACTGAGGCACAATTTTAACTACCACATGGTAGTGGTAAATATCTCCATGAGATGGTGCTCACAGATTAGTTTTAGTTTCCATCCTGACTATTGTGAAATTACAATCAAAATTTATGTAGGTGAGTTCATGCCCTTTAATGTTCATACACATCTTTGTGTGTGTTTTATTGTATTTAGGGTGATTATAAAATTTCGCCCCTTTGAGGCTTTTGGTCATTACATTGTTTCTTTGGAAAATGTTATAAAAGAGATGAGGAGGACATTATAATGTGTACCCAATTTTCACCAGACAATATTTTATGGAAATCTTTCCAAGTTAGAATATACATATATATGATATTTATAATCCTTTTAGATTAAAGTCTTTCCTTATTTGAATATTCTGTAATTTATCATTAATCTTCAGATTTGTTTTATTTGATTGTAAAATTAATACATGCTTGCTGTAAAACATTTTAAGACAGTACACAAATGTACAAAGTAAAATTTAAGTTTCTTCCCCCATCTTCCCCACCCCCTTCCAGAAGTATCCAGTTAATAGTTTGGAATTATTCCTCCAGACCTTTTTTACCTTTGATACAAACAAAAGTAATATATAGTTGGATATTTACTTATTTATTTATTTAATTTTTATTTTTATTTTTGAGACACAGTCTCGCTCTGTCACCAGGCTGGAGTGCAGTGGCACGATCTCGGCTCACTTCTGCCTCCTGGGTTCAAGCAATTCTCATGCCTCAGCCTCCTGAGTAGCTGGGATTACAGGCATGCACCACCACACGCTGCTAATTTTTGTATTTTTAGTAGAGACGGGGTTTCACCATGTTGCAGGATGGTCTCGATCTCCTGACCTCATGATCCGCCCCCCTCAGCCTCCCAAACTGCTGGGATTACAAGCATGAGCCACCACGCCTGGCGGATTTTTAAATTTTCATTTTTTTAAAACAAAAACAGAGTCATAGTATAATGTACTATGATTCTGCAACCTTTTTAACCAACAATAAATATATCATGGTACAAATATCGAGGTATATGGTTTTTAAAATTAATTATTTACCTGTTCTTCTTTTTTTTTTTTTTTTTTTTTTTGAGATTCTGTCACCCAGGATGGAGTACAGTGGCGCACTCACGGCTCACTGCAGCTTCCTTTAGCCTCAAGCTCCTGGGTTCAAGTGATTGTCCCGCCTCCGTCTCCCAAATCACTGGGACTATGGGCATGCACCATCACACTTGGCTAATTTTTAAATTTTTCATAGAAATGAGGTCTCACTATGTTGCCCAGGCTGGTCTTGAATTACTGGGCTCAAGTTAGCCTCCTGCCTCTGCCTCCCAAAGTACTGGGATTACAGGCATGAGCCACCGTGCTGGGCCAGGTGTTTTTTTTAAAATGACTACATCATATCACAGAATATGGAGTAATCCTCTATTGATGGACACAGGGTTTTTTCCTTAGCTTTCACTTATTATTTTTGTTTACTTGTCTTATTAACTCTGAATGATAAAGTTATAATAGAGTTATAATAGTTATAATAGTGGGATTTCTGGGTTGAAGGGTAAACTCATTTAAAATGTTGATACATGAGGCTGGGTGTGGTGGCTCACGTCTGTAATCCCAGCACTTTGGGAGGCCAAGGCGGGCAGATCACTTGAGGTCAAGAGTTCGAGACCAACCTGGCCAACATGGTGAAACCCCGTCACTACTAAAAATTCAAAAATTAGCTGGACATGGTGGCAAGCACCTGTAGTCCCAGCTACTCGGGAGGCTGAGATGGGTGAATTGCTGGAACCCAGGAGGCAGAGGTTGCAGTGAGCCAAGATCGCGCCACTGCACTCCAGCCTGGGCGACAAAGCTAGACTCAGTCTCAAAAAACAAACAAAAAAATGTTGATTCATGAGACAAAATTGCCCTCTAGGAAAGTTATACAATTTTATACCTTCACTAGAAGGGCAGAGAGGGTTGTTTCTTTATCAATCTGTTAAGCAATAGAAACAGAGGCCAGGTGTGGTGGCTGACTCCTGTGATCCCAGCACTTTGGGAGGCTGAGGCAGGCAGATCATCTGGGGTCAGGAGTTCAAGACCAGCCTGGCCAACGTGGCGAAACCCCACTTTACTAAAAATACAGAAATTAGCTGGGTGTGGTGGTACATGCCTGTAATTCCAGCTACTCAGGAGGCTGAGGCAGGAGAATTGTTTGAACCCAGGAGGCAGAGGCTGCAGTGAGCTGAGATGGCGCCATTGCACTCCAGACTGGGTGATGGAGTGAGACTCTGCCTCAAAAAAAAAGCAATAGAGACAATATCATTGTTAGTTTCATTTGTATCGTTTTTCTGGATTACTAATGAGGTTAAACATATTTTCATATGTCTATTGACCACTCAGAATTCCTTTCTAAATTATCCATTCTTATTTTCTTTTCATTTTCTTTCTTTTTTCTTTTTTTCTTTTTTGAGACAGTCTTCCTCTGTCGCCCAGGCTGGAGTACAGTGGCAATGGCGCGATCTCAGCTCACTGCAGCCTCCACCTCCCAGACTCAAGCCATCCTCCCACTTCAACCTCCTGAGTAGCTAGGAGCACAAGCACATGCTACCACACCTGGCTAGTTTTTGTATTTTTTTGTAGAGACAGGGTCTCACCACGTTGCCCAGGCTTGTCTCAAACTCCTGGGCTCAAGCAATCCAATCGACCCAGCCTCCCAAAGTGCAGGGATTACCATGCCTGGCCTCCCTGCTGATTTTAACGGTCTTCGTTAGCATATACTAAATCCCCATATAAAAAAATAAATAAAAAGAAACAAACAAAAGAATCCCCATATATATTTAAATCTGCCTCTGGACTCCATTCTTTCCTTTCCTATTTCTGTACCAATCTCATATTGCTTTAATTTGCATAGGTTAAAAAAATTTCTGATATCTGGTAGGGGTACTCCTTTAAAAATTGTTTGTTTGAGACAGGCTCTCACTCTGTCACCCAAACTGGAGTGCAGTGGCGTGATTTCGGCTCACCGCAACCTCCATCTCCCAGGTTCAAGCGATTCTTCTGCCTCAGCCTCCCGAGTAACGGGGATTACAGACGCACGTCACCACGCCCAGCTAACTTTTCTATTTTTTGGTAGAGACAGTGTTTCACCATGTTGGCCAGGCTGGTCTCGAACTCCTGACCTTAAGTGATCTGCCCACTTTGGCCTCCCAAAGTGCTGGGATTACAGGTGTAAGCCACTGTGCCAAGCCAAATAGCTTTTTTAAATTTTTATTTTTACTTTTTTTTTTTTGAGACCAAGTCTCTTTCTGTCGCCTAGGCAGGAGTGTAGTGGCGCCATCTCAGCTCACTGCAACCTGTGCCTCCTGGGTTCAAGCTATTCTCCTGTCTCAGCCTTCAAAGTAGCTGGGACTACAGGCATGCGCCACCACACCCAACTAATTTCTATATTTTTAGTAGAGACAGGGTTTCACCATGTTGGCCAGGCTGGTCTCAAATTCTTGGCCTCATGTGATCCGCCCACCTCAGCCTCCCAAAGTGATGGGATTACAGGTGTGAGCCACCACACCTGGCCTATTTCTAAATTTCTATGAATTTTTAAATTGAGGTGAAATTGTAGCATAAAGTTAACCATTTTAAAGTGAACAATTCATTGATATTTAGCACATTCACAATGTCACGTAACCATCACCTCCATCTAGTTCCAAAACATTTCATCGCCCCAAAACAAAACTCTATATTCATTAGGCAGTTTTTCCCATTTCACCCTCTCCACACATTTTTAACACATAAAAAATAAACTTGTTATAAAATCCCAAGCTTCAGGTTTACCAGGTATTAAGGAAGCTTAAAAATCAAGTCCCAGTTCAGAATCATACAGGTTTTCCAGATTTAGATCGTCCTCCGGCAGGGTGTCTGCATCCTCCAAGCATGATTCTACATCCCCAGTAGCCCAAGACTCAACTTGGATTCTGAAAATTTGCTGCTAAATTGCTTTGTGATTCTTCTCAAGTGTCTATGACTTCTGTTGTCTCTTGAACAACCTTGTTTTTGTTGTTGTTAATGTTTTTTGTTTGTTTTTGAGACAGGGTATCTCTCTGTCACCCAGGCTGGAGTGCAATGGTGCAATCGAGGCTCACTGCAGCCTCCACCTCCCGGGCTCAATCAATCCTCCTGCCTTAACCTCCCAAGCAGCTGGGACTACAGGTGCATGCCACCATGCCTAGCTAATTTTTTATTTTTATTTTTAGTAGAGATGAGGTCTCACTATGTTGCCCAGGCTGGTCTCAAACTCCTGGACTCAAGCAATCCTTCTGCCTCAGCCTCCCAAAGTGCTGGGATTACAGGTGTGAGACACTGTGTCTAGCCTTGAACAATCTTGCAAACCCTCTACTTTTTTTTCTTTTCCCCTGCCCACCCATCCATAGCATCTGGCACTGGCTTTGTACCATCACATGCCCATCAAATTATTGTTGATTGATTGCTTTCAAAATTTCCATATTAGACCCTCATCAGCGTGTCAGGAGACTGTCTGGGGCATGATTTAAGTGGGAGTTGAATTAAGAAATTTCAACACACTGTATCTTACTTTCAGATAATATGACACTACTGGCTGCCATTTATTTAAGTGCCTATTAATTGTCATACCCTACAAATGGTTTTATTTAATTCTTATAACAATCTCATGCAGCGGAAGCTTACTGATGATATTCACAGAGGTTAAGTGACTTGCCTAAAGTCCCTGGGCTTAATTGTCAGAGCCAAGCTTTGAACCCAGTTTTGTCTGACTACACAGCACTTTCTAACATGCTATATTGCCTCCATATACTTTCTCCATCAAAGCCCACCCATCATGTTATCCAGGTTTGTTTTTACTTCATTGTCATAGTCATGTTTGCCTAGAGGGAGCATCCAAGCCCTCCTGCTGAGGTATATGATGGAGATACTCAAGAAGCACCACAGAATCATTGCTTCTCTCACAGGTGACCTTACTTCCTGCCCTGGCCAAGCTATCAAGGATCAAGTTAATTCCTCGCTTTACTATGTTCTAGATAGTAAACCACGTTGGGCTGGCACGGTGGCTCATGCCTGTGATCCCAGCACTTTGAGAGGCCAAGTAGGGAGCATCCCTTGAGTCCAGTTCAAGACCAGCTAAGGCAACATAGGGAGACCCTGTCTCTACAAAAAATAACAAAAAATTAGCTGGGTGTTAGGCATGCATCTGTGGTCCTAGCTACTCGAGAGGCTGAGGTGGGAGGATCACTTGAGCCCAGTTACTTGAGCCAGGGAAGTCGAGGCTGCAGTGAGCTGGGATTGCCCCACTGCAGTCTGGCCTAGGCAACAGAGGGAGACCCTGTCACCAAAAAAAAAAAAAAAAAAAAGTGTGCCGGATGGAGTCCCATACTGTCTGGCCCACGTGTTATAACTGTCACCTTAGCTAGAGCTGGAGCAAGAATACGGAATTGAATCCAGGCTCAGCCTCCACTGTAAGGATGGGAGACATTATTTTCCTAAGGAAGAGAATCCCAGTGAGTGCCTGGGAGCTCCATCTCTTCCCAATCTGCCCATACTTGGCCTCTTCCTATTTCCTGTCTTCTAAAAATGTATGAAATTCAGGGATGTTAGAGAGTGCTATTTGGAGAAATTAAGTTTAAATGAATCAGAAACACATGGATTGGCTTTCCCTCAGAAGAGACTCACATTTTAAAACGGAAAGGAAAATATATGGGACGAAGACCAGATGGGATTTTAAGTATGGAAGAAGGGTTGGATTGTTTCAGCAAATCCTAATCAGTTGGGCACACCCAGCTCTAGCTCCCCTTCACAGCTGCAAAGACAGGTCACCTCTGGGATGGTACGGTCCTGGATGTGTGTTCTCAGAGGACAGAGGCCCTGGATGTGGAATTAGAGGGCATGAGTTCATGATGAAGCAATGTCACTTAGCAGCTCTTATGGCCTTGCCACTGGACATTTGGCCCTTGTAGGGCGTGGTGGCTCACGCTTGTAATTCAGCACTTTGTGGGGCTGAAGTGGTCAGATTGCTTGAGCTCAGGAGTTTGAGACCAGCCTAGGCAACATGGCGAGCCCCCTTCTTTACAAAAAATACAAAAATTAACAGGGTGTGGTGGTGTGCACCTGCAGTCCCAGCTACTCACTCAGGAGGCTGAGGTGGGAGGATGGCTTGAGCCTGGGGGGCGGAGGTTGCAGTGAGCTGAGATCGCACCACTGCACTCCAGCCTGAGCAACATAACAAGACCCTGTCTCAAAAAAAAATTTTTTTTCTTATCTGCTTTAAAAAAGGGGGAGGAATTTATAATAACATCTTTACTACCTACTTGCATGGCTTTTGTGACATCATGGTTCCAGTTTGCCAAAAACTATTAAACCATTATTGTAATTTAGCTGCATAATAAAGACTTTGAGGAGGGTAATAAGTGATGAGAATGACCACATTAGGGCAAATAGGTTGACAATTTATAAAATGGCTTTAAGACTTTTCCTTCAAGGGGATGTTAGTGTAAGCACTAACATCAGTAACTGGTTTTTGTTAGGTGATCCTTATCAAGCCCAGCCTCCTAGGTCACAGTCATTCAGTCAATAGCGTCACTTTTAGATGACTTGCATGCAGGAACCCAGCCCCTGGTGCTACATATGAGTATGTTTGGGAGTGGGGTAGTGGTGGGGATATGGAGCACTGGGACGATGAGCAAGAAAACTAAATGCTAGAAGGATGCTTAGAAATAATTATGTCCAGTTTCCTCCTTCTCCAAGATTAGAAAACTGTTAGCTAGGCACCGTGGCTCATGCCTGTAACCCCAGTGCTTTGGGAAGCTGAGAGGGGAGGATGGCTTGAGGTCAGGAGTTTGAGACCAACCTGGGCAACATGGAGAAAGCCCTGTCTCTACCAAAACAACTTTAAAAAAAAATTTTTTTTGGACAGGGTCTCACTCCATTGCCCAGGTTGAAATGCACTGGCCTGACCACTGCTCACTGCAGCCTGGGACTTCCTGAGCTCAGGTGTTCTCCCACCTCAGCCTCCTGAGTAGCTGAGACTACAGACGTGTGCCATGGCCGGCTAATTTTTTCTGTATTTTTTGTAGCGATGGGGTTTCACCATGTTGCCCAGGCTGGCCTCTAACTCCTAACCTCAAGTGATCCTCCTGTCATGGCCTCCCAAAGTGCTAGTGAAATGGGAAGAGTTCCCTTGTCCCCCTTGCAGGGCATACGATAGGGGTGTGGCTCGCTTCTTCAGTGCCCCGCTGCTCAAACTTCTAGGGGAGACATACAGACAGGCAGGCTGTGGGGCTCCGGCCCTACCGCAGTGTCTAGGGGTGAATGCTTACAGCTCCTGGCGCCCCAGTGGGCGCGTGTTACAGGGTGCTCTTTCAGCTTTGCCGTCGATAAGTGGCTTGTCTTACCAGCTCAATTAGACTTCTTCCTTGGCGCAGAAACCGAGAACAGAGGGCTTTCTGTATCCCGGGGTTCTTCCCTTGGTGTACCAGAATCGGATCACATGTGGGCTTGGAGTATGAGTGCAAGGTTTTATTGAGTGGAAGTCGCTCTCAGAATATGGGACAGCCAGAAGGTAAATGGTTGTCGCCTAGGAATCAGGCCGCTCGGTGGCCCGCGCTCTCCTCTGACTGCCTCAGCCAAACTCTGTGTTGCTCTGCCTGATCAGTGGCCTGCCAGCATGCCGGTGCCTATCAGTGCGTTCCTCTCAACGCCTAGCCGCTTGTGTGTGCCTCCGCTGACGTGCTCCTCCTCAACATCCAGCGGCTTGGCTTGGCTTTGCTCGGGGGGGTTTATAGGCACAGGATGGGGGCGTGGCAGGACAGGGTGGACTTGGGAAACGCAACATTTGGGCAGGAAAACAAAAATGCCTGTCCTCACCTAGGTCCGTGGGGGTGGAGCCCTAGCCAAGGACTACGCCCTCCTGTACCCAGCACTTCCGTTACCCCTTTCTGTATCATTTAAAGGCACCACACACTTCCCTTCCTAGCACTTACGTATCAGTTTCAACAGAAGAGAATGGTTTCCTGGGTTCTCAGTTTTTCTCCCTGACTTCGGGTGCCAGCCCAGTGTCTAAAGGCTCTTCGGGGTGGCGGTGGGCCGTGTTTTTCTTTCTCTCTCTCCTCTGATTGGGACAGAAATGTCTTACTCGCCTGAGTGAGCAGGGCCCACAAGCAGGCGGGCTCTCTCTCCGGCCCGCTTTGAAGCCGACTAATTAGGGCTTGGGCTGTCACAGCTGGCTTCCCCTGCGCCTCCCCTGCCCCTGCCCCTGCCCCTGCCGCTGCCCCTGCCTCCCAGCCTGAGAGCTCCTCCCCTGCTGCCTTGTCTTCCACGGCCCGACTGGTGGCTCTGCCAAGCCATCCGGCAAGGCCCTGGGATCTGAGGCCTGGAAGGGCCAAGGCAAAAGCAACCGAGAAGGGACAAGATGAGGCGTGGGACATGGAGCGAGCCCACAGACCACGGGGTTTCTAGAGGACTGCCTCTTTCTGGAACCCCTCATTCATAAGGAAGCCTGGAAGAGAGCCGCCTGGGCTAGGGACTGAGCCGTGGGCCCTTTATTTGAAAGCCAAAGCTTTCCGAAGGCTCCAGCCTCCCAGCCTGGCCCTTATAATTAGCCCCAATCAAAGTGTTTATGTCAGGGCCTACTGCGGAACTCAGGGCCCCATGATTTCATTCCAAACCTGGGGGGAGGAGAGGGGAGTGAGAGGGACTTGTGTTGGTACAAAGAAAACAGAGGGATGGGTAAGAAAGTTGGTGAGTGAAGAGGAGGCCGTCCTGGAGCAGGGAGGACAATCAGCCTCCGTTTGGCCATCAGCACAGGGGTCAGGAATCCACCTAGAGGAGCTGGTGCCCCAGCATCCTGACCTGGGCCCGGCCTGCCTGTCTTCTGGGCAGGCTCTGTGGGTGGGTGGGCTTGTGCCAGTCGGAAATGGCTCGGATATAATTAACCCAACTAATCACCAGCCTCAGCCCTGTGGGAGGGGAGGGCACAGCCCATAGCCACGGCCCCCCCAGGAAGCTCCCATCTCCCCATGCTCCCTCCCCTGACTGGGGCCTGGGGGTGTTCCAGGCTCTGCAGCTGCTTTGGATGGTAGAATCAGAGGGCGGGCAGGGAAGGGATGTGGGAAGAGACATGTTGCTTATTCTTATCTCTGGCCTCAAGGGGGATGTGACCGGAGGGAGTGTGCCTGAGTGTCTGAGCTGGCAAGGGTGGGTGGGGGGTGACTGAAGGGATTGTGGGGGAGGGCTTGGAGAGAGACTCCCAGCCATGGCTCCCAGGTGGCACTGGCTGTGTCCCACACTCAGTTAGCACTGCCCTCCTGTCTAGCCCTCCCGGGGAACTCTCCCGAGTGGGATACAGCTTGTAGGGAATTCTGTGTACTGGGTTTCGTGTCCTGGGCGGGGCAGGTGGAGTGTGGCGTCTGAGTTCATATCTCCCTTGCGAACAGTCCTGCGAGGCCTCCAAGGGGTATCCCAACACCCTTCCTCCCTCAGCAAGTGAAGCTTTCCAGGATCTGGACCTGGCTCCTCTCTCCAGTTTCACTTCTCTGCACTTCTGGGCTCCGGCCTCGGGACTCTCACCTTCTCAGACCAACCATACCAGTGGCCTGAATGCTCTTCCCTTCCTCTGATCTGAACATTAACTACCAGTAGCCTCAGAACTTGCCTCAGGTCAGGTGGCGCCTCTGCCGTCAACCACACCTGTCCAACCCTCTGACACCCTCTGTCCCTAGCATCGTGTTCTCACTTGCCAGAGCACGTCACATTCTTTTTAGTTATTTGTTGCCTTTCTTCAGTGTGACCTCCTTAAGGAAAGTCTGTGTTTGGTGTGTCTTTTATCTCTGTATATCAGAACCTAGCAAGATGCCTGGCGCATATGGGTGCCCAAGATCATAGGCTCAGGAACCAGGCTACCAGGGCTTGAATTCTGCCTCAGCCACGGCTAGCTGTTGACCTTGAGCAAGTTCATTCACCTCTCTGTATTATGTGTAAATGAGGATAGTAATTAATTGTACCTACCATGTAACTAGTTTGAGGATTAAATTAAATAAAGTGTTTAAAACAATGTTCAGCACATAGTAAACACTTAGTAAAGTCTTGCTGGGCTTATTCATTCATGTGTTGGCTCAGTGGATGTGTCTTTAGTACTTACCATGAGTTAGGCACTTGCTAAGCTCAAAAGAGGCACAAATGCAGTCCCTGCCACATGCAACTTCCTATCATTGAATGAATACATGGATAAGTATTTGGTGTGGTACTTATAGGTTTGTTATATGTTTTGTTAAACAAACTCATATAAATGTTTGAGAATGTGTCCAGCTCAAATATTGAATAATTATGTATCTATTTGGATGGCATAAAACAAGCAATGAAGTGGGGGTAATCCCCTATAAACCTGACAGATGAGCCGGACATGGTGGCTCATGCCTGTAATCCCAGCACTTTGGGAGGCCAAGACGGGCAGATCATGAGGTCAAGAGATTAAGACCATCCTGACCAACATGGTGAAACTTTGTCTCTACTAAAAATACAAAAATGATCTGGGTATGGTGGCGTGCACCTGTAGTCCAAGCTACTCTGGAGGCTGAGGCAGGAGAATCGTTTGAACCTGGGAAGCGGAGGTTGCAGTGAGCCAAGATCGTGCTACTGCACTCCAGCCTGGAGACAGAGCAAGACTCCGTCTCAAAAACAAAACAAAAAAAAACAACCTGACAGATGTAATGGCGATTGGAGCCTGTGGAAAAGCTTGTCCGGGGCAGAGGGTCTTGGAAACCTCCTTCCCAATCTTCATTGTTAATGAGAATGTCAAAAAAAAGGTTTTTTTTACAAAGCAAAATAATTACTCTCATAGAAATATACAATAATCGTGTCAAAATTTTTATTTAACTCATTAATTAGTGAAGGAACCAGTAAGATGTTACAGTCAGTTCAAAGGACGATCCAAAGAGCAGAGACGTATTTAGGCCATCCAGAATGATGAAATAGGCTGGGCGTTGTGGCTCACACCTGTAATCCCAGCACTTTGGGAGGCTGAGGCAGGTGGATCACTTGAGGCTAGGAGTTCAAGACCAGCCTGGCCAACATGGCAAAACACTGTCTCTACTAAAAATACAAAAATTAGCCAGGCATGGGGGTGCATGCCTGTAATCCCAACTACTAGGGAGTCAGAGGGATAAGAATCACTTGAGCCTGGGAGGCGGAGGTTGCAGTGAGCCACGTTCGCACCACTGCACTCCAGCCTGGGTGAACGGAGTGAGACTCTGTCTCAAAAAAAAGAAAGAAAGAAAAAAAGAATGATGAAGTAGCAACCTGGGCAACATAGTGAGACCCTGTCTCTTCCAAAAATTTTAAAAATTAGTCAGGCATGGTGATGTGCACCTGTAGTCCCAGCTACTCGGGAGATTGAGGCTGCAGTGAGCTAAGATCATGCCTCTGCACTCCAGCCTGGGTGACAGAGCAAGACCCCGTCTTAGAACAAAACAAACCAAACAAAAAGAGTGATTAAGTAGGCACAGCACAGTGGCTCATATCTGTAATGCCAGCACTTTGACAGACCAAGGTAGGAGGATCACTTGAGCCCAGGAGTTCAAGACCAGCCTGGGCAACATAATGAGATCCAAAAAATAATCTACAAAAAATTTTATCTACAAAAAATAATTTTAAAAAATTAAGGATGGTGATGCACACCTGTAGTCCCAGCTACTCAGAAGGCTGAGGCAAGAGGATCACTTGAGCACGGGAAGCTGAAGATGCAGTGAGCCATGATCACACCACTGTACTCCAGCCTGGGCAACAGAGCTGTCTCAGAAAAAAAAAAAAAAAAGATGAAGTAAATCTGCTTAATAGATGCTAAATTGGTCAATAACCACTGAGCAATAATCAATTGCATATGCACCAGGCAATTTGCATTTCTATGGACAGAATTATTTCCATTGATTGGGTGGTAAAATAGCTCGATGACAATAAAACTAGAAAATAACACACAAGGACAGACAATAATCTTTTTGACCATATTGGAGTCTTTCACAACTCTCCTTGAAAAGAAGTTCTGTACTCAGGTATTTCAAGATGACAAGTGCCACTCACCTCTTTCAAAGAGCTTTAGTGTCAGTAGGGAGCCCAGGGCCAACCAGAGAGAGCTGGGAATCTGCCCACAGTCTCAGGCAGGAATAGCCTTTGTCACCTATTCTTCCCCACCCCAGCACTCTGGCTCCTGTCTCCCTCTCTTCCTCTTTCCCATTCCACCACCATGTCCTGTCAAACTGTGCAGGCAATATATTCACCCCTCTACATGGTAGTCACCATTTATTTTATTTTATTTTATTTTATTTTATTTTATTTTATTTATTTTTGAGACAGAGTTTGGCTCTGTTGCCCAGGCCAGAGTGCAGTGACAGGAGCTTGGCTCACTGCAACTTCTGCCTCCCGGGTTCAAGTGATTCTCCTGCCTCAGCCTCCCGAGTAACTGGGATTACAGATGCACACCACCACACCCAGCTAATTTTTTGTATTTTTAGTAGAGTTGGGGTTTTGCCATGTTGGCCAGGCTGGTCTTAAACTCCTGACCTCAAGTGATCCGCACTCCTCAGCCTCCCAAAGTGCTGGGATTACAGGCGTGAGCCACCGTGACAGGCCTAGCCACCATTTATTGAATATCTGCACATTCTATGTGCCAGACACTTAACCTTCATAATATCATTTAATGTTCTTTGTTGTTGTTGTTTTAATTGAGACGAGATCTCACTCCATCACCCAGGCTGGATACAGTGGCGTGATCATAGCTCACTGCAGCCTTGAACTCCTGAGCTCAAGAGATCCTCGTGCCTCAGCCTCCCAAGTAGCTGGGACTACAGGCGTGTACCACCAAACCCGGCTAATTTTTAAAATTTTTTTGTAGAGTTGGGGTCTTGTTATGTTGCCCAGGCTAGTCTCAAACCCCTGGGCTCAAGCAATCCTCCTGCCTTGGCCTCCCAAAGTGCTGGGATTACAGGCACGAGCCACCACACCCAGCCTCATTTAACATCCAAAACTACAAAATGAGGGCTCTCTTTACCTCAAATTACAACATATTAAAATAACTGACGTTCATGAAAGCTGCTGTAAGGGCATCAAACTAGCCAGAGTGGAGCAAAAGCAGTCAGACTCTTAACCACAGTACCAGAAATAGCAAGTGGGGTTATTTCTCATGCCAACTGTAATTAATTGGGTGACTACCTGGAGTACTGTGGTGAGATGGATTCTGAAGCATCCTTTTGGCTTAGTGGGAGATAGTGCTGGGATCCACTAGTGATGTCTGCCATGGTCACAGAATCAAAGAATGGAAGGGTAGGCACACGGGCCAGATTTTTGTCAGGCTTGCTTTGTGTATTGTCTCCTGCATCATCTTCTGAACATTTTACTGATGTTGCTGATGGCAGCTACTCCCTTTAAGGGCTGAATCCTCAGCGTCTGGATCATAATGCTAGTTTTCTAGGTCTTTGCTACTCAAAGTGTGATTCCAACTGCATTCTGGCCCCTCCTCTACCCTTCCAACAGTGCCATCACCTGGGAGCTTGTTAGAAAAGCAGGATCTTGGGGCTGACCTCATACCTTCTGAATCAGAAGTTGCATTTTAACAAGATTCCCAGGGAATTTGCACATTCAAGTGTGAGGAGCACTGATCTTTTATTTAATTTTTTTTCAGATGGAGTTTTGCTCTGTCACCCAGGCTGGAGTGCAGTGGTGCAACCTCGGCTGACTGCCAACTCCGCCTCCCAGGTTCAAGTGATTCCCCTGCCTCAGGAGAGTAGCTGGGATTACAGGTGTAAGCCACCACACCTGGCTAATTTTTGTATTTTTAGTAGAGATGGGGTTTTACCATGTTGGCCAGGCTGGTCTTGAACTCCTGACCTCAAGTGATCTGCCCACCTCGGCCTCCCAAAGTGCTAGGATTACCGTGCCCAGCCAGCTTAATTAATTTTTACATGTGTCTACACTCATGTAAACACTACCTAAGTAACGAGAGAGAACATTTTGCTCCTGCTACCTTCCAGTGAGTACTGTGCTACAGGTAACCACTATTCTGACTTTTATCACTATTGATTAATTTTGCCTGTTACAGAACTTCTAGAAAAGGAATCATGTAATGGTTGTATCTCTTTTGTATCTAATGTCTATGATATTTATTCACATGGTTGAGTCCACATGGCCACATAATTCCTTACAGTAAAACTCCCCACTTCATATTCCAAAATTAGCTTCCTGACCTGCTGCAGCTTTTAAACCAACTTACCTTTCTTCTCTTTCTCTCTCCTCCTTTTCTTTCTTCCTCCCTCTCCTTTTCCTCCCTCCATCAGTAAGTAGTAAGCACCTTTGCACGGGTGTTAGGGAAGCAGCAGGGAGCATCACAGTCTTGGTTCCTGCCCTGTTGGAAGTGTATGCTATGGTGGGAGGGACAAGTGAAGAACCAGGTAAAGACAATAGAGTGTGAGGCTGGGTGTGGTGCCTCAACCTGTAATCCTAGCACTTTGGGAGGCTGAGGCGGGAGGATTGCTTGAGCTCAGGAAATCGAGACCAGTCTGGGCAACATAGCAAGACTTCATCACTACTAAAAATTTAAAAACTCAGCCTGGCGTCATGGTGCACATCTGTGGTCCAGCTACTCAGGAGGCTGAAGCAGGAGGATTGCTTGAGCCCAGGAGTTCAAGGCTGCAGCAAGCTATGATCGCACCACTGCACTCCAGCCAGTGCAACAGAATGAGACCTTGTCTCAAAACAAAACAAAACAGGCCAGCACAGTGGCTTATTTCTGTAATCCTAGCACTTTGGGAAGCCAAGGCCGGTGGATCCCTTGTGCCCAGGAGTTTGAGACAAGTCTGGGGAACATGGTGGAATCCTGTCTCTACAAAAGAATACAAAACATTAGCCAGTATGGTGGCATGCACCTGTAGTCCCAGCTACTCAGAAGGCTGAGTCAGGAGGATCAACTGAGCCCAGGAGATCGAGGCTGCAGTGAGCCGAGATTGCGCCACCGCACTCCAGCCTAGGTGACAGAGTGAGACCCTGTCTAAAACAAACAAACAAAAAGACGGTAGAATGTGATGAGCAGAATGCTAGAAAAGTCAAGGGCACTATGGGAACTTGTAGAAGAGACATCAAACCCCAACTTTATGGACCATGAAATACTTCCTGGAGGAAACACCTGAGCCGAGACCTGAAGAATAAATAGAGTGTTGTGAGCAGTCACCTGTGCAAAAGCTGCAAGCAAGAGAGAATTTGTACTTTCAAGGAAATGCAAGAAATTCACAGAAGTTCGGCTCGACTGGAACATAGAGCGCAAAATTGAGAAGAGTGCCTGCAGGGCCAGGCGCGGCAGATCTTGAAAGGTATCTAAGCTCCATTGAGAGTCCAGATTTTATCCTGGGAGCCATGGACCATCACTGAGGAGTTTCCAGTAGAAGAGTGACACAGTGAGGATCTGGTTTATTTTATTTATTATTAAATTTGATTTTGAGTCAATTGTTTTGTGTGTGGGGGGGTTTGTTTTGTTTTGTTTTTTCAGACAGGGTCTCACTCTGTTGCCCAGGCTGGAGTGCAGTGATGTACTGCTCACTGCAGCCTTGACCTCCTGGGCTCAGGTGATCCTCCCCCCTCAGCCCCCACCCTCCCTCCACCATGTAGCTGGGACACCACCACCATGGCCAGCTAATTAAAAAAAAACTGTGTAAGGCTGGGTGCGGTGGCTTATGCCTGTAATCCCAGCTACTTGGGAGGCTGAGGCATGAGAATGACTTGAACCCGGGAGGCAGAGGTTGCAGTAAGCCAAGATTGTGCCACTGCACTCCAGCCTCGGTGACAGAGCAAGACCCTGTCTCCAAAAATAAAATAAAATAAAATTACATAAATAATTTTTTTTTTTTTTTTTTGTAGAGACAGGGTCTCCCTGTGTTGCCCAAGTTGGTCTCAAACTCCGGGGGCTCAAACGATGCTCCTGCCTCGGCTTCTCAAAGTGCTGGGATTACAGGTGTGAGCAACTGCACCAGGCCCTAAAAGTCATTTTAGCTGTTGCAAAGGTACACACATGGTACAAAAGAGCACATATTAAAGCACAAGTCCCCCTGACTTTCCTGTCCCCGGCCATCCAGCACCCCACAGGTGTAGCCTTTGGAATGCTCATTTTGGCTGCAAGTTGAAAAGCAACATGGTATTGAAGCAAGAGTGAAAACAGGAGACCCTTTAGGAAGCCGTTGAGCATTCTGGATAACAGCGGATGGTAGTGACTGTGAGAATGATTTTACACTCTAGGAGGCCAAGGCGGGTGGATCACTTGAGGTCAGGGGTTCGATACCAGCCTGGCCAACATGGTGAAACCCCATCTCTACTAAAAAAAAAAAAACTACAAAAATTAGCCGGGCATGGTGGCACGCCTCTGTAATCCCAGCTACTCAGGAGGCTGAAGCAGGAGAATTGCTTGAACCCGGGAGGTGGAGTTTGCAGTGAGCCGAAATCACCCCACTGCACTCCAGCCTGGGAAACAGAGCAAGACTCTGTCTCAAAAGACAAACAAACAAACAAACAAACAAAACAAAAAGAAAAGGGAAGAAAAGAAAAGGAAAAGAAAAGAAAATAGAAAAGAAAAGAAAAAGAATGATTTGAGAGACATGGAGGAGGCATTAATAACAGAACCTGGGGACTGATTGGACATGGGGTATAGGAGAAGAAGAAGGACGACATTCCAGAGAGGAGACAGTGCTTCAGTGTGCCAAGGAGGAACAAAAGGCGAGCCAAGTTAGGGGGATGGCGGGGTGGTCCGCGAAGATGGGCCACCAGCAATGCCGTCCCCTCTTGCGCATGCTGCTCCGTTAGTGCATTTTCTGTCTCCTTAAATCCAGGGTGGAGCCGGGCGCCTGATTACATGCCTGTAATCCCAGCATTTTGGGAGGCCGAGGCGGGTAGATCACTTGGGTTCAGGAGTTTGAGACCAGCCTGGCCAACATGGTGAACCCCATCTCTACAAAAAATACGAAAAATGACAAAATCCAACAAAAAATACATCTCTACAAGAAATATGAAAAATGAGCCAGCCGTGGTAGTGAACACCTGTAATCTCAGCTACTCGGGAGGCTGAGGCATGAGAGTGGCTTGAACCCAGGAGGCAGAGGTTGCAGCGAGCCAAGTGCGCCACTGCACTCCAGCCTGGGTGACAGAGTGAGACTCTGACTTAATAAATCAATCAATCCAGGGTGGCCTGTGATTTGCTCTGACCAATGGTGGCAGCAACACTGATGCCCTGACAGGTGAGGTCTAGGTCTTTTTTTTTTTTTTTTTTGAGACAGGTCTCTGTCACTCAGGCTGGAGTGTAGTGGTGTGATCATAGCTCCCTGTAACCTCCGCCTCACAGGCTCAAGTGATTCTCCCACCTCAGCCTCCTGAGTAGCTGGGGCTACAGGCCTGTGCCACTACACCTGGCTAATTTTTCTTTCTTTTCTTTTCTTCTTTTTTTTTGAGACAGGGTTTTGCCATGTTGCCCAGGCTGGTCTCAAACTCCTGGCCTCAAGTGTTCCTTCCACCTGGCCTCCCAAAGTGTTGGGATTACAGGCGTGAGCCATCGCGCCCAACCTGAGGTCTAGGTCTTAAGAGACCTGACAACTTCTACTTCTTCCCTGTTGGAAGCCAGTCACCATGTAAAGAGGTCTGGCCACCCTGGAGGAGAGGGAGCTATAGGGAAAGAGAGCGAGGGAGAAGCACCAGAGGATGAGAGACTATGAAGGAAAAGAGAGAGCCCCAACCAGCCCCCTTCTCCTCCAGCCGTCCCAGCAGAGGGGCCAGATATATCTGTGAAGCATCTTGGATGCTCCAGAACCAGTGTGGCAAGCTGTCCACACTGAATCTTGCCCAATTTGTAGAATTGTGAGCAAAGAAAAACTTGTATTATTGGCTGGGCATGGTGGTTCATGCCTGTAATCCCAGCACTTTGGGAGGCCGAGGCAGGCAGATCACCTGAGGTCAGGAGTTCGAGACCAGCCTGACCAACATGGTGAAACCCCGTCTCTACTAAAAATAAAAAATAAAAAAATTAGCCAGGCATGATGGCACATGCCTGTAATCCCAGCTACTTGGGAGGCTGAGGCAGGAAAATTGCTTGAACCCGGGAAGCAGAGGTTGCAGTGAGCTGAGACGTGCCACTGCACTCCAGGCTAGCCAACAGAGCATGACTCAAAAAAAAAAAAAAAAGAAAGAAAGAAAAAGAAAAGAAAAGAAAAAAAAACTTGTATTGTTGTAAGCACTCAGTTTTGGGGTGGATTATTTACTCAATAGATAACTGAAAAATGAAGGGAGTGGGGAGTAGAGGAGAGAGGCTTTGGGTTCAGTTTGTTGCCTTAGGGTTCTAGACCTCAGAATTTCACAACCATGGCCGGCTGCTTCCCTCCTTTCCTGTTTCCCTGCTAAGCGTCTACAGCTTTGTAGTCCAGAGCTTCAGCCTGGGAAGTTCAGGCGTCTGGTCTGCTGTTTCTCTGGTGCCCAAATAAACAGCTCTAAAATTCAATAGCATGTTGATGGCTCTGTTTCTTTGGTCAGTCTATGGTAGGTTCCAGTCCACCTTTGGTTTGGGGGAAGGATTTTTTTTCCTCTGATTTGATACCCCTGGGAGAAATGTTATTTCTTTGTATTATTCAGCTTCTATTAATAACACAAGTCTGAATACAAAGTAGGTGTTCACGAAATGCCAGATGAACAGCTAGATGAGGCTCACTTGGATAGAGTCCTAAATGGGGTCCAATTCCTGAGTTCCCGTCCCACCCAGAGCCCTTCAGTTTCTCCATGTATGCAAAGGAGGTCTCACCTTACTGTTTCCCTGCAACTCAGGAGCTGGTCCCATAGCTGGGGGTGGGGTGGGGAGTGGAGATACAGGTCAATGATGAGTTAAAGGGCTCAAATGCTGTGAGAGTGTCATTCCCTCTGTGCCTCCATGGGGAAATGGCCAGGACTGCGAGGAAGCAGGTGATGTGACATGCATGGGCAGTGTGATTGATGGGGACCAAGACCTGGAGCGGTGGGTCTGCATTCCTCGGCCTGCAGAGGCCTGAGGAGGGGCCGCATGTGTTTGCTGTGTGCACGTGAAAAAAAGAGAGTAGAGAGTAAACAGATCCTTGTTGTTTGGCTCAATGGCCCTCTTCCCCTTCAACCCAGGACAGCCGCCAAGAGCTCAGCCAATTGAGATCACCTGCCTTTATCTGTCTCCATGTTGTGGTGTACTTGGTTTCCCTGCAGAACGGGACTCCCCAAGACAGGGAGCACACCCCTTTCTCAATTTCCTCTTCAGGGCCAGAGAGACTAGGGACCCTCTACGCAGTCCCTGTAGGCTGCTCTTGGTGGCCCCTCCAGAGCCCCTTTCTTGCAGCTCTGAGAGGATGTAGCATCCTCCCGTGTCCCCCAACCCAGCTGTCATCACAGTGGAATCCAAGAAGGGACTCAGGAGAGACTCTTGTCCAATCTTCTCTTATTCAAGGGAAGGATACTGATCAGGGAAGTGAAACATCCAACGTCCTGGCTGGTCTCTGGCAGAGTTGAGGCCAAGACCTACGTTTCCTAACTCCCAAGTCAGTGCCTCGGCTGCCCGCACAGCCTCCCTCAGGGCTCTCGCCTCATCAACCTTTTGTTTTTTTGAGACGAAGTCCTACTCTGTCGCCCAGGCTGGTGTGGAGTAGCGCGATCTCGGCTCACTGCAACCTCCGCCTCCCTGGTTCAAGCAACTCTTCTGCCTCAGCCTCCCAAGTAGCTGAGATTACAGGCATGTGCCATCACGCCCAGCTAATTTTTGTATTTTTAATAGAGATGAGATTTCACCATGTTGGCCAGGTTGGTCTCAAACTCCTGACCTCAAGTGATCTGCCCGCCTCTGCCTCCCAAAGTGCTGGGATTACAGGCGTGAGTCACCACTCCCAGCACTACCTCTCTTTTGTTTGTCCTCTACTTTCTCTTCTCAGCCTCTCTCTGGCGCATGCCCCGTGGGAGGGACACTTGCAGCTTCAGGGAGGGGTGGCCAGCAGGCAGCCTTTCTGAGTGAGCGTGGAGCTTACGGCGTTTTCGAACACAGAGAGGCTGACGTGCACTGGCGCACGCACACACACTGCCACATCCACATGCAGGTGCTACTTGACTCAGCTGCTTCTGCTTGGCCAGGGAGACACAGGCACACACACAGCCACACACACCTCTGTTAGGTGGCGTGCTCTCCACTAGTCCCTGCTCAGATGGACCCTGGCACCAACAGGAGTCATGGGACTCCTTCCATGGCCTCAGCTCTTGGTGTCCACAGCAGGCGTAACTGGGGGCAACAGATCAAGGACAGATCAGGGACAGCGGAATGACTGTACCCCTGTGGCCTGGGATCTGGGAAGACAGGTTCAGAGCCATCATCCTCACGGGCTCATCTTTGTCCACTTAGGATTCCTCCCACTGGGGCCCTGAGTGTCACTCCTAGCTGGATAATGGGAGGGTGAGAACCCCTACTTTCCTTCTTCCTCTTGCTCCCTTTGCCACCCCTTCCCCCTGCTTGATAAGAATCTGTTTAAACTCAGCTGCTGCCAGGCCATAGATTCCATGGAGACCCAGCTGGATCTCTTAAAACACAAGGGGAGATGTTTATCTTTTCTCCTAGCCCTGCCTGGGTTACCTCCTCCTGGCACTGCCAGCCAAGGGCCCTGCCTGGTGAGACAAATTAGGAAAGACCAAGCTGGGCCCTGGCACCTAGGCTAAGGGTGTGAGCAGTGTTGGGGGAGGGGTGGGCCCGGCAGGCGGGGGAAGGGCAGGTAGGGAGGTGTCCTTTCAGAGTTTACTCACCTCTTCCCGTCCCCTCACCTCCCACCCCAGCCCCAGTCACTCCACTGCCCCCCACCTCTGGAGAAGCTGAATTGGGATTCGATCCCCAGCCAGTTGCTGGAGTTCCGGAGCAGCTGGCCCAGGCCTTGGGGGAGGGGGCCAGGAATGCTGGGGCTGAGGCCTGGGCCGCCCCAGACAGAGCCGGCTCTGAATTCTGGGAATGTTTGTGCAGCTGGAGCCCATTAGGGGAGGGAGCCAGGCCGCTTATTAATCCCAGCCTTGTTCCCCGGGAGGGGCCAGGGCCCTGCACACGAGTAGAGGGGGAGAGGGCTCTGCTAAGGGAGGCCAGCCCCCAGCCCCCAGCCCCCAGCCCCCAGCCCTCAGCCCTCAGCCCCCTGCTTGGTGGAATCTCAGACAGGAGCTTGGAGATCTGGGGCCCTGCACTTCACTTGCATGGTGCACATGTGTGTGTGGGTGTATGTACCCACATGTGTGTGGGGATGAGTGTGGAGGCAGGGGTGTGGGCACAGTGAGGGGGCAACTGGGGTATGGGGAGGTACAGAGGGTATGGGGGGTATGGCAGAAAGCGCTCCTACATGGAGAGGCAGGGAGCACAGGGTGGTCCTGGGAGGTGGTGTGTACACTCCTCAGGGATCCCCACCTGCCCCCAAGAGCTCCTGCTGCCTGCCACTCTGGCTAGTGGGAGAAGAGGAGAAGGAGGGGATGGATTTGTGTGGCCCAAGTGTTGAATGTGTGCACAGATTGCTGAGGACTGAGTGTGGAGGCAGGACCTCCACGTGGAGCCGTGGGGGTCATGTCCTGCAACAGCTACAGGGGACGCCATCTGCCCTGACCTCAATGTGAGGAGCACAATCCTGGGGTTGTGCAGTGTATGACCTGCTCAGCTACACACGGTGCTCCTGGGAGTAGGCTGGGAGTCTGGGGGCCTGAGTTTGGTTCCAAGCTGGCACTGCTGTAAGATGTGGCACAAAGGGTGGTGACACTGAAACCAAATGTAGGCCTGGCATGACGTTCCAGCTCTTCTGAATAGCATGGGGCCTTGCATCTATTTCTTTTCTTTTCTTTTTTTTGAGACAGAGTCTCGCTCTGTTGCCCAGGCTGGAGTGCAATGGCACGATCTCGGCTCACTGCAACCTCCGCCTCCCAGGTTCAAAAGATTCTCCTGCCTCAGCCTCCTGAGTAGCTGGGATTACAGGTGCCTGCCATGACACCTGGCTAAATTTTTTGTATTTTTAGTAGAAACAGGGTTTCACTATGTTGGCCAGGCTGGTCTCGAACTCCTGACCTCAGGTGATCCACCCACCTCAGCCTCCCAAAGTGTTGGGATTACAGGCGTGAGCCACTGAGCCCAGCTTAATCTCTCTGAGCCTTACTTCCTTTATCCACAGATGGGCATTGGGTCTGTCCTATGTACCTCATAGTAGTGTTCTAACTTGGTGCCATGGAGGGTGGCAGAGGAAGCACCGCTTGCCCGCCTGTTATACGTGTGTTCTCAGGATGCCATCTCGGCAGCAACCTGTCTCCTGTCAGGCCCAGCGCCGTGTGGTAGACAGCTGTGGGGGGATGCTCTGGTACATCTGGTACAGAGCTGAGGTCCCCTTGTACTTACTGCTCTCACTCAGGCCCTGCCACATCTCCAGCTGCGGGCTAAGACTGTTAGATGCACGGGGTGATGATACCAGAAAGGTTCCAGGAAGAATTCTACTGGAACTTGGGAAAGTTGGGACCTGTGACAAAAATCCCAGCACCCCGTTTGGGAAACAGGGAGGAAGACGCCATGACCATTCCTTAGAGAGAGGGTTCACTTGGACGGCCTCTGCTGAACTGCCGTCCAACCCTTCGTGGGAGAAGGTGTGACCTCGGGCTGGTATATTAGAAGGAAGGTCAACGCGGGACAGGGGCGGGGTGGAGGGTGGCTTTGGAGAGACGGTCATCGGCCTTAGCCATCCCCAGAAGCCTTGGTGAAGGAGAAGAAGAAAACCCTCTCCTCTAACCCCTTGTTTCCACAAGCCTCCCTTTGTTCAGAGGGTCAGCTTAGGTATGGTGAGTTCTCTTCAAAACTTCAGAGAGGATTTCCCTGGAGGGTTGGTGGAACAGGAACCACAGAACACCAAGGCTGGTGATTACTGCGACAACAAGTGGAAATCTCGGGATGCGCAAAGAATAAGAGCTGTCCGAGAATCCCCAATCATGTCCCGAGGTGGTAGTCCCAGTGGCTTCAAATGCCAGCGGCATTTCTGTCATAGGTGGTCTCTGAACCAGGCACTCTGAGGGCCTCCTCCTGTTAAAGTCTAACACCAGGGCTGTCTCAGTTGAAGAGAACTGCGGAGGTGGGAAGGAGACCCACAAAATTCTGGAGGCTCAGCTCCTGCCTTCAGGGAACCCCAGTCTAGTAGGGAAGACAGTCCCTGCCCTCAGGAAGCTCCTGTTCTAACCGAAGGGAGACACCATTTGTCCTCTAGGAACGCCTAGTGTGATGGTGGAGACATACCCTCTGTCTAAGAAACCCCCTCATCTGATGGTGAAGGCAGGACACACACATGCACACACACACACACACTCTCTCCCTCTCCCTCTCTCCTACGACAGAGAGTTTTAAAGATGAAGTGGGCCGGGCGTGGTGGCTCACACCTATAATCCCAGGACTTTGGGAGGCCAAGGCGGGTGGATCACCTGAGGTCAGGAGTTCGAGACTAACCTGGCCAACATGGTGAAACCCCATCTCTACTAGTAATACAAAAAAATTAGCTGGGTGTGGCACATGCCTGTAATCTCAGCTACTTGGGAGGCTGAGGCAGGAGAATTGCTTGAACCCAGGAGGCGGAGGTTACAGTGAGCCGAGATTGCGCCATTGCACTCTAGCCTGGGCGACAACAGCAAAACTCTGTCTCAAAACAAAAACAAAAACAAAAACAAAAGATGGAGTGAATGTGAGATGAACTAATGGATCAAGTTCTAGGCAGTTGTGAGTAGTGGAATGAGTGATAGGGGAGAAGAAATGAGGCGTCCACTGGGGCAGCTCCCTGGAGGAAGATCTTGTGTGATGGCGTGGGCTGCAGTAGTGTAGGCTGCAGCTTTTCATTGAACAGTTACCCCTGGCTACCTTTCCCCTCTGGGTGAGGTCTGGAAAGAGCATTGGCCTGGGAGATCAGGTTTGTGCTGGGCTCTGACACCAATTTGCTGTGTGACACTGAGCAAGACACAACCTCTCTGAGCTTGTAAAAGTCACGAGCTGATCCCTCAGATCCCTTCCAGCTCCCACATCCTAGACTTCCTGGCCCCAGCCCTTTCGCCCCCGCTTCCTCTCCCCCAGAGCCTCCCCACCGCTGCCCTTCCTCTTGGCCTTCCATTTGGTCTCTCCTGGGGCAGGTGGTCCAGGCAGCTGCCTGGCCTGTGTGGCGATGGGATCCTACCCACAGCGAGGGGTGCTGTTCGGTGGGAGTGGCTGTGACCTGAGGAGCTAGGTTTGGGGCTCAGGTTGGGGGTTCTCGGGTGAGGACCTGACTTTTGGCAGCTTTTCCCAATGCCCTCCAGAAGAGGATATTTGAGGGGAGGGAGAAAAGGGTTCAGGAGATGTCTTGGTTCAGGCTGTGGTGGGTCTGGGTTCCTTGGGGAGGCCTGGGAGGAGCAGTCATGGAAGAACAGGTTGAACTCCACTTCCCCTGAGCTTGGGGACATTGGGGCCAGCATTGGGCCAGGGTGGTTCCTGCAGCTGCTGGGTGTGCTTGTTGTGAGGGAGTTGGGTGGGGGGGGTGGGATGTGGATTGGAAGGGACAGCTGGGTCTGCAGGAAGCCTTGCCTGACATCCCTCCTGAGACGCTTCCTCTCCCATCCCCACACTCATGGACGAGAATGAGGGGGGTACTCTCCACCCACCCAGAACAAGAGGCTAGACAGAGACTGGGGAGAGAATCAAGAGGGGCAGGCCTAAGACAGCCAGGTCATGTCCATCTCTGCGCCTTTCCAACAAAAAGGCTTCCATGAAAATGGCTTGGGTGACATAGAGGAGGTGGCAACAGATGACAGCTGGATGGAGGACTCAACTCCTGTTGTCGCTGATTCAGCCTTGAGCACTTCCAACATTTTGCCCTCTCCAGTGTGGGTCCTTCAACTTTAGCAGTGCCTGAGTATCACTTGGTATGCTTGTGAAAACACACAGTATGCTGTAAGGCTGGCCTCACTTCAGAGATTTTGGATCAGCAGGTCTAGGGTGGGGGCTAAGAATTGGAATTCCCAGTGAGTTCCCAGGCGATGCTGCTGGTGCTGGTGCACAGGCCCCACTTTGAGTAGCACTTGAATGCTTCTTTCTCCCCTCTCTGCTCGGCTGTCTCATCCCTTTCCCCTCCCTAAACACAAGCCACCCCAGCTGTTAGGGGCTAAGCACATGGTGGGCATGGCAGAGAGCCAGGGTCAGACCCTGCGGTGGGAGGGACCCTGTGTGGGAGTCCGAGTGGGGAGGTGTAGAACAGGGCTCAGCCTGGTTTCTTCTGTCTGGCCCAGGCCCCTGCAACACACTGGGGTGACGCTCTATTCCCTCCTTTCCTCTCTTCTCCAGCACAATGGCCCTCAATCTGCACAGATTCTGGGAATTATAAGTGGACCAAGCATCCTATGTGGACCATGCATTAATATTTTCCACTCTTGCCCAGGTTTGTGCCCCATTGTTCTCCAAATATGTGTGGAGGGTGTTGTGGTGAAAAAAACCATAAAATTATTTAAAACTTCTTGATTAATTTATACTTTCTGGCCGGGCACGGTGGCTCATGCCTCTAATCCCAGCACTTTGGGAGGCTGAGACAGGAGGATTGCTTGAGGCCAGGAATCGGAGACCAGCCTGGGCAACATGGTAAAACCTCATCTCTACAAAAAATAGAAAATTTAGCCAGGCGTGGTGGTGCACGCCTGCAGTCCCAGCTACTCAGAAGGCCGAGGTGGGAGGATCACCACAGCCCAGAAGAGCAAGGCTGCAGTGAGCCACAGTTGCACCACTGCACTCCAGCCTGGGCAGCAAAGACACAGTCTCAAAAAAAAAAAAAAAAAGATAAATTATACTTTCTTAACTTCTAAAAATTATACGGCTGGGTGCAGTGGCTCACACCTATAATCCCAGTGCTTCGGGAGGCTGAGGTGGGAGGACTGCCTTTGGCCAGGAGTTCAAGACAAGACTGGGTAACACAGCAAGACCCCATCTTTACCAAAAATTTTTAAAAAAATCATCTAAGCATGGTGGAGCATGCCTATAGTCCCAGCTATTCAGGAGACTGAGGCAGGAGGATTTCTTGAGCCCAGGAGGTTGGGGCTGCACTCCAGTCTGGGTGACAGTGACCATCTCTAAAGCCAAAAATTATAAAATAGATCACACTTATAAAACATATTGGCTTTTTAATCAAGATGATTTCCGTGGTGATGAATGACCCTTAATGTAGCCCAGGCTACTGTTCCAGCCTCATCCAGATCCCCCTCTCTTCCAGGCCTTATTTCAGTTACACAAATGGACTTTGTTCCTCTGGCCTCAGGGCCTTTTCACTTGCTATTCCCTCTGCCTACCACCAGCTGCCTCATGCACACTCACCCCCTCCACTCCTTGGCCTGATTAACTCTTGCTTTTCCCTCCAACCTAGGCTATCACTTCCTTACGAAACCTTTCCCATCCTCCTGACTATGTTAATTCCCTCATTAGCGGCTCTTATATACAGGTATTTACCCCTCTGTCTGCAGCCCTTAAGTTACTTTTACATTTGTGTGTGACTTTGACTAATTTCTGACTCCCCATCAGTCTGAAAGTTCTGCAAGGCAGAACCCATTCATTTCTCCCGCTTATTGCCCACCACGGTAGCTCTAGAGCCAACCACAGTGCCTGGCACAAACCAGGTGCTTAATCAATATAAGATAAAAGATGACATCAATTAGCCAGTTGGTGAATGAAAGATCACCTCCATGTTGGAGGTAATGGCCAGAGACTTGCAGCCAACCTGGCATCAAAGGATAAAAGTTAATAAAAACCTGCACCATGGCCTTCGGGATTTTCTGACCACCTGTTCTCATAGGTAGACCACAGCTTTGGCTTCTGCAGTGGAGATAAGAAAGGAGACAGGTGACTGGCAGGCCGCCAGCTGCAAAGTAATGGGAGTTGGGAGGAGAGAGAAACATGGAGGGAGAAGGGCAAATGAAAAAGAAGGCAGAGAAGAAATTGTGGAGACAGAAGAGAGATGGAGAGGAGAAAACAGAGCCTGAAGAAGAGAAAGAGGACAAAACCCCCTTAGGACAAAGCTGAGGGAAGAGGGTCTCCAGGAGGGTCGATGGAGTGGGGTCAAAGGGGCATCATTTGACGGCCTTGCTTTGTGACCCCCGCCACCCGTCTCAGCCACCTTCTCTCTTTCCCCACCCCCTGCGCCCTCCCCCTCTGCCCCAGGAGCTGGGCTAGTTTATTTTCCTTGGGCAGGCTTCCTGAAAGGGGAGCCTGGTTTTCCTGACACATGAAAAGTGTCTCAGACTGCCGTCTGACCCTTCCTGCAGAGCCCTAGCTCCAGGGAGTTTGTTTGACAAGCAGTCACACACGTGGACACATGCAGACATCCTGGCACATGGCACACACATGCACCCGGAGACCCCAGGGTGAGTCTGGGAGTTGCGCGGCCACAAGCATGTACGCACACATGCACCCCCACATGTAGAAATAAAATGTAAGGCACATACACCCCACATGTACTCCCCACATGGGTGCCAGGTGCCTGCGCTTGCAGGCTCAACGCAAACTGGCTCATTCACACGTAACACGTTATTCCCAACATCCACGTGTTCCCGTTTCCCCTCTTCACTGTACCGCTGGTGGCGAGAGGAGTTAGAGTGATGTACACAGGTTGTGTGTGGGCCATGTAAGTGGCTGGTGTGGCCCAAGGCCAGCTGCGGCTTCTCCTTGAGTCAGAGGAGGAGCCCTGGGCCAGAGCCACCACCCACTGCGATGTCAGGGATCCTCCCCTGCTTGTGGGTGGGAGGTGGGATGTCTGTGTCCCCCGCGCCCCCTGACTTCAGGCTCTTGGAGTCAAGTATACCATCGCCTTCGTCGCTGTGCTTCCATTGAGGGCTCCTGGGACTGGCATTCTCCCCTGCAGGTGCTTCCTCTGCCCAACCCCGCTCTCCAGGGGCAAGCCTATGCCACAGGGCCCACGGCTCCTGCCTTCTGAGACAGACCTTGGCAGAGAGAGCTCAGAGACGGGGATGGGACTGTGGCAACAATTATAATCTCAGCACCTACCAAGGCTGGTTGCCAGGTATTTCATGAACAATGTCTTATTTATTTATTTTTGAGACAAAGTCTTGCTCTGTCACCCACGTTGGAGTGCAGTGGTGCGATCTCAGCTCGCTGCAACTGCTGCCTCCTGGGCTCAAGTGATTCTCCCACTTCGGCCTCCCAAGTAGCTGGGACTACAGGCGTGCACCACCATGCCCAGCTAACTTTTGTATTTTTGGTAGAGATGGGGTATTGCTATGTTGCCCAGGGTGGTCTCAAACTCCTGGCCTCAAGTGATCTGCCCGCCTTGGCCTCCCAAAGTGCTGGGATTATAGGTGTGAACCACCACGCCCGGCCAATATCATTTATTTTATTTTATTTTAGACAGGGTCTTGCTCTGTCACTCAGGCTGGAGTGCAGTGATACGATCATGGCTCTTTGTAGCCTCGACCTCCCAGGCTCAAGTGATCGTCCCATCTCAGCCTCCCACATTGCTGGGACTATAAGCATGCACCACCATGCCCGGTTAATTTGTAAATGTTTTGTAGAGAGGAGGTCTCCCTGTGTTGCTCAGGCTGGTCTTGAACCCCTGGGTTCAAGTGATCCTCCCATCTTGGCCTCCCAAAGTGCTGGGATTACAAGTGTGAGACACCACACCCATCTTATTTAATACTTCTAACAACTCTGTGGAGGGCTGTACATCCTTCCTTTAGGGATGGGGAAACTGAGGCTTGGGGGAGGAGAGGTAAAGAAACTTGCCCCATTCACAGAGCTGATGAGGCCAAGAGCTGGGATCTGGTCCCGGGTCTGTCTGCCATCCAAGTCCATGGTCTTGATCAGTGTGCCATACTCGCCTCGCTGTGTCTTCAGCTGTAAACTCTCACAAGCTTTCCAGGAAGGAGCTGAGATATTATTTTTGTAAAATGGCCTAGCACAATGCCTAGCACAGAGGGAGCATTTGACAATTTGGTTTTCTCTCTCCTTTGGGTTCCTATGTGGAGGAAAGGGGGGTGTGCAACACTCCCCCGGGCCAGTGGATGGGGCATCAGCAGCAAGGAGGGAGGTGGGCAGGGTGGGCAGAGAGGCAGTCATAGAAACCAAGCCCCTGCAGCCTCTGGGAAGCCAGAGAAGCCAGCGATCATCACCCTGCGCCCCCAACACTCACCACATTCACCCACCCGATCTTGGGCTTAAGAGGCCCAGGAACATCCCCAACCACCGCATGTCCCCCCTTCTCTGTGACACCCCCAGGTAAAGGAGCCATTCCCAGACTCCCAGACAGAAGGAGGAGAGGAAAGGGCTGGGGGAGGAAGGGGGAGGGGCTGTCACACACTGAAGCCTTTGTGGGATTCCCAAGCGTCTAGGTGGAAACACTTCATATATCAAGTGTGTTTGTCCCTCCCTGGGGAAAGTGGGGGCAGGAGAGGGGAGGAGAGGCTGGGCCATCGGCAAGTGCGAGGGCCTGAAATAGGGAACACCAGTGTGTAACCCGAGAGGATGGGGAGGGGGCTGCCGAGAACCTTCCTTGATGAACTGACCTGGTCTGGGCTTCTGGGAGCCTTTGATTCTCCAGGCCTCTGTTGACTGAGCAGAAACATGCCCCCCACACGCCTCACTCCTTCCAGAGCCCTGGGCTCTTCCTGCAGGGGTCTACCACTCCCTTCCCTGCTTCCACTCCTGCTCACTCCCAGGCCTGCCCCTTGGTCCTCCCTGAGCCAGCTCTGCCCTCCCCCTCCATCCCTCACCATAATCCTGCCTCTCCTCCCCCTCCCTCCTGCCTTCTAAACCCTGCTCTGTTGAGTCACTGAGACCCCTGACCTCCAATATCACCCGTTCCAAGATCCTAGCCCAGTCTCCTCTAAGTCATGGCAGGTTCCCTGCCTCCACTCTCGCCAGCCCCCACTCATGCCCTGACTCAGCCTCCAGCCAGCGTGCTGTGCTGAGAGCGGCTGTCCTAGTAACCCTTGTAATGAATATGACTGCAATGGTGATTTTGGAAAAGTCAGCATTATTCATTTACATATTCAAGAATTTCTCACTGAGGGCCTACTAAGTGCTAGAGACTCCACTAGATGCTGAAGCCCTCACGGAGCTCTCAGTTACTGTAATACCACACTGAGGCTCCAGGCAAGACAGGTCCCTGTTCTGCAGCCTGTTCTGGGAGCTTCTGGTTGCTCCTAGCCCCACAGAGCAAAGATTCCCTGGGATATGCATGCCCAGAGCCTGCAGAGCCCACTTCACCCTCCCTTCTACACATGCTCTGGGTTCCTGGCCCAGAGCTGTGTAAGATCTTATTGGAACCTGAGGCAAAAATAAATAAATAAATAAATAAAATAAATCAGTAATACTGATCCTGTCTTTAAAATTTTGATATTTTGTTTATTATGGATTTTTACATTAATTTTGATTTTTAAAATATTGCATTAAGGTATCATCTCTATCTGCTGGGCGCAGTGGCTCACCCCTATAATCCCAGCACTTTGGGAGGCTAAGGCGGGAAGATTGCTTGAGGCTAGGAGTTTGAGATTAGCTTGGGCAACATGGTGAAACCCCATCTCTACCCCAACAACCAGAGAAATTAGCCAGGTGTGGCAGCATATGTCTGTAGTCCCACCTATGTAGGGGGCTGAGGTGGGAGGATTGCTTGATCCTAGGAGATAGAGGCTGCAGTGAACTGAGATTGCGCCACTGCACTCCAGCCTGGGTGACAAAGTGAGACCGTGTCTCAAAAAAAAAAAAAAATCACCTACGTTTATTACTGAGTTTTGTTGTATGTGTGTACCTTCAATTTTGCACCTGGGTGAGGGCCTCAATGGACTCACTCCAGTCCTGGCCGTCTCCTGGTCCCCAGAATTCCCCATCCAAGTGACCTCAGCCTATTTCCAAGGCCTGAGGAAGCCTTTGCCCCGTCCATCCTCCTGAGGGCCGACCAAGCTGCAAGTGCGCATGCCCTTGGGCTGAGGGGTGGTCTAGGGATGGCTGTCGTACAGGGGTGGGAGGAGTTTGCCCACAGGGCTGAAGTGTCCCCTCAGGGGCACAGCAGAGGAAAGTGGGGGTAGGCCAGAGGGTGGAGGCAGCACCACCATGTTCCACTGCACAACTCCAGTCATTATGAAAGGATATTTGTCAAGGTAAGAGGATAGGATACATTTTTATTTAAGTTTCTTTGCTTGATTTATATGTTTTGAATATTTAGAAATTTTGTTTGAGGCCTCTTATGTGTACTTTTGCCCCAAGTCCTCAAATGTGAAAGGTGGGCCCATTTACAGGGTTGGGGAGTCGGGGGACAGAAGTTGTCAGGACGGAGTGAGCCAATCTGATGGGCTCACTGCCGTGTGCACCGTGAACCTCTGCTCCTGCTCTTCCCACACTGCCAATCCAGCCCAGCCTTTATGTCCCCTTCTTCTGTGCAGTCATCAGTGGTCCCTGCTGGCCTTGGTGGCCTTCTTCCTCCAAGCCTGTGACATTTACTGCCAGTCCCACTCCCGGAGCCATCACCCACACTGCTTGGTAACAGCCCCCCAAAAGCAATGTCATGCTGTTATTTAACTATTAGCGTGTGTGCGCCATGTCCGGGCTGCTGGGTGATCCGTGTTTTGACAGCACTGACTATGTATTCTTTTATTCTTCATGTTCCCTACAGTGTCAAGCCTGGAAAAGAATGGGTTTGAAGTTAGCCTGAGACCTAAGGTTGCTGCTGGCCTTGCCTCCTATTAGCTGTGTGATTGAGCAAGTTAACCTCTCTGAGTCTGACTTCTCATATATAAAATGGGATAATACACTCCAGCCTAGGTGACAGAGTGAGACCCTGTCTCAAAAAATGAAATGAAATGAAATAAAACTAAATAAAATGGGACAATAAGCCCTGCTTGGCAGGGTGTTGTGAACAAAAGAGGTAACGTATAGAAAAGGTCTGACAAAGTAGGAAGTCAATAAAATGTTAACCATAATTGTATTATAACTCATAATGTATTAATATATAGCTTACATGTATTATGTGCCATATATGTATATACATACATATATATATTTCAATTTGAAAGCAGTAATTGTTTATTAACTGACTGAATTACAAAAATGATGGTGGTGGACCCCTTCCCAGTTCATCCTTCTAATGAGCCTGTTAATCTGGTCTTCCCTGTTACTAGTATCTCTACTTTCTACAAAATGAGTGGTCGTCTTCTTCATTCCACCTCGTTGGGAAGATAATTTGAATAGCCCTGGGAAGTTATTTGCTTCTTTGAAGTGTTTTTGTTTTTTAACAATACAGATCTCATGAATCAGATCCTTCATGCAGGTGACGCCACATTTACAAAGAGATCAAGCAGTAAAGTGTTATCTGTCATGGAAATTTGCTGCTGCTGCTTCATTTTTTTTTTTTTTTTTGAGATGGAGTCTCACTCTGTTACTCAGGCTGGAGTGCAGTGGCGCGATCTCAAGTGATTCTCAAGTTCAAGTGATTCTCCTGCCTCAGCCTCCTGAGTAGCTTGGATTACAGGCATGCGCCACCACACCCGTCTAATTTTTTAATTTTTAGTAGAGATGGGGTTTCAAAATGTTGGCGAGGCTGGTCTTGAACTCCTGACCTTAGGTGATCTGCCCACCTTGGCCTCCCAAAGTGCTGGGATTACAGGCCTCAGCCACTGTACCCGGCCCTTCCTTGCCTTTTGGATTTTTTTTTTTTTTTTTTTTTTTTTTTTTTTTGCAATGGAGGCTTGCTCTGTTGCCCAGGCTGGAATGCAGGGGTGCGATCTTAGCTTACTGTAACGTCCACCTCCTGGGATCAAACCATTCTCCTGCCTCAGCCTCCTGAGTAGCTGTGATTACAGGCATGTGCCACCACACCCAGCTAATTTTTGTATTTTTACTAGAGACAGGGTTTCACCATGTTGACCAGGCTGGTCTTGAACTCTCAACCTCGTGATCTGCCTGCCTTGGCCTCCCAAAGTACTGGGATTACAGGCATGAGCCACTGTGCAAGGCCCTCTCCTTGCCTTTTGAAGTGTCTTCTGGGCAAATATTTTTCTCAGGCACTTGATCTTCACCTCTGAGAAATTCCTTTTCTTAACGATTTCTGGCACAGCCAGAACCTTCCTTTTCTTCTCTTTGACATTCTCCATGGTTCCAGGTGGGAAAGAGTCTATCATATTATTTATTTATTTTTAAAATTCGATTTGGCAGGTGAGTTGTCACACATTCCTTAGTGGAATTTTATTATTAATATGTCAGTTTTAATTATATATTACTAGAGGCATTATATAAATTAAATGATTGAATGGGACAGGCAGGAGTGGAAGGGGAGGTGAGGAACTTAAGGGAGTGGAAATGGGTCCCTTCCAACTTAAGGCTCTTCTAAGAGAGAATGAGGGGCCAGGAGCGGTGGCTCACGCCTGTAATCCCAACACTTTGGGAGGCTGAGGTGGGCGGATCACCTGAGCTCAGGAGTTCGAGACCAGCCTGACCAACATGGAAAAACCCCATCTCTACTAAAAATACAAAATTAGCCGGCCATGGTGGCGCATGCCTGTAATCCCAGCTACTCGGGAGGCTGAGGCAGGAGAATCGCTTGAACCCAGGAGGCGGAGGGTGCAGTGAGCCGAGATCCCACTATTGCACTCCAGCCTGGGCAACAAGAGTGAAACTCTGTCTCAGAAAAAAAAAAAGAGAATGAGGAAGCCTCGAACGGACCCTTGGAATACACAGTTCCTCCCTGGGCATTTGGCACAGGGGTGAGCAGTACAGGGCTCAGAATTAATCCCTCCATGTAGCTAAAGCATCCTGACCCTGGGCACTTCATTTAACCACCCAAGCTGCACACTTGGCACAACCCTGTCCCTGTCCTGCTGGCAGAGGCAGCTGTGCACCAGGCACCACCTCCCTCTGCTGAGGTATTGGCCGGTCTCCCCAGGTGGTTGCCCAGCCCCAACACACCTCAGAGTCTTGCCCAGGAGAAACCACAAGAACTGCGGGATCCAACAGGAGATGACTGGATCCCAGCTCCCAGGACCACCCACCCTGACCTCCTCCCCTATGATTATTACAAACATACTTCCAAGGGATTAGCAACCGTGCCAGGGATGTTGATCGTTAACCCTCAGTCCAACCAATGGTTTTAATCACCAGCTGCAGCCGTAGTAACATTACTAACTAATAAGCAGTCTGCTAAGGTGGGGTGGGCATAGAGTGAGGAATTGGGCTGCAGAGGGAGGCACCTGCTGTACAACCGAGCCAAGGGGCCACCCTGGGAGAGGGTGGCTCAAAACTGCATTCCGCCTAATCAGGAGGTCAGCTCCTTAGGGCATTAAAGATACTGGTTTGAAGACGGGGAGCCTATGTTCAGGGATTCTGAACTCCCACATCTTGCAGGGGGCCCCCAGTTAGGCTCCCCCATGGGAGAGTCCACACAACAGGACGCTCAACCTTGTCTGGCCAGGTTCCTAGATGGGAGCTCCCTGTAAATGCTGACCTCTTGGGTCTCAGTGTGTGCAAAAGTGTGGGAGGCTCAGGCTCGGAGCCTTTCTCATTGTCCCATGGCAGGGACGACAGCTGAGTCTACTCCTTGTCTTAACTCCATCTCTCCTAGCTGGGCTCTCATTCTTAACAAGCAACTCTAAAGTATTATCCAATGGGGGAGGTTAAAAGGTGGCCACTGGGCCCGGCGCTGTGCCTCACGCCTGTAATCCCAGCACTTTGGGAGGCTGAGGTGGGCAGATTGCCTGAGGTTGGGAGTTTGAGACCAGCCTGGGCAGCATGGTGAAACCCTGTCTCTACTAAAAATACAAAAATTAGCCAGACGTGGTGGCAGTTGCCTGTAATCCCAGTTACTCGGGAAGCTGAGGCAGGAGAATCACTTGAACCCAGAAGGTGGAGGTTGCAGTGAGCTGAGATCGCGCCATTGTACTCCAGCCTGGGCAACATAGCGAGACTTTGTCTCAAAAAAAAAAAAAAAAAAAAAAGGTGGCCACTGGTACACCAGGAGTTCCCTTTGTCTGGGGACATTGACAAAGCAAGGGGGCAAGAAGGGCATAGCCCAGGAAGATGATAGGAGTAAAAATCAGAGGCAGATGAGGTGGTAGGGGGAGGGTAGAAAGGTTGAGGGGAGTCCGGAGACCCCCTCTGACTCCTAGGAACGTTCGGGAAAGTGAACGTCAGTCCAGAAGGAGTCTGTCCCTGTAGATCATGGTTGTAAGCTTTTTGTAAGCCAGGTCGTAACCTGGCCCTGTTACACATACACATCCTCATCCCTTCCTCGCTCTCTCTCCCTCCTTCTTTCCCTGTGTCTCTTTCCTTCATTCGTTCTTGTTCTAGACAATGGCTGAGACCTAGAGTTGGCTTCTTCATCTACCGGTTTTTCCTGGGGAGACTCCTAGGAGCTCTACCTCCACCCAAACCATGAGCCGCACCTCCTCGCTGTCAGCCCCATCCGCCTCAACTTGAACAGAGCATCCCCTCTTCTCTGTGTGTTCCCCTGTGCTAGGCACTGAGGAACAAGTTGCAGGAAGGAAGGGACCTGCTGGAACCTGCAAACTCAGAGGCAAAAAGGTGCAGATTCCAGAGCCAAACGGAAATTCCAATAGCCCAAGTAGGCATCCAGCTAATCAGAGTGAAAGAAGAGGAAGAAAAGGCCCTTCTGAAGGAGGGGCATGCAGGTGAAGGAGCTGGGACCTGGCCCAGGCATGGAGGGCTAAGCTGATGCTGGAGATGGAGAGCTGTTTGCTTGGAGTGAGCTCATAGGTTCTAAGATGAGGGCTGGGATGGGAGGGCAGGGGGTGGCATGGCCTCGACCCCTGGGAGCCCAGACTAAAATGTCTGGCATACAATTGAAGGGAATAGAAGCTCCTCTCTGGGGCCTTGGGCAGGGAAGAAGGCAGCCTCCCTTTCTGTGCACCTATGCCCCAGGTAGAGGCAGGCATGGGGGAGATAGTATCCTGGGGGCAGTTGTCATGGAAATTGTCCCTCTACCCGCCTAACCTGGTGTCTCTGAAACCCAAGGGCCTCCAAAGCCCCTCCTGCCCCACCCCATGCAGCCAGTGACAACAGAACCATCTCTGAAATAAACACCATATAAGAACATCAATCCCCAGAAACTCCAAAGGGGCTTTGATGTTGGGGCCAAGGATTTCGACTAAACAAGCTGGAAGCGATTTAGGCCAGGAAGGCTGCAGCGGTGCTGTAGCAGCTGCCCTGGGGAACTGAGTCAGATCGCCAGAAGCAGGGAGGGTCGCTACCCCCACCCTACCCTCCCCAACCCACCACCCTGGGCTCTCAGAGACCCATCTGGAGAGGCAAGGGCATGGGTAACTCCGTCGTGATTCTTTTTCCTGCCAGGGGGGCTGGACCATCTGAGGACACCGTGTCTCCCAGCCAATGCCAGGCTACGAAGCAGATGAGTGGGCAAGCAGGCCACTGCTGTGTCCTCTCCTCCCCTCCACTCTCAAGCCCCCAGAACACAAATCTATCCCCCTCCATGTCTGCCATGCCTTCTCCTCCCTATCCAGTCCTCACTGGAAATTTCTTTATGAGGAACAGCTAATCTGGGGAGTAAATCTTGCCCCAGTCCAAAAAGTCCTCAGCCCCATAACAGCCACCGCTGCACTGGCACTGGGAATGGTCTGCCCCAACTAAAGAGTGAGAAGAATTTCAACCTCTTTCCTTCCTTCCTTTTTTCCTTCCTTCCGTCCCTCCTTCCTTCCTTCTTCCCTCCCTCCCTCCCTGTGTCCTCTGTCTTTTTTCCTCTCTCTCTCTTTTGCTCTCTCACCCTATCGCCCAGGCTGGAGTAGTGCGATCATGGCTCACTGCAGCCTCAACCTCCCAGGCTCAAATGATCCTCCCACCTCAGCCTCCCGAGTAGCTGGGACTGCAGGTGTACACCATCATGTCCTGCTAATTTTTAATTTTTTTTTTAGAGATTTGGTCTCGCTATGTTGTCCAGGCTGGAGAACTTCAATGTTTGAAGCATCGATTCCCTCCCTAGAGAGTGGATTCTGTGAGGGCAGGGACTATGTCTCGTTCACCTCTGTGTCCCTCATATCTAGCGTAGTGCCTGAGCAGATAGGTATTCAATACATGGGGGCCAGGCACAGTGGCTCACACCTGTAATCTCAGCACTTTGGGAGGCCAAGGCAGTCCATTGCTTGAGCTCAGGAGTTCGAGACCAGCCTGGGCAACATGGCAAAACCTCGTCTCTACAAAAAAAAAAAAAAAAAAAAATTAGCCGGGCGTAGCGGCGCACGCATGTAGTGTCAGCTATTCAGGAGGCTGAGGTAGGAGAATTGTTTGAGCCTGGGAGGTGGAGGCTGCAGTGAGTCAAGATCATATCATTGTACTCCAGCCTGGGTAACAGAGCCAGACCCTGTCTCAAAAAAAAAAAAAAAAAAAAGTATTCAATACACATTTGTTGGATGAACAAATGAACTATCACCATGAAGGATTAAAGTCCTTACTCATCTATCATAAGCCTCAGTTTCCTCTGCAAAAAGGTAATAACAAGCTTATGAGTGATTTTACACACACACACACACACAGATACAAAAACACATGTAAAGTACCCAGCTGGAGTCTGATGTGCTGCAGGTACACCATGGCTAGCTGTGGTTGTTGTTATGAGAAGACTACTTCCTAACTGGTCTGCATGTCATTTATAGCAAAATTCGCATTAGTGAATGTGCACGTAGGCCTTTAGAAGAAAGGGGCTTGATTCTTCTTCCAGGGTAGAGATTCAGGCAGGAAGGCAATAGGAGCCCCTCCCCTGCCCAACCTTCATGGGTAGAGGCAGCTAAACCGCTGTGGAAGCGCGTGTTGCCTTTTTCCATCAGAGAGATGGGGGGAAACTGGGGCCTTGTCTGTACCTCCTAAAAGAGCCCCTCTGCCCTGCAGGTCCCCTTCACCCTTGGCTGTCTGCTCTCAAGGCACTCTGGCTGCTTTCTACCCCTCATGTTATCTCCCCGAAGGCCATCTGCCTTCCTTCCTTTTTAAAAAAAAATCTTAATTATTGTATTACATTTAATCACCAAGTCGTGAGTAATAAGATCCTGAAAGGACTGGTGGGGACTCTCCAAGCCAGACTGAATCTCACAAAGGAAAAAAAATTAAACAAAACAAGGGAGCCACTCACAGAGCCCCAGACACACACTTACATACTTTCTCACACATACACATACACGCGGAGTCTTAAACACTAAAGATGTACAAGGAGCACAGGTACCAAACACACATGCACACACTAGACACAATACACAAACACACATGAACACACTAGACACAATACACACAAACACACATGCACACAGTAGACACGATACACACAAACACACATGCACACACTAGACACAATACACAAACACACATGAACACACTAGACACAATACAAACACACATGAACACTAGACACAATACACACACTAGACACAATACAAACACATGTGAACACACTAGACACAATACACACAAACACATGCACACACTAGACACAATACACACAAACACACATGCACACACTAGACACAATACACAAACACATGCACACACTAGACACAATACATACAAACACACATGAACACACTAGACACAATACACACACATGCACACTAGACATAATACACACACGCACACACTAGACACAATACACAAACACACATGAACACACTAGACACAATACAAACACACAAGAACACACTAGACACAATACACACATACTAGACAATACAAACACATGTGAACACACTAGACACAATACACACAAACACATGCACACACTAGACAATACACAAACACACATGAACACACTAGACACAATACACACAAACACACATGCACACTAGACACAATACAAACACACATGAACACACTAGACACAATACATACAAACACACATGCACACACTAGGCACCATACAAACACACATGCACACACTAGACATAATACATACAAACACACATGCACACACTAGACATAATACATACAAACACACATGCACACACTAGACACGGTATATACAAACACACATGCACACACTAGACACGATACAAACACACATGCACACACTAGACAATACACAAACACACATGAACACACTAGACACAGTACACACACATGCACACACTAGACAATACACAAACACACATGAACACACTAGACACAACATATACAAACACATGCATACACTAGACACAATACACAAACACACATGAACACACTAGACACAATACATACACACACATGCACACACTAGACACAATACACAAACACACATGCACACACTAGACACAATACACAAACACACATGAACACACTAGACACAATACATACAAATGCACATGCACACACTAGACACAATACACATATGAACACACTAGATACAATACACACAAACACACATGCACACACTAGACACAATACACACACTATTTCCAATACAAGTATCTGCACACACACACAGATACACATATACGTAATAAAAAACCCCAACCAAGCAGTGTGCACTCACACACACGAACTCACAGGAGGCCTGACGACTGTATTTCAAACTTCACCTCCCAACCCAAGTCCAAAATCTGTCTCCAATTATCTGGCCCGTGTTGAGAGCAACAGGAAATCCAGAGCTGCCTCTGTCTTCTGCGGGAGATGGCGGGATTTCAGTCATCTCTCCATCGTTGAAAAACAAAAGCCTTCTGGCCTTGCCTCCCTCTCCCTGCCTCTAAGTCAGCTGGGGCTAGGAGGGTGTGGGTGGGAGGGGTAGGCAGGATAGGGGAAGAGAGGTGTCAAACCAAGCCTAGGAACAGCATGAGGAGCCTGGGAAGCCTGAGTCCTGAGCATGAGTCTTTCCGCCTTCCCTCAGAACACTGAACAGGGCACTTGTGTGGGTCAAGGATGGGGCAGATAGTGGGGACTTGGAGACTCAGTAATGACTCTAGACACCAGCCTCATAAGTGACCAAGCAGCATAGCAGAATAACCACTAGACTTACGTTCAGAAGACCTGGGCTTGCCCCCGGATCAGTGAGCCAGCTGCCAGTGATTTCATTTCTCAGAACCTCACTTAGAAAATGGGGGTGATCATAGCCACATGCCCTACAGGGTGGTTGTGAGTGGTAAGTGACTTGTGCTTGTGTAGCTGGGAAAAATGACCACACCAACGTCATTATTAGCTATGAGATGGTGTCCCAGCCTGTGTGCAGGTGGCCGCTCTCCCCTCAAAGGAGGTAGTTCTCATTGCTTCTCCAGATGCCCTTGGCTAATCCCAAAGAAGAGAAAATACTGCTTCAAGAAACCTGGGTGAGTGGCCAGGTGCAGGGGCTCATGCCTGTAATCCCAGCACCTTGAGAGGCTAAGGCAGAAGAATTGCTTTGCTTGAGACCAGCAGTTCAAGGCCAGCCTGGACAACATAGCAAGACCCTGTCTCTACACTTTTTTTTTTTTTTTAAATAAAGGATTCTGGGACTTCCGTTATTCAGAATGGTTCAAAACTTGCTTCTGGACAGTCATGCCACAATGCTGATTATTCTCTGTAGCACCAGCATTTTGAAGGATTTGCAATTGTGACCATATTGCTCTGTCAGTCTTCCATTGCTTTAGTCTAAGTTCCTCCACCAGACTGGGGGTTCCCAGAGACCAAACTGTCTCCCCCGCACATTACAGTCAGGTCCTTGAATCCTCCAAGAATGCAAGGAGACCAGAACTGTCTAACGTGCTAGAATTTAGAGGGTAATAATTCAGCAGCCCCTCCCTGTGCCTTCAGAGTGGGACATTCTTATTTGCATTTCAGACTTCTACCGACACCCAAAATATAGGGAATCCAAAGAAGAAAAAGGAGTAAGACGGAAAAGGAAAACTCTTCCCCCTCCCCACCCACCCTTCTTGTATTGTGAAAGATTTGATGGGCTGATATGGTTGATGGGAAACAGGAGAATGCTGGGTGCCGTGGCTGATGCCTGTAATCCCAGTATTTTGGGAGGCCGAGGTGGGAGGATTGCTTGAACCCAGGAGTTCAAGACCAGCCTGGGCAACATGGCGAGACCCCATCTCTACAAAATTGAAAAAATAATTAGCTAGGCATCGTGGCGTGTACCTGTGGTTCTAGCTACTTGAGACGCTAAGGTGGGAAGATCGCTTGAGCCTAGGAGGTCAAGGCTACAGTGAGCTGTCTTCACACCACTCCACTCCAGCCTGGGCAATAGGGCAAGACCGTGTCTCAAAATATGAATAAAAATAAAGTCTGGGCGCGGCGGCTCATGCCTGTAATCTCAGCACTTTGAGAGGCCGAGGCAGGTGTTCGTGACTAGCCTGAGGTCAGGAGTTTGTGACTAGCCTGGCCAACATTGGCAAAACCCGGTCTCTACTAAAAATACAAAAAATCAGCCAGGCTTGATGGCAGATACCTGTAATCCCAGCTACTTGGGAGGCTGAGGCAGGAGAACTGCTTGAACCCGAGAGGCAAAGGTTGAAGTGAGCCAAGATTGCGCCATTGTACTCCAGACAGAGCGAGACTCTGTCTCAATAAATAAATAATATATAATAAAATAAAAACAGTAGAATGATGGAGAGAAACCTGAGAGGGAAGGAGGAGAGGGGAATGAGGAGAGAGTGATGTGAGTGCCTCAAGGTCGAGGAACAGCCTTCAGCAAAGGAAGAAAATAACCCCAGAGCTTGGGTTTGGGTCCCCACCGTGGGTCAGCAGAGGACAGGGTCCTGGACAGGGTCAGGAGCTCCGATGGGTCCTGCTTCTCTCTTGGAAAGCACAAACGGGGCAAGTTTTTTTCTCCCTGCAGGCTCCCAACACATAACCTTTTAACATGTGGGATTTTCCATGTGGGGTGAAGGGGAGGAAACAGTCCAGCTCTGGAATTAAGAGGCCCCCGCTCTGCCTGCCCAACCTGGAGCTCAGAGGGTTGCATGATCTGAGTGGCCCTCCTGGGAAGGCCAAGCAGAGAGGTTGAGCTTTCCAGACTGCAGAGAGTGAGTCACAGTCTAACAATGTTATCTGTCAAGTGCTGCAGCTCCCTGGTTGGTCATGCCCATGGCCTCTCTCAGCCTGCATTCTCATTGGGTGTCCTCAATCTCACAAATGTGGAGGTCACACTGGTGCCTTTCTGTGCACTCCCCACCGGCCCCAGATCCAGTTATTTTTTTCAGCATAGGCAATCTCATGGGGAACCCAGCTAAAGCGATGGGTCAGAGGTGCAAAATGCTGGAAATATGGGGCAACTTTTAAGCCCAGAACTCTTAGGGAGTTAAGAATCAGGGCTGGGTGCAGTGGCTCACGCCTGTAATCCCAGCACTTTGGGAGGCTGAGGTGGGCGGATCACGAGGTCAAGAGATCGAGACCATCCTGGCTAACATGGTGAAACCCCACCTCTACTAAAAATACAAAAATTAGCTGGGTGTGGTGGCAGGCGCCTGTAGTTCCAGCTACTCAGGAGGCTGAGGCAGGAGAATCGCTTGAACCAGGGAGGTGGAGGTTGCAGTAAGCCGAGATTGGACAACTACACTCCAGCCTGGCGACAGAGTGAGACTCTGTCTCAAAAAAAAAAAAAAAAAAAAAAAGAATCAGGGCAGGAAGACACCAAAGGAAAAGGAACCAAGGAGGTCTGTGTGGCAAAGAAGGCTGGATTGGTATGGCATTCAACACAAGAGGCTAAAGGCCGGGCACAGTGGCTCACACCTGTAATCTCAGCACTTTGGGAGGCCGAGGTGAGCAGATCACGAGGTCAAGAGATCAAGATCGTCCTGGCCAACATGATGAAACCCGGTCTCTACTAAAAATACAAAAATTAGCTGGGCATGGTGGTGTGCGTCTGTAGTCCCAGCTACTTGGGAAGTTGAGGCAGGAGAATGGCGTGAACCTGGGAGGCGGAGGTTGCAGTGAGCCGAGATCGTAGCACTGCACTCCAGCCTGGCGACAGAGCGAGACTTCGTCTCAAATATATATATATATAATTTGTGGCCAGGCAGGGTGGCTCATGCCTGTAATCCCAGCCCTTTGGGAGGCCGAGGCAGGAGGATCACCTGAGGTCAGGAGTTTGAGACCAGCCTGGCCAACATGGTAAAACCCCCTCTCTAGTAAAAATACAAAAAAATTAGCCAGGCAGGGTGGTGCGTGCCAGTAGCCCCAGCTACTTGGGAGGCTGAGGCAGGAGAATCGCTTGAACCCAGGAGGCGGAGGTTGCAGTAACCAAGATAGTGCTGCTGCACTCCAGCCTGGGAGACAGAGCAAGGCTCTGTCTAAAAATAATAACAATAATTTGCACAACACTCTCACATACATTTTCTCTTTTGATGCTCAGAAAAGCCCATGTAGAAGGTAAAGAAAATAAAACTATTTTCTATTTTTAGGCTGAGGGGGATTAAGGACCTTGGTCAAGGGCATCTGCTATGGAACGAATGGTGGAGTAAGAACTAGGACTCAGGTATTCTAACTCCAAGGTCCCACACTTTGCTGTGCAGAAGGTGCCAGAAGCAAGCCCTGGAGAAGGACCAGGTTGTCTTCTTCCAGCCTCGCCAGTGCATACATCACCACCTAATACCACACAGGTCATTAGCAGAGAGGTGACCATGCCTATCTGCACACGAAAGAGACCAGGGCCACAGAAGAGATGGCTTTTGATTTCTCCCTTTTCTGGCTGCATTCATTCCAAGAACTCAAAGTGAACAAATGTTCCGGCCAGACACGTAACCATGGTACCTACCTCAGGAAAAGAGCAAACGGGACAGTTTCATCCCAAGCCTTGAACACAGGTCCCCATTGATCTCTGTGGTGTTTGTGTCGGCTGGGGGATGGGACATAGGGTGGGGTTCAGGGCTGACCTCATCTCCTGACTTTAGAGGGGAGGCTGTGAGTTAAAAGGAGAGCCTTCATAGGGAAGGACTTGAAGGGGTGGCAGCAGCGGTTGCAGTGACAGGTTCCAAACTCTTCCCATTTCTCATACTCAAAGCGGAAAGAGGTGGCGGCAGCAGGGGAGGAGTCTCCAATTTCAGAGTGACTCAGATCAGACGATTGGCTGATACTGATCAGCGGTAGACAGTGCATAGATGACAGACACCTGTTTGGCTCTCCAGCGCTCACTGGGGTGGGGCAGGAACGAGGATGCAAGATAGAAGGGACTTGAGACATGAGAGGTGGAGAAACGAAGCCTGAGTGGGAGCCAGGCCAGGAAAGATCATCCCCTGAGAGGTGGGATGAGCAGGCAGCTGTGGGCCAGTTACCTTTGAGAAAGACCCTGAAGGATATGGGAAATTTATATATATATATATAATTTTTATTTTTTAGACAGAGTCTTGCTCTGTCTCCCAGGCTGAAGTGCAGTGGGGAAATCTCGGCTGACTATAACCTCCGCCTCCTGGGTTCAAGCGATTCTCCTGCCTCGGCCTCCTGAGTAGCTGGGATTATAGGCTTCCACCACCATGCCCGGCTAATTTTTGTATTTTTAGTAGAGACAGGGTTTCACCACGTTGGCCAGGCTGGTCTTGAACTCCTGACCTCAAAGTGATCCATCTGCCTCAGCCTCCCACAGTGCTGGGATTATAGGCGTGAGCCACCATGCCCGGCCTATATTTTTCTTAAAAAGAAAAACCTCATTATTCTTACTTTCTAAACAAAGCATGGCTGGGAAAAGAGAGAGAGAGGAGGGCATCCGCCATGGCAGAGGAGCAGGGGTACATGTTCTGGGCAGAGAAAGGACGACGGGGGCGAAGGCGCAGGGTGGGAACGCAGGCACACGGGGAAACACTGAGTCAGTCTGGAGCATGAGGTAGTGGAAAAAGGGACTGGGAATGTAGACCAGAGCCATATCACGGAGGCCCTTAAATTCCAAGCTAAGGAATTTGCACTTCATTTAGTAGGCCACGGGGAACCTCTACAAGTGACTGGATTAAAAGCGCGCTTTAGGAGGAAAATTTCAGGCTGTGGATGAACTGCAGGTCTCATTACATTAGTTAAGCTGCCAAAGAAAGATGTGGGCTCCTTCAGGTTGCCGTTCTTGGGAACTGGAACCGGGAAGAGAGTCATTCAAAGTTCCCAGGTGTTGATTCTGCCCTTATTCTGAGGAGGCCTCAACAAGGTGTGAGCCTCAGGTTGATCACAGGTTTATGAAGCAGGCAGGTGAGCAAGCAGTTACTCTGCCTGGTGGGCCAGGACTCCCTCCTGTCAAGGTGAAGTGCTCTGCACTGCAAAGAAACCTGCAAAGGTTTCCCACACAGAAGGGAACAGGAACCCTAGCTTTTTCTTGGTCTTACTTTAATCTAAAAGCGCTGCTAGCAAACACATTTTATGTTTAGCTGGCACCTAATCTGAGGAAGTTTCAACCTGCCAGTCATGAAGCAAACAACATCCGCTGAACACAGCCAAGTGTCCAGCTACCTACTCTTTGTCCACCATCCTGACACCACAGAGGGGTTAGGACGAGAAGACCGAAGCACTGAGTGGCCCACTGGACTGGGTGACTCTGGGAAGCCCTTGGACTCAGGGGTAACTCTGACCACAAGACAAATGTGCCTGGGCCAGGTGCAGTGGCTCACACCCATAATCCCAACACCTTGGGAGGCCAAGGTAGGAGGATGGCTTGAGCCCAGGAGGTCGAGGTTGCATGAGCTATGATTGTGGCACTGCATTCCAACCTGGGTGAGAGAGTGAGACCCTGTCTCTAGAAAAACAAACAAACAAACAAAAAAACCTGTGCCCCATCCCTCAGCTTTGCTTAATTGGGTTGCAGAAATTATTATTGAGAAACAAAGAAAAGGTAAAAACAAGAACAAACAGACAAAAAAACAAACAAACAAAAAAACCAAAAAAACACATTCTCCTCACTCCTAACCCTCTACAAGAGGTCAAGTGAGGTCACCCCTCCTTGACTTGCTGAGGATGGCCAAGCCATGAAAATGGCTTCCTAAAGGATGCAACAAGGCAAGACAGTACAGGGCAGGCAGGAAATGACACAGTGAGTTGGACCAGGGACAGATGGAGGAGTTTACCCCAACACGGTGCCTGGAGGTACCTGCTAATTATTTATGCATTGTATTAATGAATCTCAGAAATCAGGAAGCACTTATTATAAGAGAAATGCAATCAAATCTGCAGTGAGGGCCGGGTGCAGTGGCTCACGCCTGTAATCCCAGCACTTTGGGAGGCTGAGGCGGGCGGATCATGAGGTCAGGAGATCGAGACCATCCTGGCTAACACTGTGAAACCCCGTCTCTACTAAAAATACAAAAAACATTAGCCAGGCGTGGTGGTGGGTGCCTGTAGTCCCAGCTACCAGGAGCCTAAAGGCAGGAGAATGGCATGAACCCGGGAGGCGGAGCTTGCAGTGAGCCAAGATCGCGCCACTGCACTCCAGCCTGGGCGACAGAGCAAGACTCCGTCTCAGAAAACAAACAAACAAACAAACAAAAACAACTGCAGTGAGAAACCATCTTTTACCTATAGGATAGGCAAAGATCAGAAAGCTTGATAAAATTCTGAGTTGGTGAGGGTGTAGGAAACAGACTTGTGTGTCCCCCGACTGCAGCTGTAAATGGGTAGCTTCTGTGCAAGGTGATTTAGCAGTATTGATCAACATTACAAATGCGTGCCATTTCAGGCAAGCAGGTTCACTTCTGGGGATCTATCCTGCAGAAATGCACACGTGCAAAGCGATCTAGGGAGAAGTGTATTTATTGCAGATTTGCTTGTAACTGTACAGGATTAGAAAATAGAGGGCTGGTAAAATTGATTATAGTTAACCTATTCAATTAAATATTATGAATTATGATATGGACTAATCTGCAAGATAAATTACTTTGAAAAAGCTAGGGGAAGAATAGTGTGTATAGTATGATATCATTTGTGTGAGGCATAAATAATATGTGCATGTTTGTATGCTAACATCGACGTGGAAAACAATATATACTTGCTTATATAAGCATAAACTGTCTCTAGAATGAAACACTACAAAACTTCCTCAGCTTGCTCCAGGAAGGGGAACTGCATAGCTGGGAGGCAGGTACATTGCATATTCATTTGTACCTTTTAAATTTTATACTACGTACAAGTGGTACTTGCTAAAAAAACATCTGCAGTGGCTCACACCTGTAATCTCAGCACTTTGGGAGGCTGAGGCAGGCAGATTGCTTGAGCTCAGGAGTTTGAGCCCATCCTGGGCAACCTGGCGAGACCCCACCTCTACAAAAAGTAAAAAATTAGCCCAGCATGGTGGCACATACCTATCTGTGGTCTCAGCTACTTGGGAGGCTGAGGTGGGAGGATCACCTGAGCCGAGGAGTTTGAGGATGCAGCGAGCTGTGATCGCACCACTGCATTCCAGCCTGGGCGATGTAGCGAGACCCTGTCTAATAATAATAATAATCAGCAGCAGCAGCAAATGCCATGGAGATTCCTCCAACAGGGTGCCCGCCTGGCAGTGCCTGTGTGTTCATCTACAGCACCCCCTGATGCTGTTTGTGAGCATGCGCTGTGCAGGGCTCGGGGGGAGGTGACAGGGTGGGGGATTTTTTTTTAAGACAGAGTTTCACTCTTGTTGCCCAAGCTGGAGTGCAATGGCTTGATCTCGGCTCACTGCAAACTTGGCCACCTGGGTTCAAGTGATTCTCCTGCCTCAGTCTCCCGAGTAGCTGGAATTACAGATATGAGCCACCATGCCCGGCTAATTTTGTATTTTTAGTAGAGACGGGGTTTCTCCATGTTGGTCAGGCTGGTCTTGAACTCCCAACCTCAGGTGATCTGCCTGCCTCGGCCTCCCAAAGTGCTGGGATTACAGGCGTGAGCCACCATGCCTGGCCAGGGTGGTGGATTCTTTGAGGGAACACTGCATCCTCTTTAAAGAAACGCAGAGAGAAAAAATAGTGTATGATGCTGGAGCTGCAAGAGCCTTGGAAAGGACAGGATGAGCTGGGTGCCCTGGTGTGCGCCTGTAGTCCCAGCGCTTTGGAGGATCGAGGCAGAAGGACTGCTTGAGCCCAGGAGTTCGAGGCTGCAGTTAGCTATGATCGACACTGCACTCCAGCCTGAGCGACTGAGTGAGACACTGTCTCAAAAAAGGAAAAGAAAAAAGAAAGGACAGAAAGTATTGTTTGGCGTCTGAGATCCCAGGCATAGCAGAAGGGGCAGTGGGAACGGATGGTCCTGGATTTGAGTACTGAATCTGTCTTTGTCAGCTGTGAGCCCTTGGACACATGACCCTTCTAATAAGTCTCAGTTCTTGCCCCATAAATTGGGCTAATAATGCCTTCCCTAAGGGTTGTTGTGAAGATCAAATAGGGCACAGAATGTGAACAGTGCTTTAGAATTAGAAAAGTGCTATAAAAATGCTAGGGGATTATTTTTAACTAGCCCCCCTCATTTTATGAGGTAATAAGAGGAAGTATAGAGCAGTGGTTAAGACAGGGACTCTGGAGCCCAGAACTGCCAGAATTTGAAACCCAGCTTCACTGCCGTCAGGGGTGATCTAGGGTGAATTACTTAATTTGGAGACCTCTGTTTTTCACCTATGAAATAGGGTTAATAATAACATTTTCATAGGGTTGTTGTGAGGATTAAGTGAAGAAATATATATAAAGCACTTGGCATCGTGTGTGGCACACAGTAGATGCTGTGTAAGCATCTGCTATGACTAACTTTTCATCATACATGCAATGCTAATGTACCTTACATACCTTACATAGGGACTTGATAGGTGTTAACAAGCAGTACCATTTTACATGTGAGGAAATTCAGGCCAGGAGAGGGGACATAACTTGCCCAAACACCCACCCCAAAGAACTCTAGGCACCTCCTAGACTTAAGTGCTGTAGTTTAGAGGGCATTCCCAGGTAGGGGTGTTATTTCTTAATTGAGCTCAGAAGTTCGAGTCCTTCCTAGGCAACATGGAGAGACCCCATCCCTACAAAAAGTAAAAAATTACCCTGGCTTGGTGGCACATGACTGTCTGTAGTCCCAGCTACTTGGGAGGCTGAGGCAGGAGGATCGCTTGAGCCCAGGAGTTTGAGGATGCAGTGAGCTGTGATCGCACCACTGCATTCCAGCCTGGGCGACAGAGCAAGACTCCCTCTCATCATCATCATCATCATCATCATCATCATCATCATCGTCATAAGCAGCAGAAGCAGATAATGCTATGGAGATTCCTCCAACAGGGCACAACCTGAATTAACAACTTGAATTAAAGCAGGGATAGATGGAGAACAGAGGAAGGGGGACCATGAGGAAGAGAAGCTTTGGAAGAAAGAGAGGACAGGGTTTGTGGGGAGACAGATGGGTATCCTGCTTCAGGCTCTATGAGAACTTAGCAAACAGATGTGGCACTAATAGGAAACTGAATTAGAATAACAGGAAATGAGAATTAGGGTTGCAGGACCCTGGAAGACCTTTAGGGTACAGAATCAAGGATAGGAGATTTTCAGCTAAGCTCTTGTGGGGGGTGCAGAGGTGGGTAAGAATTGAGAACACGATGAAAATTATTCATCTGCCCTATGAATAACTATTCCCCCAAAAAGGCAACATGGTATAATGGAAAGAGCACTAACAAGTATTTATTGAGTATCTACTATGTACCAGGCTATAAACCAGAGAGTTAAAAGGCTACTGTTTGTTAACTGGGTGCCCTTAAGCAAATGACTAAATCGCTGAAGCTCCGTTTTCACAACAGGCATAGCAATACTTACCTGGCAGGATTATCATAAAAAATGAAGTTAGGTGATAATTAACATGGAGGCCAAGCACAGTGCCTGGCATCCCGTTGGCACTCACACACATTAGATGCATCTAAGTTGAATATCTCTACGTAAGGCACTGAGCCAGGTACTAGGAGGAATACGAGAAGCTGTCAGATGGGAAGCCTCTTGCCAAAGGTGTTTGGGATCTAGTTAAAGAAACAGGACAGATGCATGAAAGACTTAAACAAATAAACAGAAAACAGTTACCATAGTACATTCCACAAACTGGAAATGAGAAGCTAAAGAGTTTGAGGCGTGGGCATTCATCAGGGGCTGGGCTGAAGGGGGCTCCGGGGCTCCCTGAAGACATGACCTTGAGGGACCTACTGAGGTTGAGAAGAATGAGGTGCAGGGCAGGCAGAGGAGTAGAGGAAATGTGCTGGCCCCGAAAGCAGTGAGCAGGAACAAGGGTTTACTGAACGCTTTGGTCAGTTACCTGCCAGGGGCTTTCCAGGACCTGTTCCTACTGGATCCTCACAGCAACTTGTGAGACACTTATCTCTATCCCCATTTCATAAATGAGAAATGTTGAGAATCAGAGAGGCTAAATAACTCACTAAAAGTTTGGGAGACTGAGGCAAGACAATTCCTTGAGGCCAGGAATTTGAGGCCAGACTGGGCAACACAGCAAGACCCCATCTCTAAAAATAAATAAATAGCTAGTGTGGTGGCGAGCACCTGTAGTCCTAGCTACTCAGGTGGCTGAGGCGTTCAAGGTTACACTGAACTATGAGCTCACTACTACACTCCAGCCTGGGTGACCGGGAGAGACTCTGTCTCTTAAAAATAAAGCAAAACAAGGCTGGGCACGGTGGCTCACACCTGTAATCCCAGCACTTTGGGAAGCTGAGGTGGCCAGATCACCTGAGGCCAAGAGTTCAAGACCAGCCTGGCCAACATGGTGAAACCCCGTTTCTATTAAAAATACAAAAATTAGCCGGGCGTGGTAGCGCATGACTGTAATCTCAGCTGCTCGGGAGGCTGAGGCACAAGAATCACTTGAACCCAGCAGGCAGAGCTTGCAGTGAGCTGAGATGGCACCACTGCTCTCCAGCCTGGGCGACAGAGCGAGACTCCATCTCAAAAAAAAAAAAAGGGGGGGGGACAAAACAAAACTGGATTTGCGAAAGCCATAAGGAAGAAACTAAAGATCCTGCGAAGTATTACTAAAGCAAGACGGGTGCTGAGGCTGGGTGCGGTGGCTCACATCTGTAATCCCAGCACTTTGGGAGGCCGAGGTGGGTGGATCACCTGAAGTTAGGAGATCGAGACTATCCTGGCCAACATGGTGAAACTCCATCTGGTGCTGAGATGGGGCTAGAGAGGTAACACAGTCTGCCATTCAGACTCTCATACACCAAAATTAAGAACTTTGGATTTGATCCTAAATACAATGGGAAACTACCGAACAGTTATAAGCAGGGGATCCAACTGATGTTGGGGAAAAAGCATTCTGGGCTGTTGTGTGGAACAGGATTGAAGTGGCCAAGAGCAGAGAGAGAACCAAATTCCAGTTATCTCAGAAGATTGGTGGTGGCTTGGACTGGGGTGGCAGTGGAGACAGACAGAAGTACATGAAAGTCTATTTTAGGAATAGAAGTGTGAGATGTGGCTGAATTGGGTATGAGGAGAGTTAAGAGTGTTTGAAGACAAGGCTGACTCTGAGATCAGGAAATGCCACTTCTGAGATTGAAAAGATTGAAGGAGGAAGCAATTTGAGGCAGGAGGGAGTAGATCAGGGGCTTAGTTCATGTGGCAAAGAGAAGACTGTAATGTAAATTTACCCTGAGAATACTCAACCCTGCTAGAAAAGATAAGTGTGTAGTTTGGAAAACATGGGTGAAACATTTTAAGATGTTTCAACAAAATGTTTTTTAGACATAGGCAGAAGGGTGTGTTAAATAGTTAGCAAGTAGAGCATCTGTGTGTTAAACATAGAAAGGACCAAGAGATGCCTAACATTCATGAGGCACCTGGGTACTAAACAGCCATGCTATACTAAATGCACAAAAGGTACTAAAGATTCCTAATATCCTAAACATGCATAAGACATACAAAGCACTAAATACACCAAAGGCACTAATATTCAGGAGACACTAAATATGTATGAGCACTAAATATTCATGAGATTTTGTGTTGTTTTTTGTTTTGTTTTTTTTGAGATGGAGTTTCGCTCTTTTTGTCCAGGCTGGAGTGCAATGGCACGATCTTGGCTCACCACAACCTCCGCCTCCTGGGTTCAAGCGATTCTCCCAGCCTCCTGAGTACAGGCATGTGCCACCACCCTGGCTAATTTTGTATTTTTAGTAGAGACGGGGTTTCTCCATTTTGGTCAGGCTGGTCTTGAACTCCCGACCTCAGGTGATCCACCCACCTCGGCCTCCCAAAGAGCTGGGATTACAGGTGTGAGCCACCGTGCCCGGATGTGTGTGTGTGTGTGTGTTTTTTTTTTTAGATGGAGTTTCACTCTGTCACCCAGGCTGGGGTACGGTGGCACAGTGGCACGATTTTGGCTCACTGCAACCTCCGCCTACCAGGTTCAAGCGATTCCCCTGCCTCAGCCTCTGGAGTAGCTGGGATTACAGGTGACTGCCACCACACCCAGCTAATTTTTTTGTATTTTTAGTAGAGACGGGGTTTTGCCGTATTAGCCAGAATGGTCTCGATCTCCTGACCTCGTGATCCGCCTGCCTCGGCTTCCCAAAGTGCTGGGATTACAGGCATGAGCCACCATGCCTGGCCTGTTTTTGTTTTTGTTTTTATTTTTGTTTTGAGACAGAGTCTTTTTCTGTCGCTCAGGCTAGAGTGTAGTGGTGCAATCATGACTCACTGCAACCTCTGCCTCCCAGGCTTAAGTGATCCTCCCACTTCAGCCTCCCAAGTAGCTGTGACTACAGGTGTGCGCCACCAGGCCCAGCTAATTTTTGTATTTTTAGTAGAGGTGGGGTTTCGCCATGTTGCCCAAGCTGGTCTCAAACAATCTGCCTGCTCAGCCTCCCAAAGTGCTGGGATTACAGGTATGAGCCATCGCACCTGGCCCGTGAGGTTTTTTAAAAAATAAGTTTGATTTTAATTGACACATAATAATTGTACATATTTATGGGGTACAGTGTGATGTTTTGATACATATACACATTGTGTAACCATCAAATCAGGGTAATTAGCATATCCATCACCTCTCATAAGGTTTTTTTTTTTTTTTTGAGGCAGGGTCTGGCTCTGTTTCCCAAGCTGAAGTGCAGTGGTGTGATCTCAGCTCACTGCAACCTCTGCCTTCCAGGCCATCCTCCCACCTCAGTCTCCCGAGTAACTAGGACTACAGGCATGCACCATCACTCTTGGCTAAATTTGTTTTGTATTTTTAGTAGAGATGGGGTTTTGCTGTGTTGTCCATGCTGGTCTCGTGAACTCAAAGCAATCTGCCTGCCTTGGCCTCCCAAAGTGCTGGAATTACAGGTGTGAGACACAGCGCCTGGCCCCTCTCATGAGGTTTTGTTTTTTTTTTTTTTAATTTCCAACTTCTGAGTTTAGGGGTGTGTATGCAGGATGTGCAGGTTTGTTACATAGGTAAACGTGTGCCATGGTGGTTTGCTGCGCAGATCATCCCTTCACCTAGGTATTAAGCCCAGCATCCCTGAGCTATTCTTCCTGATGCTCTCCCTCCTCCCACACGAGGTTTTAATTCAATCTATTGGTGACATTTATTCTGGCCCATGTGCCCTCTGCTCAAGATATACAAATATAATTGTGGCTGCTCATCAAACTAATTAGCAAGCTACAGCTACGCCCCTGCAAACTTGACTTCCTCTGTCTGAAAAAGCAAGTGTGTCATTGGACCAGGACATCTATCTGTGGGTACCCCTGCTTAAATGTCAACGCTGGCCCTTGTAACATCCTCATCAGGGAAGGAGATGCAATAGAAAAAGATACAAAACAGATGAACCTGTGCACCCTAGATTCAGGTAGTATGGTCCTTCCACCTAGCTTGCACCCTACCCTAACTTGGTTAAATAGCCCCATCCCTTTTCCCTTGCATCTTGCTCTGTGTTTTAAGTTGATTTAATAAACCATGTGATTCAAGCATTTTAGCTTTGTCTAGGAGCCTTTCCGTTGTGTGACCTCAGGGATAGCTCTGTGGTCATGAACTTGGAGGCTACTATTGCAGCAAGATAATTTCCCACATGACAGAAGTCATGGGTGTATTTTTTTTTTTTGGCAAGTGAGGTAGCATGTTTAAAGTGGTGTTTTGGCAAGATTATGTGGCAGCTGTGTGTGGCATGGATTGAAGCAGGGAAGGCTGAAGGCAGAACTAAGACAAGTGCTGGCTAGAATCTCTGAGATCCTAAACCAGTGTAGGAGCACTAGAAATAAAAGAATGGGGTGTATTTTAAGAGACATTTTTAAAGGAAACATCAGTAGGATTTGGTGATTTACTGGAATTAAGAAAGAGCCAATGGGCCGGGCGCAGTGGCTCACGCCTGTAATCCCAATACTTGCAAGGCAGGCGGATCATTTGAAGTCAGGAGTTCAAGACCAGCCTGGCCAACATGGTGAAACCCTGTCTCTGCTAAAAATACAAAAATTAGCTGGGTGTGGTGGTACACACCTGTAGTCCCAGCTACTCGGGAAGCCGAGGCAGGAGAATCTCTTGAACCTGGGAGACAGAGGTTGCAGTGAGCCAAGATCATACCACTGCACTCCTGCCTGGGTGACAGAGCAAGACTCCATCTCAAAAAAAAGAAAAAAGAAAAAAAAAAGGAAAGAAAGAACATATGAGTAGAATCAAAGACCATCCAAAGTTTCAAATGCAGATGGCTGAGGGAGTGACAGAACCACTGAATGTAACAGGTGGCCTAAATCTGTTAAGTTTTAGATTCGTTGGTTGTAGCTGCCCATGGGGTGATCCAACTGGAGATAACCTGATTACATCCAACAATGGCCTTGGCATTGATTAATCCTTCTCTCCTTTCCCTCTATTTAGTTTCCAAGTGATATTGCTCTTTTTCATGAAAATACCTTGTTTCTGTCTCTTGCTTTCTCTTATCTGTTCACTGCTGTCTCTCCAGTTCAGGTTCTTGTCCTTACGTTCCAGATTATTATAATAACCTCCTAACTGGTGCCTGCTCACAGACATCATTGAAACATTCTGGTCTTGGTGGGAGCAGTTTGAGTAATTGTTTCAAATGGACAAAATGGCTTGTTATACCTTTCCTCCTTCGATGCCATGTGGATGGCTACAGGAAATAATCATCCTGGTTCCATTCTCTTCCCATGCAAAGTGCTGGGTCCAGGGGAGTTGAGAGGATTTAGCAGCTTTGTTGCATTCAAGACAATTGGTCTGAAATTCTATTGATGATTGGCTGTTGTGGAGGGAATTGAGGCTATGAAAGATAGGCCATGTCCTGCAGCCACAGCCCAGTAAGGACACCAAGTTACTCTTAAAGAGTGACAAATGAAGGCAGGGTACTTGGTGAATGGTTATCTCACCCTCTTTTTCTTTTTTTTTTTGAGATGGAGTCTCGCTCTGTTGCCCAGGCTGGAGTGCAATGACATGATCTCAGCTCACTGCAATCTCTGCCTCCTGGGTTCAAGCGATTCTCCTGCCACAACCTCCCAAGTAGCTGGGATTACAGGCGCCCGCCACCACACCCAGCTAATTTTTGTATTTTTAGTAGAGACAGGATTTCACCACGTTGGTCAGGCTGGTCTCGAACTCCTGACCTCATGATCTGCCCACCTTGGCCTCCCAAAGTGTTGGGATTACAGGCGTAAGCCACCGTGTCCAGCCTCAGCCTCTTAACTTGTCAGTTTGGAGCTGGAGCTAAGCATCAGAACATGAAGTAAGGGTGAAGCAGGAAGAGTCACCCCAGAAACTGAGGAATAACAAGAACATAGTGGTAGGAGGAGCCGGAGTTAAGGGCGGGCAGGCAATGCAGCTAAGTAAGTTGGGAGGACAAGAAATCACAGGAAGTAAAGGACAGAAGGAGTATCGTGCATGAACCATGGGGTAAGCAAGCAAGAGGTCAAATCCAGGGATCCAGGATCCCTGGAGGGTAGCTGAGTGTAGGGAGACGATTGAGGCATGGCCTAGGAAATCAAGGGTCAGGAAGCAGGAATCCAGACTGGGAGACTGGAAAGCAACAGGCCAGGTACCAAGCAGAGGGCTGAACATTAAGGGTTGAATCCTCAGGCCAACAAGTCCCAGAAACAGATATAAGCAGCAAAAATGGAGCCCAAAATTTTATAAGTCAAGGGTTCTCAATTTCCCAATTACAGCCAGACCTGCCTCAGGGCATGCACTCCTTGTAACTTGAATGTGGCTTTAAAAATACGATTACGGCCGGGTGTGGTGGCTCACGCCTGTAATCCCAGCACTTTGAGAGGCCGAGGTGGGCAGATCACCTGAGTTCAGGAGTTCAAGACCAACTTGACCAACACAGTGAAACCCCATCTCTACTAAAAATACAAAATTTTAGCTGGGTGTGGTGGTACATGCCTGTAATCCCAGCTACTTGGGAGGCTGAGGCAGGAGAAATCACTTGAACCTGGGAGGCGGAGGTTGCAGTGATTGGAGATTGTGAATTGCACTCCAGCCCAGACAACAAGAGTGAAACTCTGTCTTAAAAAAACAAAAACAAAAACAAAAAAAAAGTGTTTTTTGCCTAGCCAGAGATGTAAAGAACATATTCCTAGTATTTATTCCTATGCTGGTCTGAATCCAAGAGTCATTTGGGCACTCCTTTAGGAATGGAATCAGCCTGAGTATCTCTCTAGGGTGAGAGGCAGGGAGAAGGAGCAGGAAGGGATAACATTTGGAGTTGGCCAGGTCCAAGAGCTCACGATAAAATGTTCTAAATGGCCAAATGCTGGCAGTCATGGCTCATGGCTGTAATTCCAATGCTTTGGAAGGCTGAGAGGATTGTTTGAGGCCAGGAGTTCAAGACCAGCTTGGGTGACATAGCAAGACCCTGTCTCTACAAAAAAAAAAAAAATTTAGCCAGATGCCGTGGCATGCGCCTGTAGTCCTAGCTACTCAGGAGGCTGAGGCAGGAGGATAGCTTGAGCCCAGGAGTTCGAGGTTATAGCACCACTGCACTCCAGCCTGGGTGACAGAGAGAGGCCCTGTCTTTAAAAAAAAAAAAAAAAAAAAAAAGAGAGAGAGAGAGATGTACTCCTTATTATCAAAAGCTTGAGATCTGATAAAGGCCTCAACCCAAGCAGGACAACTAAAAGTTTTAAAGGAGGCTAGTGGGGATTTTGTGGGAGCCAAGTCTTCCCTAATTTACCAATCAGGCATTTACCTCTGCATTCCCTGAGAACAGAAACAAAATTGGTACAAACTGACATATTCTATAATGTTTTCAAAGTGTTCTTTAATTAGTTCATATACGTTTATTCTTTTATTGACTTTAATTAGAGTATGAGAACCTGACGACAGAGTAGATGTCCCTTTAGAGTAGCAGTTTTTAGACTTTAAAAAATTATGAAGGCCAGGCGTGGTGACTCACACCTATAATCCTAGCACTTTGGGAAGCCGAGGCGGGTGGATCACCTGGGGTCAGGAGTTCAAGACCAGCCTGACCAATGGTGAAACCCCTTCTCTACTAAAAATACAAAATTAGCCAAGCATGGTGGCACACGCCTGTAATCCCAGCTACTCGGGAGGCTGAGGCAGGAGTATCACTTGAACCCAGGAGATGGAGATTGCAGTGAGCCAAGATTGTCCCATTGCACTGCAGCCTGGGCAACAGAGTGAAACTCCATCTCAAAAAAAAAAAAATTATAACCCATACATTTTATGTATGATCCAGGTCACATGCACTTATATAATCATATAAGTGGAAATCAAAGTTTCTCCAGACATTACTTACCTTTCCTATTGGTGCTGCACTGTGATCTTTTCTATTCCATTCTGTTCTAATTTTTTTTTAATGCTAGTTACATCTCACTAATTGATTTTGCAACTCACTAATGGATTACATATTGCAGTTTGGATAACTCTGCTAATGAGTGTGTGAAGGCATATGGAGAAAGACATTGTCAAGAGAATGAGAAAACAAGCCACAGACTGGGAAAAAATATTTGCAAAATACACATCTGATAAAGTACTGTTCTCCAAAATATACAAAGAAATAAGTCTTTTAAAATTTTTCTGATTTTTTATTTTTTTGAGATGGAGTCTTGCTCTGTTACCCAGGCTGGGTGCAGAGGCGCGATCTCGGCTCACAACAACCTCCTCCTCCCAGATTCAAGCAATTCTCATGCCTCAGCCTCCCGAGTAGCTGCGATTACAGGTGCATGCCACCACACCCGGCTAATTTTTTATACTTTTGGTAGAAACGAGGTTTCGCCACGTTGGCCAGGCTGGTCTCAAACTCCTGATCTCAAGTGATCTGCCTGCCTCAGCCTCCCAAAGTGCTGAGAATGCAGGCGTAAGCCACTGCGCCCAGCCACTATTTATTTATTTGAGACATGATCTTGCATCGGCACCCAGGCTGGAGTGCAGTGACATGATCATGGCTCACTGCAACCTTCATCTCCCTGGGCTCAAGTAGTCCTCCTGCTTCAGCCCCCCAGAGTAGCTGGGACTACAGGTATGCGCCACCATGCCCGGCTAATTTTTAAATTTTTTTTGTAGAGACAGGGTCTTGCTATGTTGCCCAGACTGGCCTCAAATTCCTGGGCTCAAAAAATCCTCCTGCCTTGACTCCTAAAGTGTTGGGATTACAGACATGAGCCACCATGCCGAGCCAAAAACTCTTGAAACTCAACAATAAGAAATCAAATAACCCAATTAAAAAATGGACCAGGCCGGGCGCAGTGGCTCACGCCTGTAAGCACTTTGGGAGGCCAAGGCGGGCGGATCCTGAGGTCAGAAGATTGAGACCATCCTGGCTAACACGGCGAAACCCCATCTCTACTAAAAATACAAAAAAAAAAAAAAAAATAGCCAGGCGTGGTGGCGGCAGGTGCCTCAAAAAAAAAAAAAAAAAATATATATATATATATGGACCAAAGACCCTAACACACATCTCAGCAAAGACATACAGATGGAAGGTAAGCATATAAAAAGACCTCTATATCCTATGTCATCGGGAAAATGCAAATTCAAACAATGAAATACTACTACGTATCTATTGGAATGGCCCAAATCTGGAATACTGACAATACCAAATGCCGTGGAGGATGTGGAATAACAGAAACCCTCATTCACTGCTGGTGGGAATGTAACACGGTACAACCACTTTGGAAGATAGTTTGGCAGTTTCTTACACCACTAAACATACTTTTACCATACAATCCAGCAATCAAGCACCTTGGTATTTACCCACGTGTTAAAAATTTATGTCTAGGTGGCCGGGCACGGTGGCTCACGCCTGTAATCCCAGCACTTTGGGAGGCGAGATGGGCGGATCACCTGAGGTCAGGAGTTCAAGACCAGCCTGTCCAACATGGTAAAATGCCGTCTCTACTAAAAATACAAAAATTAGCTGGGTGTGGTGGCAGGCGCCTGTAATCCCAGCTACTCAGGAGGCTGAGGCAGGACAATCGCTTGAACCCGAGAGGCGGAAGTTGCAGTGAACCTAGATCATGCCATTGCACTCCAGCCTGGGGAAAGAGAGCGAGACTTTGTCTCAAAAAAAAAAAAAAAATTATGTCTACATAAAAACCTGTACATGGATGTTTACAGCAGCTTTATAATTACCAAAGCTTAGAAGCAACGAAGATGCCCTTCGATAGGTGAATAAACTTACCAGACAGTTCTCCGGGTGGCCTTGGGCCACCCAGTTCTCCCCTTTCTCACTTATAGTATTCAAGAATAACCGTAGATTGTTCTGGGAATGCAGCATCCTGGGATAACGAGGGACTGGACAGCACAGCCTGAGCTCTATTCCAGACCCTCCTAAAAATAGAATATCCTTTTAAAAAAAAAAAAGAAAGAAAGAAATAGGACGTCCTTCAACATTTTAGCCCACCAAGTCCTGTTGTCCCTAGGATACAAAACCCAGGGCAGTTTGCTAGTGAGGTAAGCAAGACATACACACTGACAAGACTCCATTCACCCCAGGCAGCTTTTGTGAGCCTCGGGGGACTGGCTGAGTCCTAGGCTACGCTGTCCCTTGCTGCCTATCTGTAAGTAATACATCTGGTGCGTGTAGCTTATTTGAGTGGGGGGGGGGTTTTCTGTTCCACCCAACTCAAGCAAGTTGGTAGCCAGGGCATAACTAATCTGTTTTGAAAAACTGTGGAATAGCCAGACATTATTCAGTGCTAAAAGGAAACGTGCTATCAAACCACGAAAATGTGTCCAGAATTGGTGGGTTCTTGGTCTCACTGACTTCCAGAATGAAGCCGCAGACCCTCGCGGTAAGTGTTACAGTTCTTAAAGGCGGCGTGTCCAGAGTTTATTCTTTCTGACATTCGGATGTGTTCAGAGTTTCTTCCTCCTGGTGGGTTCGTGGTCTCACTAGCTCAGGAGTAAAGCTGCAGACTTTCGCAGTGAGTGTTACAGCTCTTAAGTCGACGCATCTGGAGTTGTTCGTTCCTCCCGGTGGGTTCGTGGTCTCGCTGGCTTCAGGAGCGAAGCTGCAGACCTTCCCGGTGAGTGTTACAACTCATAAAAGTAGTGTAGATCCAAAGAGCAAACAGCAACAAAATTTATTCCAAAAAGTGAAAGAGTAAAGCTTCCTCTCTCCGCCCGCCCTGGAGAAACGGGACCCGAGTACATTGCCACTGCCGAATCGAGGCAGTCTGCTTTTATTCTCCTATCTGGCCCCACCCGCATCCTGCTGATTGGTCCATTTTACAGAGCGCCGATTGGTCTGTTTTACAGAGAGCTGATTGGTCCATTTTGACAGGGTGCTGATTGGTGTGTTTACAATCCCTGAGCTAGACACAAAAGTTCTCCACGTCCCCACTAGATTAGCTAGGCACAGAGTGTCCATTGCTGCATTCACAAACCCTGAGCTAGACACAGGGTGCTGATTGGTGTGTTTACAAACCTTGAGCTAGATACACAGTGCTGATTGGTGTATCCACAATCCCCCAGCTAGACATAAAGGCTCCCCAAGTCCCCACTAGACTCAGGAGCCCAGCTGGCTTCACCCAGTGGATCCCGCATCGGGGCCACAGGTGGAGCTGCCTGCGGGTCCCGCGCTGTGAACCCACACTCCTCAGCCCTTGGGTGATCGATGGGACTGGGCGCCCTAGAGCAGGGGGCAGCGCTCTCTGGGAGGCTCTCTGGGCCGTGCAGGAGCCCATGGCGTGGGGGAGAGGAAGGGGTGGAGGCTCAGGCATAGTGGGCTGCAGGTCCCGAGCCCTGGGAGGCAGCTAAGGCCTGGCGAGAAATCCAGCACAGCAGCTACTGGCCCAGGTGCTAAGCCCCTCACTGCCCGGGGCTTGCGGGCTGGCTGGCCGCTACGAGTGTGGGGCCCGCCGAGCCCACGCCCACCCAGAACTCGCGCTGGCCCCCAAGCGCCCCGCGCAGCCCCAGTTCCTGCCCGCGCCTCTCCCTCCACACCTCCCCGCAAGCTGAGGGAGCCAGCTCCGGCCTTGGGCAGCCCAGGAAGGGGCTCCCACAGTGCAGTGGTGGGCTGAAGGGCTCCTCAAGTGCCGCCAAAGTGGGAGCCCAGGCAGAGGAGGCGCCGAGAGTGAGCGAGGGCTGCCAGCAGGCTGTCACCTCTCAAAAACACGTGGAGGAACCTGAAATGCATATTACTAAGTCAAAGAAGCCAATCTGAAAAGGCTACATATAGTATGATTCCAACTCTATGATATTCTAGAAAAGGCAAAACTGTGGAGACAGTAAAAAGATCAGTGGTTGCTAGGGGTTGGTGGGGCTGGGAGGGATGAATAGGTAGAGCATAGAGGATATTTAGGTCAGCGAAAATAGTCTGTGTGATACTTTAATGTTGGATATATGTATATATGTCATTATACATTATAGAAAGTACAACACAAGTCCAGGCACGGTGGCTCACACCTGTAATCCTAGCACTTTGGGAGGCCAAGGCAGGCGGATCACTTGAGCGCAGGAGTTCAAAACCAGCCTGGGCAATATGGCAAAACCCTGTCTCTACTAAAAAAAACAAAACAAAACAAAACAAAAAAACCACACATACACACAAAAAAATTAGCCAGCTGTGGTGGCACACACCTGTAGTCCTAGCCACTTGGGGGGCTAAGGTGGGAGGATCCCTTGAGCCCAGGAGGTCAAGGCTGCAGTGAGTCGAGATCGTACCACTGCACTGTAGCCTGGGTGACAGAGACCCTGTCTCAAAAACAAACAAACAAAAAAGTAAACCAACAGTGAACCTTAATGTAAACTGTGGACTTTGATTGATAATGATGTGTCAGTGTAGGTTTATCAATTGTAACAAATGTACTCCTTTGGTGGCCGGATGTAGTGGCTCATGCCTGTAATCTCAGCACTTTGGGAGGCCGAGACAAATGGATCATCTGAGGTCAGGAGTTCGTGACCACCCTGGCCAATATGGTAAAACCCTATCTCTACTAAAAATACAAAAATTAGCTAGGCGTGGTAGTGGATGCCTGTAATCCCAGCTACTTGGGAGGCTGAGGCAGGAGAATCGTTTGAACCAGGGAGGCAGAGGTTGCAGTGAGCTAAGATGTGCCACTGCACTCCAGCCTGGGCGACAGAGCGAGACTCCATCTCAAAAAAAAAAAAAAAAAAAAGTACTCCTCTGGTGAGGGATGTTGATAATGGGGAAGGTAGGTTATGTATGTGTAGGGACAGGGGTATATGGGAACTCTTGTACCTTCCTCTAAAAAAATTAGTCTAAAAAAAAAGCATAAGGACTAAAAGCTGGGTTTGAGCTCCAATTCTGCAATTACCTGTGAGCTTCAGGCAGTGTCTCTCTGGCCTCTGGGCCTCATTTTTCTTTTTCTTTTTTTTTTTTTTTTTTTTTTTTTTTTGAGACGGAGTCTCATTCTATCACCCAGGCTGGAGTGCAGTGGTGCGATCTTGGCTCACTGCAACCTCCGCTTCCCAGGTTCAAACGATTCTCCTGCCTCAGCCTCCTGAGTAGCTGGGATTACAGGCAAGCGCCACCACGCCCGGCTAATTTTTGTATTGTTAGTAGAGACTGGGTTTCACCATGTTGGTCAGGCTGGTCTCCAACCCCTGACCTCGTGATCCGCCCGCCTCGGCCTCCCAAAGTGCTGGGATCATAGGCGTGAGCCAGCGCACCCAGCCGCTCTCACACGGTTTGAAATGTGCCAATCAGACCAACTTTTCCTAGAGGTGCCATGTACACCTTTACCTTGACAGCCACAGGCATGGCTCAGGGCACCTTTCTTCACCCTTTCCCCTCCCAGCTCAGGCGCCCAGGCGTGCCCGCAGCAGGCAAAGACCAAGCCCAACAGCCAAGAGTGGGCGGGAGAAAGCCGTGGTGGTAGCCAAACAGGGCAAACGGATGGGCGCTTCTTGCCGGCTGCGCCAATAAAATCTTTCCTCCCCTGGCCAAAGAATTCAACACGGTCTGAACTAGAGGAAAGATATAAGGATTAGGGGGGCCCACTTGCAGTAAGCAAGGGGTTCTTCTCCCAGAATCCTCCTCTTTTTGGCCTTTTAACTGTTTTTCTTTTTTTCCTTTTCTAAGTGAGAGGGCTCCCCCATCCCAGCAGTTTCTGATAGGGAAGTTAACGGAGGAGCGACCCCTGCTGGCTGAGAACTGCAAATTCAGCAGGGCACATCTGAGACACTCTGAACAGATACAAACAGCCTCTAAACCAACTTTTCAATCCCAAATTCGATTCCAGGCTTCAGGCTGAGGCCCTAGAGAGAAAAACCAGGTCCGAGGGATCCAAAGCCAGGCAACAGGCACAATGTAAATGGGCAGAACCAATTCCTGACGAGTGAACCCCCCACCACATAGAAGGAGGCCATGTTCCATGGCACAAACAGGCCCAGGGAACTCAGTTTGCCGACAGCAGGAAGAAAGGGAGGGAGAAAGGGAGGTGTAGATGAGAGCAGTTAATTCCTGTTCTCCAGGTTTTCCCTGCTTCATGGGTACATACCGCATTGGTACCCATGGCTGGCACCTGACAAGGTCACCAGGGCTCAGGGACAAGAGGTGGAGGGTGCAGGGAGGATACTCGCTTTCTCTCTCCATCACACTCTGAGTATTCGCTGAAAGAAGGAAGGGAGTAGGGGACGCCTTTTTTCCCTGTCTTTCAGAATGGGCAACCAGTTCTCTTCACCACCCCCAGCTTATACTCTTCTGGAGTATAATGTATTCTGAACCATTGGGATTGCTTTGACCCTCAGCATCTGAAGGAAAAGCACCTCATAGCCCTCTGCACAAAGGTTTGGCCAAATTATGATTTATAGGAAGGACTGGCTTGGCCTCAGGAAGGGACCATTCATTTCAATACCATCGAACTAGGACCAAGCCCCTCAATTATACTAAATTGTCCATGATTGACCAGGGATTTGATGAAAATCCCACTGCCTTCCTGGAGAGGCTAAGAGGGAGCTTGGTAAAGCACCTCTCTCTATCTCCTGATTCAGTCGAGGGACAACTAATTCTAAAGGATCAATTTATTACTTGGGCAGCTCCTGACATCAGAAGGAAGATACAAAAACAGGCCCTGGGACCAGATAGTACTTTGAAGAAACTCCTGAAAGTAGCCACCTTGGTCTTTTATAATAGAGACTGGGAGGCCCAGGAAAGAGAGAGGAGATACAGGAAAGAGGCAAAAGCTTTAATGGCCATGGTGCAAGTCCACAAATCCCAGAATTCCCAGGGTGCACCTGTTAACTGCTAAAAGATATGGCAAGAACAGTTATCTCTTCTAAAGTTGAACTGCTCCTATATAAGGTTTAATTTCTTACAGCTCAGGGTACAATGTTGTTAGTATATTTTACTTCTTGTCTCTGGAATCTTTGGCACTAAATTCTTTCCTTGTATAATACACGTTTAATTTATGCACACTTAACCTTATAAAACTTGTTTTATTCTCTTGCGCCTAGAAGCCACCAAACTCCAAACGGTCAGGCAATCGGAGCCTCGGATGATGGCTCCCCTTTCCTAGGAACCCTTAGATAGACCTCTAGGAGGAGTCTGACTGCTGTTTTCCCCAAAACAATGCCCCCTATCAGCATGAAGCAGCTAAGACCAGTCATCGTCCATATTCTAAGGGCAGTTAGATGTACCTCTTCACACGGAGGAAATGATAGGGAAGTGCTGGGAAGGGAAGACTGTGGTCCTTTTAAATGATAGGGAACAGTTTAAAAACTATTGGTAACACTTCTCTTGTCAAGAAATGAGATCTTTTGATCCACTGATTTTATTTTTAGAAATGTATTCTAAGTGGGGGCCAGGCGCGGTGGCTCACACATGTAATCCCAGCACTTTGGGAGGCCAAGGCGGGCGGATCACGAGGTCAGGAGATCGAGACCATCCTGGCTAACCCGGGGAAACCACATCTCTACTAAAAATACAAAACAAAACAAAAAAAACTAGCCAGGCGTGGTGGCGGGTGCCTGTAGTCCCAGCTACTCCAGAGGCTGAGGCAGGAGAATGGCATGAACCCAGGAGGCGGAGCTTGCAGTGAGCCGAGATCGCGCCACCGCACTCCAGCCTGGGCGACAGAGCGAGACTCCGTCTCAAAATAAATAAATAAATAAATGTATTCTAAGTAATTGGAAAAGTGCTACAATTTATTGAACTACTGCCTGGGGGCTCTGTAGATGTATGGTCCCGTCTACTACTCATGTTACCAGACAGGTACTATCAGCCTTTTTATAGATGAGGACACACGCTCAGAGGTTAGAAAAATGCCACAAGTGCTCACAGCTACTACTGCAGTGAGTGGTACCAAAGCATGCCAAAGCCTCTGCTCGCCATACATTGTCTGTCTCTCTCTCCGTTTTTCCCAACTACAAATTTCATTCATCCATATTCCACTCTGCTGCATCTTGATCACTTGTTACCTGATCAAGGGGCAGGATTGAACTGAGTGAATAATCTGGTTCCGGGGTACTCCTGGTTTTGTAGGCTCAGTGGCTTTCCCTCCTCACCCCCACCCCCTTTCCATAGCAGAGGTGATTAGAGACCGGAGGATACTGGAGTCTGAGAAGGTAAGGGCTGTCCTTTAGAGAAGGAGAGGTAGCTAGTAATCAGGACTAGAAAATGTCTAGACAGGCCAGGCACGGCGGCTCATGCCTGTAATTCCAGTACTTTGGGAGGCCGAGGCGGGAGGATCACCTGAGGTCAGGAGTTTGAGACCAGCCTGGCCATCGTGGTGAAACCCCATCTCTACTAAAAATACAAAAATTAGCCAGGTGTGGTGATGCACACCTGTAATCCCAGCTACTCAGGAGGTTGAGGCAGGAGAATTGCTTGAACTCGGGAGGCGGAGATTGCAGTGAGCTGAGATCACGCCACTACACTCCAGCCTGGGCGACAGAGTGAGACTCAGTCTCAAAAAAAAAAAAAAAAAAATGTCTAGACCAGGGACTCGAAAACTAGTTTAGGGGCAGGCGGGTAGGGAGAGAGGTCAGGGAGGGATGATCTAGAAACTTCCTAAAGCTACACACAATTGCATATTCATGGGGGATCTGGCTATTTTTTTTTTCCAGGAAGAGGTCCAAAGAGTTTTGAGATTCTCAGATGGTCAGTGGCCCCCAGAAGTTTAAGATCCATTTAAGGTAAGAAGAGTGATTCTAGAGGAGGAGGGACCCTGGTACAGTGAGTAGCGAGACTGCAGAAGGGAGGGCTCGCCCGGCTCAGACCCCATGGCAGGCACCCCCGGGACAGCATCTCCCCACCCTCCTGAAGAGATTTTGGAACAAAAAGCAGTTCCCCATCCCACTGGGCTGAACCTAATCTTAATTCTTTGGGGATGTTCAGAAGAATTTTGTCTTGAGAAACTTTAGTGGCCTTTTTCTAGAGCTAGCTCTTCAAAAAATCTTAAAGGGCAAAAAGTTTGGAACTAACGTTAAAGTCTTCTGGAGGGAAGTCTGGGCTGGGAGGAGGGAAAGCCTGATCAATAAGAGGGGGGAGTCTGGAGGAGAAATGCCTGGGACCTTGAAACCCCAGACCATTGCCCTGGGGGAGGGCAGAAGAGCAGGCAGAAAGCAGCGTGGGCCTGAGACCTGCCCCAGGCCCAGGTGCCACAGGTGAGTGTATTTCCTTCTTGGCCCTGACCCTCCAGCAAACACAAAGCCTCGCTCTTCCAGAGGGAGGGACCAGCCCACTTACAACATGGAAACCCTTTTCTGCTCAAAGGACGACCTAGAAATCTCCAAAAGCAGATCTCTAAGCTCCTGTTTTTAACTGGGTTTTCTGAACAAGGGAGCTGAGGTGCCCTCTCCCGTGAGGCAGTGAGTTCAGGTGGTTTACCTCTGAGTCTTCCTCCAGGGTGCTTTCTCCTCTTTACCCCAAATTCCCCAAACTGTGGTCTAAAGCTTCCCTTCCTCTAAGAGTGTTTCATTTAAGAAACAGGACAAGGGTGTGGAGAGGAGGGTTCCCCCACAACAATTTTCAGTAGGGTAATTCAGCCCTTGGCTACTCCCCCTGAAGAAGGGGAAGGGTATCTCTAAGATCTGTTCTTTCCAAAAGATGGAACTGTCTTATTATCTGTTTTCCTCCTCAGTCATATAATCTATTTTGTCAGTGTCTCAGGCTCTCTTCCTTTATGTTGGCAGGAGACTTTGAGGAGGGGGTTGCTCAGTGCGAGGATCCAGGGACAAATGTACCCAAAGCACACAGAGCCAAGATCTTGGGTGGCTTATAGGTGGGAGAGGCTCTCCCCAATCTTCAACAGAGACCAGCTCCTCTTCCCACTGAGCTCAATACCAGGTACTGGAAAATCCCACCTGATTCTCTGGCTTTTGCCATTATTACAAGGAGAGGCACTCACAATTTGTTTGTAATTTTACTCTTTCCTGCAGCCTTTGCGGGGTCCCTTTAGAATCCTGCAACAAATGGAGCCGGGGGCGGTGACATCTCCTCCCGCCTGCTTCTTTGATAATTGAGGGAACCTCATGTTGAGATCTCACACTTGTCATCATTTGATAAAAAGCTAGGTTTAACTGGCCACTGACACAGATGATTTGGGGGGAAATTATATATTTTTGGGAGGGGGCGCTGCTGAAATCCACAGGCTTCATACAATTCCAAACAAAGCCCCACATATGACTTCAATTACCACCAAACATTTCCAGTTCCCCTCCCCCAACATAAACTAACACAAGCAAACACTTCGAAGTAGGGGTTCTAACTTAACTTTCTCCCTTGTCCGGAAGACAGCCAACAAAGGGTGGTAAGGCACCATTTCTCCCATCACCATTTAGCTAAGAAAGCAAGGTCCAGGGCTGGGAGCACTCTTCTCTGCCCCACCCCCAGCCAAGTAGGTAAGGGAGAGAGGGGAGGAGGAGGTGTGGTTTGGTTAAACTAATAAAATGTTACAACCCTGTTAAATACAATTAAAAGGATAGATCTCTCAAAGATAATTAAATGCACTTTATTATAATGATTATTAGCTTTTAATTTACACTGTTAAGAAACGGAAGATGGCGAAAACTGAGTTATGTGGCATACTTGTATTCAAACTAATCCTTTGGAATTAAAATTCTAAAATATTCCAAATAGTTGAGGGAAATAATATGTGTTGGAAACTGGAGTTCTCACACCAGCAAAGATACTTTTAGACATCACTTCTCAGGGAGTTAACTTAAGAGAAGTCTTGACAGGCCAGGCACTGTGGCTCACTCCTGTAATCCCAGCACTTTAGGAGGCCGAGGCGGGCAGATAACGAGGTCAGGAGTTCGAGACCAGCCTGGCCAATATGGTGAAACCCTGTGTCTACTAAAAATACAAAAATTAGCAAGGAGTGGTGGCGCGCGCCTGTAGTCCCAGTTACTTGGGAGGCTGAGGCAGGAGAAATGCTGCAGTGGAGGTTGCAGTGAGCCAAGATCGCACCACTGCACTCCAGCCTGGGCGACAGAGCAAGACTCCCTCTCAAAAAAAGAAAAGTCTTGACTTTATTTGTAGGGGCTCAGGGGAAGATAAGAAACATCTGCTTTAAACATCCTATCAATCTTGTGATATAGAATGTAATGTAAACACTCAACCCACCCCCACAGCCACAAAGGGCCTGTCCAGAGACTTCTTCTAAAGCAAAGATACCACCTTTTTTTTTTTTCATTTTTTTCTGGACAAGTTTTAAATAAACCAGTCTTTTTCTCAAAGGAAAACTAAAAAGCCCACCAGCCCATCAGTCCCCTCCCTCCAACCCACCCGTCTTTATCACTTTTTGAAAAAAATAAGCCCCAAACAACAACAAAAACCCACACAAACCAACCCAGAAACTGCTAACCTGAACGCCAGAGATTTTTGGCTGCGGGGGTGAATAGACTGCAGGGAAAGAAGGGAAGAGATGCTAGGAGGTCTCAAACTCCCCAGATTTGCAAACAAGTGCTCAAAGGCGAATGCTTCCCCTAGACATGAAGGGAGGCAGGATCAGTACTCCTGGTGGGGTGTATGTTGGTGGGGGCTGTTTCAAAACACACTTCAAAAAGCATTTTTGGGCCACTGGAAGCACTTGGTGCAGCGAATTGAAAAGAAGAGAAGCCAGACAGGAGAAAGATCTTCCAGCCTGCAGGGGAGTGGGCCAGGGGGTGGAAGCCATTCCTCACCGGATCTCTGCCCTCTCCCCACCAGCACACCCCGACCCCGATTTTTTTTTCCACGTCTTCATCTCTGTTGGGACTTTTCCAAAGAGTGAGTGAAGAAGACAGGACAAATGAGTAGGGAAAGAAAAGGGGGAAGGAAACAAAACGAATCCAAGTCCTGTTCAAAAATATCCAACGGCTTCCACAGGCCCAGCGTCAGAGAGGAGGCTCACAAATTTGGCTTTTATATTAGTTGAATGGAACAAACTCCTAACGACGCAAAGCCAACAAAAACAGTGCTCAGGCTGGGTGCCTCTCCCAGCAGGCCCAGCCCTGCCATATCACCAAAAAACTCCAAAAGTGGGGCGGGTTTTGAAGGGCACTTAAGAAAGAGAACCCTCCCCCCAACTACACTCCCCAACACACACACACCTCACTCTTCAGCCCTGGCGCCCACACCCCTGTTTTTTTTTTTTTCCTTTTTTCTTTTAAATAGAAAATATATATAATTAAATTTACAAAGACTATTTACAGTTTTAATTACAAACCTTGTGGGGGTGTTGGGCAGAGAGTTCTCTTTTAAAAAGCAACCTAAAAGTGAAATGGTTTCGATCGTTTTTTATTTAAAAAAATAAAATACGGAGTCTGTAGGGGCCCCACCCCGGGCGGAGGAAAGCGCCGCGCGGTTCCGGCCTGGGGGCGTCCCTCACACGGTGGTCTCACCGTGTCGGCTGTTGGTGAGGCGAGTGTAGAACTTCCTCCACGAGTGCAGCGTCTTGCCCGACCAGATCCAGAAGCCCGACGTGATGCCCACGATGAGCGTCATGAGGTATTTGATCATGTAGACCGTGAAGTCGGGCGACATGCGCGGCGTGTAGTGCGCCGGGCACGGGATGGCCAGGCTCTTGCAGTGCTGGCTCACCCACGAGCGCTCCCAGTGCTCGCGGAAGGCCTGCTCGTAGAAGTAGCAAGCGATGACGATGGTGGCGGGCACTGTGTAGAGCACGGAGAAGACGCCGATGCGCACCATGAGCCGCTCCAGCTTTTCGGTCTTGGTGCCGTCGTGCTTCATGATGGTGCGGATGCGGAAGAGCGACACGAAGCCGGCCAGGAGGAAGGACGTGCCGATGAACAGGTACACGAAGAGCGGCGCTAGCACGAAGCCCCGCAGCGGGTCCAGGCTGTTGAGGCCCACGAAGCACACGCCGCTCAGCAGGTCGCCGTCGATCTGGCCCATGGCCAGGATGGTGATGGTCTTGACGGCCGGCACGGCCCAGGCGGCCAGGTGGAAGTACTGAGAGTTGGCCTCGATGGCCTCGTGGCCCCACTTCATGCCGGCTGCCAGGAACCAGGTGAGCGACAGGATGACCCACCAGATGGAGCTGGCCATGCTGAAGAAGTAGAGCATCATGAAGAGGATGGTGCAGCCCTCCTTCTTGGTGCCCTGCACCACCGTGCGGTAACCGTCCTCGGAGAAGCGCTCGTTGCACACCACGCGCTCCTGGAGCACGAAGCCCGCGATGTAGGCCACCGACACCATGGTGTAGCAGCCCGATAGAAAAATGATAGGCCGCTCTGGGTAGCGGAAGCGCTGCATGTCTACCAAGTACGTGGTGACAGTGAAGAAGGTGGAAGCGCAGCACAGCACCGACCAGGTGAGGATCCAGAGGCGCGCGAAACGCGTCTCCTCCTGTGAGAAGAACATGGAACCATCGGGCCGCGCAGGTTCGCAGGGCGCAGCACAATCACGCTCGCCCAGAAACTTGTAGCTGAGATAGGATGGCACCTTGAGGACGCGCGGGCAGTGGAAGGGGTGCTCCAGCGTGGCGTAGCGCGGGGGAGCGCCGCCGCCGCCCGGGCCACCCGGGGTGCCCCCGGCACCCGGCTGCAGTCCCGGCGGCGGCGCGGTGGTGAGTAGCGCGGGCGCTCCGTCCTCGGAGTGGTTCTGGCCCACGCAGATCTGCTCGGCGCCGTGGCGCGGGAAGTGCTCGCAGCGCAGGCGCTCGGGCCACTGAAAACCGAACTTGTTCATGAGCGCTTCGCAGCCCTGGCGCGCGCGCTCACAGATAGAGCGGCACGGCGGGATGGCCTGTTCCAGCACGGTGCACACGGGTGCGTACATGGAGCACAGGAAGAAGCGCAGTTCGGGCGAGCACTGCACCTTCACCAGCGGATAGAACTGGTGCACCTCCAGGCCTGCGTCCTCCTGGTTCGTGTGGCCCAGAAGGTTGGGCATGATGGTCTGGTTGTAGGCGATGTCCGTGCACAGCGGGATGGAGATGGGCTGGCAGAAGCCGTGGTCCGGGATGGAGATGCCCTTCTCCCCGTGGAACTGGGCCGGCCCGGCGGCGGGCAGCAGCAGCAGCGGCAGCAGCAGGCGGGGCAGGGCGCTGCGGGGCCGCATGCTGGCCGCCGCCCCCCACCCGGCTCCTTGGCGCCCCCCCCCGCCCCCGCCCCCAACCCGGAGACTGCGCTTCTTCCCCGCCGCCTCCTCGCTGCGGCTGCCGCCTCCCGCGCCTCTTTGCAAACTTTGCTCGCGGCCGCAGAGTTGGGGAGGCCGGGCGGGGGAGGGGGCGGTGCGCCTGCCCGCTTGCTTGCCGCGGTCGGACTGAGCAGCCGGAGACACCGCGCGCTGCTGCCCTCTCTCCTCTTCCTCCTCCTCTCGTCTCTCAGCTCCCCCTCTCCCCTCCCTTCTGCACCCAGCGACTTCTTTGTGCCTCCTCCAGCCCTCACCTCGGCCTCTCCGATCCCAATTAGTCGGTTTCAAGGGGGCCCCCGCTGGCGGCCCCGCCCTCTCCTCAGCCCCCCAAAAAAGGGATCCTTGAAACCGCCCCGTCGAGCTCTAAGCACCAACCCAAAATGTGCTCTCGGCCAATCAGATTTAAACCCGAGGACCAGGCCCGAGGGCTGGATTGGTCGACCACAACATAATGAGATCAGAAACCAGATGCCAACAAAACTTTCCCCCCCCCTTTTTGCTTTTTAAAGAGACAAGCTATTATTATATTAAGGGCTGTTTGCCCAGCCCGGGATTTCTCCGGAGTTGCCGCGGCGAGATCGGGGGACACTACTTGACCCTGGCTCACTCCTCTTCCCGGGCCGAGGTGCTCTGCCGGGTGGGGACTCTTTAAACCCTTGCCCCCGCCCCCGATCCTCGAACCCCACCTATTCCTAGTCCAATTTTTCAAATCGAGTGAAAAATCTCAAATTTAAAAATTAAAACAGACTTAAAAAAAACTAACAATTTACAAAGACCTTTTCTGTCCGCTCTTTCTGGAGCCCAGGCGAAAGTTTCACTTCACTTTACACGTAGATCCCTCGCCCTCCCCCTCCACACACCCTTTAAAAACCCTCTGAAAAATGGGATCCTGTCTCTTTAAGAGACTCTTAAAGGGACCAGGACTCCGAGGCGTAATTGCCCCGTAGCCAGCACAAAGGAGCCCATTATGGTTCTTTGTGTTCGGTGGCACCTCAAAGTGAGAAAACTCAGGAACTCGGAGGCCCGGAGCTGGAGGGTTGGGGCGGGGGGCTTGGAGGGAGCGAGGGAAAGGAGAATGGCCCGGAGCTGCGGCTTCTCCCTCCCGCTTCTTCTGCGGCAAATCTTAATTGTGCAAAGTAAAGTTTAGTTGCCCTAAGGAGGAGGTCTTAATCGAAAGTTAATGGTGGGGGGCGGGGGGTGACGGGCAATTTTGAGTGAAGGGACGACTCTCTTAGGCCTGACGAACGTTTGAGGGAATTTTCCTTCTGCCTCCCCACCTCTACCTCCGCCCCCTAAAAGCTTCCAGATCCCGTCTCCAGGGCGAGAGGGGAGTTTTACCCAAATCTTAAGTGGTTCCACACCAGAGAGGGGTGGCGTGTGTGACGCGGGAGGAAACTGGGGGGTTGTGGTGAATTATCCCCTCCACATCTCTCACCTGGTAAGGGGTGGGGTGTGGCCAGCAGGGTTCCTGCTACTTTTAGAATTTTTCTTTTCCCTTCTAGGATTTTAAATTTGGAAAGGGGTCGAGGAGGAATTTGCATGTAAATCTCCTGGGCCTGATACTGGATGATGGATCAATTATTTTCTGTTGTCTCTCCCGAGGGACAGGGGAAAGGGGGGACTTAAAAAGAAGAAAGAAAATTGAGTTTAGAAAGCCCCTTTGCTTCACAGTATGGGCCAAATCCTCGCAGTCTGGTGAAATGTTTCTTGCTCCAATGTAGAAAAGAATTGTTTTAAACAACAACAGCAGAAGAAGAAAAATAACAAAAAGAGGAAAGGAGTAGGGAGAAGGAAAAAATATTCTAAGTAGATGGATACAAAGGGATCCAAGTTTGACAGGATTCAAAAAAAAAATTTTTTTTTCCTGATCGAATGAATGATATAAAGATGTTCCGGTTTCTTACAACTTGAAAATGTTCCTTATTACATCCTGGGGAATTTGCCTTTTCCCTACACCAGGATGAAAGTTTTCCTTCAAAACTGGGGCATGAGTGGGTGTCGAGGGGGATATGCCTTTTTTTGTGCATCCCATTTCCAGCCCATCCATCTCTATTCCACCAGCAAGCCCATTTTCTCTCAGAGCGGTCTAAGGATGGGAATGTTGTGCTCTCTTTGCTCCATCTGAGCCTGAGCTTTTGATCCTCAGATCTCCTGCCTAGTCCATCTCAAAGCATCTTGAGAGCAGGTACCAAACATGGAAGCTGAGCAGTGGAAACAAAAATGAATGACAGGCTCCTATACCCCATTCAGGAAGCTCGCAGTCCGATAGGAAATTGAGAGCAAATCTCCAATGTAAACGCAGCATCTTCAATTTCCTTCCATGACAAACCCGTTTTCCTGGCCTAGGGCCAGGTCTGAATGACAGTTATCCCCTCTCCAGTCACCCCAAGGCAGACGGGGAGCTGGGGAACTGGAAACAGGAAATAGAGGACATTCTTCCATTCACTCAGGCAACCTTTCATTCCTTCAACACACTTTTTTTCTTATTTCAAACCACCATAATAGGGGCTATGGAGAATGTGGAAAAAGATGGCAGCATCTGCCCTTCAAAAATTTATAGTAGGCCGGGGGCAGTGGCTCATGCCTATAATCCAGCACTTTCGGAGGCCGAGGCGGGCAATCACCTGAGATCAGGAGTTTGAGACCAGCCTGGCCAACATAGTGAAACCCCGTCTCTACAAAAAATACAAAAATTAGCTGGGCATGGTGGTGCATGCCTGTAGTCCCAGCTACTCAGGAGGCTGAGGCAGGAGCTGAGGCTTGAACCCGGGAGTCGGAGGTTGAAGTGAGCTGAGGTCACGCCACTGCACTCCAGCCTGGGCAACACAGCGAGACTCTGTCTCAAAAAAAAAAAAAAAGAGTTTATAGTAGCCCAGAAGAAAAGTGATTCCACAAAGATGTTACACTTGTCTAGCATTTGTACATGAAATAAGGAGAAATCACGGTATTTCATGTTTACTCTTGCCTTTCACGTGAGGAACCTGAGTGTGAACAGGACCAGAACCTGCATCTTCAAGATTACAGGCCTACCTACAGCACTTCTCATTCTGCCAACCTGCCTCTTGAGTACAGGAGCCCTGTAACTAAAGGATGTAATTTGTTATTTGATAGATACAGCATTTATTTCTGAGTTTTTAAAAATTAGCTTGGGCAGGATGCAATGGCTCATGCCTTTAATCCCAGCACTTTGAGAGGCCAAGGCAGGAGGATTGCTTGAAGCCAGATTTGAGACCAGCTGGGACAAGAAGTGAGACCCCTGTCTCTACAAAAATTTTAAAACATTAGCTGGGCATGGTGGCGCATGCCTGTGGTCCCAGCTACTTGGGAGGCTGAGGTGGGAGAATTGCTTGAGCCCAGGAGGTTGAGGCTACAGTGAGCTGTCATCATGCCACTGTGCTCCAGCCCAGGCAACAGAGTGAGACCTCTAAATAAATAAATAAATTAGCTTGGTCATTGACTTGGACCCATTTGTAACTCTGCCACTAACTGTACAGCCTTGGAACAGTCACTTTACTTCTTTGAACCTCAGTTTTCCCATCTGCCAAGTAGGAAACCAACAGATTTTAAAAATGTGAGACTCCACATCCAAAATAATTTCAGAATGACAAAAATACATTTCATAATCATAAAGCGCCTTTTAAAACAAGAAGTTACGTTGAATTAAATATTTATTCAGCAGGCATCCTGGGAGACCTAGGGTAATGGCTACCCTTTTTTTTTTTTTTTTTTTTTTTTTTTTAGACGGAGTCTCGCTGTGTCGCCCAGGCTGGAGTACAGTGGCACAATCTTGGCTCACTGCAACCTTCACCTCCCAGGTTCAAGCAATTCTCCTCTCTCAGCCTCCCAAGTAGCAGGGACTACAGCCGGGCACCACCATGCCTGGCTAATTTTTGTATTATTAGTAGAGACAGGGTTTCACCATGTTGGTCAGGCTGGTCTCGAACTCCTGACCTTGTGATCCACCCACCTCGGCCTCTCAAAGTGCTGGGATTACAGGCGTGAGCCACTGCGCCCGGCCAATTGCTACCATTTTTTGAGCTCCTGCTAAGTTCTGCACATGTATATGCCTACAAAGTGGGTATTGTTTTTTGTTTATAGATGAAGAATCCACCTTAGGTGAGATCTGGCAACTTTCCCAAAGTCACATAGTATGTGGCAGGGGTGAGATTAAAACCCAGACCTGTTTGGCTCTTAAAGCTGTGTTCTGTCTCCTGCATCACATAGCCCCTAATATCTGTAAGAATTGTGTGCTCTTATTCACTTAACAAATTTATGGCCAGGCACGGTGGCTCATGCTTGTAATTCCACTTTGGGAGGCTGAGGCAGGAGGGTCACTTGAGGTCAGGAGTTTGGAACCAGCCTGGGCAACATAGCCAGAACTCATTTCTTTTTTCTTTTTTTTTTTTTGAGACAGAGTCTCACTCTGTCGCCAAGTACAGTGGTGCGATCTCAGCTCACTGCAACCTCCATCTCCTGGGTTCAAGCGATTCTCCTACCTCAGCCTCCTGAGTAGCTGGGATTACAGGCGCGCACCACCACACCCAGCTAATTTTTGTATTTTTAGTAGAGACGGAGTTTCACTGTATTGGCAAAGCTGGTCTCAAACTCCTGACCTCATGATCTGCCCACCTCGACCTCCCAAAGTGCTGGGATTACAGGTGTGAGCCACCATGCCCGGCCTCATCTCTTAAAAAAAAAAAAAATTACACTGAATACCAGACCCAACCCTTTGTTCCTATGGAGCTCATGTCCTAGTGGGAGACACTCACGTTGACTGCACAGTCACTGACATGGATGTAAAAGTGCCATGGGATTCAGTGCTGTGAAGGGAAGATCCGTAGTTCTTTGAAAGCATAATTGGGGAGGGAATCTGACTGAGTCGGGGAGGGCAAGAGAGGCTGTGTGGTTGGAGTGAGGAGCAAAGTAGGACGAGGTAAAGAGGCCAGCAGGGATCAGAGTTGCAGGGCCTCACAGATCATGTGTGAGTTGTTGGATGTAGAAACATGAACTCACAATCTAACAGGGAAACAGACATGTAAACAGACAAGGCAGGGACAGGCATTCCAGACAGAGGGAACATTGTGTGCAAGGGCGTGGTGGGGTGAAATAGATGGAGTAGGGAGGCAGCACAAGACTTTGGCCCTGTGAGAGTCCCACGTGCATCTAGGAGAACGATGGCAGAGGAGGCTTTAAGTAGTCAGAGATCTTGGATACCTTGCACACGGTCTGGGCTCCTGGAGATGAGGATATACTGGAGAGTTTTGGGAAAGGAAGAGGTCACATTTGCATTTTAACTAGTGCATTTGGGCAGTTTTGAGGAGCATCATGCCGGGAGCCTGAGATACCAGTTACAGATTGATCACAAGAGACCAGGCAAGAAATGGTGAGGGCAGGAACTGAGATGTGACAGTGCAGATGGTAAGGAGAGAGAGTAAGGGAAGAGATCAACCAAGGCTCTGACCTAGGTGCCTTAATGCTATTAACTGGGCTGGGAAATGCAGGGAAAGGGCAGATAATGAGTGCAGTCATGCAAGCCTGGTCCTATGGCACATCCAAGAGAAGGTGTCCAGAAGGCAGGCGAATAATCTAACTCAGTGCTCAGGTCAGAACTCTGGGCTAGATTTAGATCTGGCACCTTCAGCCTATGTCTGATGGTATGAGCATGGCTAAGATCACCTAGGGAAGATGGATAGGGTGGGAAGGCCAAAGCTTTGGGGATGTCAACATTTAAAGGCCCTGGGGCCAATAAGGAAGGAGACTGAGAAGAGGTGTTTGGGCCAGCAGAGATTCTAGCCAACATGAGGATGTCACAAGGTTTGTTTCTTCTGGGTCTGAGAGCTTCAAGTCAGGTTTTTGTTTTCTTTCTTTGTTTTTGTTTTTGAGACAGGGTCTTGCTCCATTGCCCAGGCTGGAGTGCAGTGGCTCGATCTCACTCATTGCAACCTCTGCCTCCCTGGTTCAAGGGATTCTCCTTCCTTGAGTAGTTGGGATTACAGGTGTCCACCACCATGCCCAGCTAATTTTTTTTTTTTTTTTTTTTTGAGACGGAGTCTCGCTCTGTCCCCCAGGCTGGAGTGCAGTGGCTCGATCTCAGCTCACTGCAAGCTCCGCCTCCCGGATTCACGCCATTCTCCTGACTCAGCCTCCTGAATAGCTGGGACTACAGGTGCCCACCACCATGCCCGGCTAATTTTTTTGTATTTTTAGTAGAAACGGGGTTTCACCATGTTAGCCAGGATGGTCTCAATCTCCTGACCTCGTGATCCGCCCGCCTCAGCCTCCCAAAGTGCTAGGATTACAGGCGTAAGCCACCATGCCCGGCTAATTTTTGTATTTTCAGTAGAGACAGGGTTTCACCATGTTGGCCAGGTTGGTCTTGAACTCCTGACCTCAAGTGATCTGCCCACCTCAGCCTCCCAAAATGCTGGGATAACAGGTGTGAGCCACCGCACCTGGCCCAGAATTTTTATTTTTCTTATTCCAGTTGTGAGAATTAAATGAGACAGCATATGACACTCACTATGACCTGGTGCTAGGCTAAAAGCTTGGTAATAGTAGCTATTATTTTATCCAATAAATTATTGAGCATCTACTATATGCAAAGCAGATAGTCTGCAGGGACTCAGCCTCCAGCTTCAGGGAGCCTACAGTCTAGGGGGCCACATTCTGCTATCGCTCCCTAAGGAACATTTCTCTTTAGTCTTGGGCTTCTGCTGTGGGCTGGGAGCCTAGGTGTCCCCAGTGCACAGAAGTGCCACTTCTCCCCCAAATCCCGAAGTACCACTGTTAATCGTGTCTGCTTACAAATCTGATATCTAGGACCAGGTGGAGTGGTTCACACCTGTAATCCTAGCACTTTAGGAGGCTAAGGTGGGAGAATTGCTTGAGCCAGCCTAGGCAAGATAGCCAGGCCCTATCTCTACAGAAAATTTTAAAATTAGCCTGGTGTGGTAGCATGCACCTGTAGTCGCAGCTACTCAGGAGGCTGAAGCGGGTGGATCACTTGAGCCCAGAAGTTTGAGGCTGCATAAGCTGTGATCACCCCACCGCACTCCAGCCTGGACAACAGAGTGAGAACCCATCTCAGAAAACAAACAAACAAACAAAAAACCAAATCTGATATCTGGGATAATTGTTGGGTACCTACTGTAAATCTGCTGCAGGGTCCATTCCCCCGTTCTGTAGGGTGGGCTTGGCAGGAGCAGAAATCTCAACCTAACAGGAGAGCAGAGAAAATAGCTGTTGGAGTGGAAAGAAACCTGGTCTGGGGCTCCAAATGTCTGGGCTGCAGGCCTGGCTCCAGCCCCACTGGCCCAGTAGCTTAGGCAAGTCACCGTCCCTTCCTTAGCTGCAGCTTTTTCATCAGTAGAAAGGGATCATAAAACGATTTATTGATTTTACCCTTGAGCCAGATGTAGGAGGCTGTGAGAATATGATGCTTGGATCATTGAAACTCTCCTTGCTTCATGCCACCCAAACAAGATGAAAGACTTGTGTGTCACAGATAAGTGAAATGACAGTCAGCAACATCCAACACACACAGGCATGCTCAGGAGAGGAGAGCACGGAGAACTTCTCCCCGCTAAGGAAACCTGGGGAGATTGCCTAGGGCTCCCACTCCCCGCAAAATATCCTCCTGTCTCTGGCCTTTCACCTTCCCCCGTCACAGTTTAGGTAATCACACATGTCCAGGTCTCCTTGCATGTTTTCCTCTAGAGCCCTTGCTTTCCAGAGAAGCTGTCCCCTCTCTCTGTCCTTGAGGGCTAATCTAAGGGACAATGCCTGGTATGGTGACTCCCGAGGGAATTCCCCCTGCTCCAATAAGCCTGCCAGAGGACAGGTCCCCTCTTTGTTTCCTCAATTCTGGGTCAGTGTTCTTTCCTTTTCAAAGCACTGAGGTCCCTCCACCCTAAAGAGGGAAGGGCTATGTGTATCTGTTTAGGAGACAGAGATCAAGGGGGAGGACTTAATTTCAGATACTTTAGGAGCCTCAATGGTTTTATTCTCTAAGCAAAAATGTTCTGCTCTAAACGGGGTGGGTCCTAGATACTTTGTGGAAAACAGGTCTGAGCATTCAGAGAATCAGTCTCCTTGGCTCCCCTCTCCCCTGACCCACACAATATGCCTCTGCTTTAGGTGAATTCACCTTTCCTCCTCTCTCCCTGAACCTGTCCATCAAGACCTTGAATCCACCTTCAGGTGAGGTATCAAATTCCTTCTCCCTGCACTCCATCCTCCATTTAGATCTCAGGGAAATGACCCTTAGAAATGGGCCACAGACCGGGCACAGTAGTAATCCCAGCACTTTGGAAAGATGAGGCTGGTGAATCACTGGAGCCTAGGAGTTGGAGACCAGCCTAGGCAACATGGCAAAACTGTCTCTACTAAAAATTTAAAAATTTAAAAAATAGAAATAGCCTGGTGTGGTGGTGCATGCCTATGGTCCCAGCTACTCAGGAGGCTGAAGTGGAAGGATCACCTGAGTGGAGGCTGCAGTGAGCTGTGATCCTGCCACTGCACTCTGGCCTGGGCAACGGGAGTGAGACACTATCTCAAAAAGAAAGAAAAAAAGAGAAGGAGAGAGAAATAAAAGTAAGAGAGACAGAGAGAGAGGAGAAAGAGAAAGAGGGAGAAAGAGAAAGGAAGGAAGGGAGGGAGGGAAGGAAGGAAGGAAGAAGGAAATAAAGAAATGGGCCACCAAATAATCAGGAGACCTAGGACTCCTGGAATTCCAATTCCTGACAACTTGTAGGTTCCTTCAGTGCACCCTGCTCCACCCCTGCCAAGTTCCAAGGCTGCCCCTGGCTTTGGGGCAGAGGAAGAAGGAGACTTAGCAGAGAATAGCTGTTACCCCTTTATCTCTCCAATGTCTTTCTTCAAGGTCTCTGGCAGGCAAAATGGGCCATAAAAGGATTAAACAGATGTAACAGATGATCTATTAATTAAGGGCCTTAATTGGCCCAAGCCTGGGCTGAGCAAGACCAAGGTGTGGGCTGCTCAGAGCCAAATGGGGAAACAGGATCTAGAAAGCCAGTGCTAGGTTTGGCTAGTGAGGTTCTTGGGTGACTCTGCCTTCTAGAACAGGAAATAAATGTCCCTGGGAATGAACGGTTTCGATATTTTGTCTTCCAGAAACTTCTAGAACCTAATGCCAAGGGGAGAGGAATAGGGAAGCCTGAATCATAGCTCTGTAGATATGGAGGGGTCCTTGGGGGTGATGGGTGTGGGGGTGCTCCCTTGGGAGGGAGGAAAAGGTAGGTTGGCTTCCCAGCTGGAGCTCCCCTCCTGCTCCAGCAGAGCCCCACTCTTCCACCCTGGCTGCCCCCCTCCCATCTTCTCACTCTGCTCTTTCTTTTCCCCCTTCCTCATTTTCTACTCCTCCTTCTCCCTCTTGCTTCTCCCAGAATGTCTCTCCTTTCTCTCCAGGCTGGGCCACCTCACCCCCTCCCCTTCCCCTTTCCTGTAACTGAAGCTGTTGTTGGGAGTTGGAGGAGCTGGGCTGGTTTGAAAGGAGGCCCTGCTGCTTTTCAGGGAGGAATTGAAACTGTGGAGCTGGGGGTGAGGGGAGGCAGCAGAGGGGGAGGGGGGTGACTTGAGAAATCAAAGCGGCTGCAACTCCATCTGGGAAACCAACTTTGATTTACTAGCAAGGACCTGGCTCTCCCACTACCCCCACCCTTGCCCACTCCCCCTCCTTCCCTGGACTTTGCTTTGTGGTGATAACTGGGGGAAGGGGGGACGGACCCCCTTCCAACATGGAAGCCTGCTCTTGCCCTGGGAGGACCAGCCTAGAGGAAGAAGGCCTGGGGCACTCTGCTCAGTCAGGCTGCAGATGCGGCTGAAGGGGGCCCAGCATCTCAGGAACTGGGTAGGAGAATGGATACCCCTGGGAAGGAGGAAAGCCTATTGGCCAGGCAGCCTTGCCCAGGCAGACTCAGCCCTGCTCTGGCTTGGGGCGACCCCCTCCCTGAGATGTGGGGCTGGGATGGGGGCACAGAGGAAGAAGGCCAGGGCTTTTTCATTTATCTATGGCCTTCCCCTCAGAACTGGGGGGCTTAGGGTCCAGGGCTGCCTGGTAAGAGCCAAGAAAAGAAAATGACTGAGAAGGAAAAAGGAAAATCTATTGTAATAGACTATTTTGTGTTGAAATTCAATGTGAGCTATGGAGGACATTGGGTTCTGGTAGGGACTTGAGGCCATTTTGGGTGGAAGTGCTACCTTTCTCCTCCCTTCCTCTCTTGTACCCTCTGTTTTACTTTTCTTCTCCTCTGTCTAATTCTTAAACCCCTCAAGGTTGAAGGGGCTCTCTAACCAAACCCCTGCAATAGAAATAGGATCCCGAAGGTCCTAAACCCCTGGGGCCAGGGTGGAAATTCAGAACAAAATGAGTCATAACTTCAGGAAATGCTTATTCATGTTGTCAGCTGACTCCATCCAGTCCTCCTTAGTGAGGTGGTGAGTTTAAATCCCTGGACTCCTGGGTTCTAGGCAGACCCCCCCCTTCTCCTGAGCCTCCATCACAGCAGCATTTTTCAGGGTTCGGCATCCAACTTTCAGGACTAGCTCTTAGGAGAGAAAGGGACTAATTCAGCACAAATCTAACCTTTTCTGCTCACTGCTAACCTTTCACTGCTCAAATCTAACCTTTCACTGCTCACTGCAGTGTCTGGGACTGCCCCATCAGAGCTCCTGCCCAGGGATAAAGTTTCTGAAAGCTGAGTCCACATGCATCAGTCCACATGCTGAGTCCATTATGGCAGGAGGGGAAATGGGAACTGGGGTTTGCCTGTTAGGAATATAGATTCCTGGGCCCTGCCCACTTATCCAAATATACCATCCCCAAGCGATTCGTATGTTCACTCTAAAGCTATCTGCTTTCCAAACCTCCAGACCATTCAATTAGCTTTCAGAGCCCTAGTTACTTTTTTTTTTTTTTCTCTTCCAGATGAGGTCTTGTTCGGTCACCCAGGCTGAAGTATAGTGGCACGATCACAGCTTGCTGCAGCCTCAAACTCCTGGGCTCAAGAGATCCTCCCACCATTCCCACCGCCTTCCTATACTGCAGAGGTTGGAAGCCAAAAACCTCACCTCTCAGCCTCCCTTGCAGCTAGAGCTCTGGATGCAAAATGTGCTTGAGATTTGGAAGGTGGAAGGGAAATGAGGTCATGTTCTTGCTGCAGTGGCTATTTCTAGTGATCCCTAGGTGCAGTTACCTTGGCTTAATTACAATGGAAGCCTTTTTTTTTTTTTTTTTTTTTTTTTTTTTGATAGAGTTTCACTCTGTCCCCCAGGCTGGAATACAATGGTGTGAACTTGGCTCACTGCAACTTCCCACTTGCGGGCTCAAGCGATTCTCAGGCCTCAGCTTCCTGAGTAGCTGGGATTACAGGTGTGCACCATCACACCCAGCTAATTTTTGTTTGTTTAGTAGAGACAGGGTTTTGCCACGTTGGCCAGGCTGGTCTCAAACTCCTGACCTCAAGTGATCTGCCTGCTTTGGCCTCCCAAAGTGCTGGGATTACAGGCATGAGCCACTGCAACCGGTCCCAATGGTAGCCTCTTGATCCCCCTACCTGCTAGTGGCAGAGGTAGCAGCTTCTACTGGAGGGTCATTTCTGTGGCTTCGTGACAAAGTCTACTCCTCCAGGCCATCCAAGTTTCACAAACACCTAGTTTCCTGCTTGTTTTAGTCTGCTTGGGCTCCATAACAAAATACTACAGATTGGATAGCTTAAATGACAGAAATTTATTTTCTCATAGTTCTGGAAGCTGAAAGTCTGAGATCGGGATGCCAGCATGGTTGGATTCTGGCGAAGGCTTCCTTCCTGGCTTGTAGATGGCCACCTTCTCAGTGTTCATGTGGCCTATCATTGGTGTGTGTAGGTGGGGAGAGAGAGGTTTCTCTCTGTTCCCCTTATAAGGCCACCAATCCTATCAGATTAGGGGTGGGGACCCTCCAACCTCGTTTAACATTAATTACCTCCTAAAACCCCTATCTCCAAATACAATCACATTGAGGGTTAGGGCTTTAACATATGAATTTTGTGGGGCCATAATTTAATTTGGTCTATATGTATTGCATCTTTTTTTTTTTTTTTTTTTTTTTTTTTGAGACGGAGTCTTACTCTGTCGCCCAGGCTGGAATGTGCAGTGATGCGATCTCGGCTCACTGCAGCCTCGACCTCCCAGGATCAAGCAATCCTCCCATCTTGGCCTCCTGAGTAGCTAGGAGCACAGACACATGCCTGGCTAATTTTTTCTATTTTGGGTAGAGATGGGGTTTCACCATGTTGCCCAGGCTGGTCTGGAACTCCTGAGCTCAAGCAATCTGCCTGCCTCGGCCTCCCAGACTGTTGGGATTACAGGCATGAGTCACTGCACCTGGCCTGAATCTCTTTTTTTGATAAAATACCTAGAGCCATTCCACCACTGTAAATCCTTGAAGTCCCCTTCTCTGTGGTGCTTCCCTGATACCACCCCTGTCCTTTCCCTGAGTTGATGTTTATCTTATGGCATTTAGCATGTGGCATGTGTTACCTACATATGTCTAACTACAGCCTCCCCACAGCCCAACAAGATAATCTCTTGAGGGCAGAGGCTGTGTCTTAGTTTTTGTGCATACCTTAGTGCCTTGCATATCATAGGCACCCAAGAAAAAATTGTTAAATGAATCAATGCTCTCTGTAAATAGGGCAAGGTCTGAAGAACTCCCTGAGCTGGGTAATCTAGAGACACAAGCATCCTGCCCTGGACAGCGAGCCCAATTCCCTTTCCATACATTCTGCCCTGCCTCTGAAACCCACACTTAGGGAGGGGAGAAGCTCAGCTCTGAGGATGAAAAATGAGCAAGGTTTCTAGGATGCAGATTTCTAGTCTCCAGTTTTGACAAGTATCTAGTTTCTCAAAGCCACATTTAATTACAAATATGCCCTGTCTCTACAAAAAAAAAAAATTAGCTGAGCATGGTAATGTACACCCATAATCCCAGCTACTGGGAAGGCTGAGGCAGGAGGACCTCTTGAGCCCAGGAGGTCGAAGCTGCAGCGAGCTGTGATTGCAGCACTGCACTCCAGCCTGGGTGCCAGAGCAAGATCCTGTCTCAAAACAAAACAAACAAAAACAAATCTATTCTGATCTCCAATCTGAGAAGGGGTGAAGTGACAAATAAATCTGACATCATCATGAGAACCCATGAAGTGGACGTAGGACACCTGAATGCTCGTGTCCTGGTCTTGGTGCTTAATACTTTTCTGACCTTCAGTGAATATTTTCTCTAAGTATCAGTTTCTCCATCTGAAGAATGGGCACAATAAGTCTGTCCTGTTCCCTGTGAAGTGAGGACTGAATGAGAAACTGGATTTGTAGGGACAGTTGCTTTGGGAAAGGAAGCTCAGATGGTACATGCTGCTTTGTAACCCAGAAGCAGAATATTAGCCAGAGGTCAGCCTGGGAGCCTGGACACAGGCACCTAGGGCAGACCTAGTCACGAGGCAGCATGCTAGGCAGACCACTGTCCTGGACTTGGACTCAATGGATTCAGCTCTGCTTCCTCACTGCATTCCCTGAGATAGGTCACTCTCCCTTTCTGAAGCTCTGACTCTTCATCGATAAGATAGGGACACTAATCTTCTCTTGAAGGGTGGGGAAGATAAGATGAAGTGGTAAGTGACTTCACATAGTGGATGCTCAATATAAGCCTTTAGTGTTGGTTTTTCCTGCTCTCAGGCAGAGGCAGCTGGAGAAGGAAGTTTGCTGGGGAGTTGGGGCAGGTGTCAGACTTCTAAGACCCTGGGGGTTGGTTGCTTTCTCCCGTGACTGGATCACTGATTAATCCTTGAGGAATCTCGAGGCCTAAGGGTTGGTAGTCTAGAGGGACAAATATGTGAATACTGGTTAAAGAAAGAAAAAATCTACAAGGGACATCAGTTTTGGGGATAGATTGATATAGCCTCTTTGAAGCTGGGGCTGACCCAGTCACTCTGCAAGCATCTGGTTGTGCATACCTTAGTGCCCCTCCTCCAAACTCTTCCAAACATCTCTAAGGGTCCCAAAAGGGTAGAAATGGACTCATTCAGAAGTGAAGAAAGAGATCAGGGCCGCAGCTCTCCATAGCTCCTGTCAGGCCCCTTGGGAGGAGCCTGAATGCTGGGGCGGCTTGTGGGGGGGACTCCAATGATGGAACCGGGAGAGGCAGTTCCTACCTTGTGGATGGGGGTCACTAGGAAGGGAAGAAAAACACTTCCCTCCTCTCCCCAGGAAGCTTTCCTTCCCTGCAGCTGGTGCCCCAAGGATCCCCGCCCCCCATCCCAGGCCCTTCCCTTAGAGAGAGCCTGCTGAGCCTGGAATGAGAAGAATCTGAACTACAAACAGACCTCCCAGAGGCACCCCCAACTCTTCTCTAACCACTCCTAGCCAGCAAAAGCCTGGCTTCCTGGAGTGGAGGCAGGACTGGGGTTTGGGCCTTGGAGAAGGGGCCTAGGTGGGGGCGGTGGGGGGATATTTTTTCCTGGAGAGAGAGGGGAGGGAAAGGTTGAGGTCAAGATAAGGACCAGGTCATACAAGAACCATTTTCCAGGCAGGGCACGGTGGCTCAGCACTTTGGGAGGCCAAGGTGAGCAGATCACTTGAGGCTAGGAGTTTGAGACCAGCCTGGCCAACATGGTGAAACCCCGTCTCTACTGAAAATACAAAATTAGCCAGGTGTGGTGACAGGTGCCTGTAGTTCCAGCTGTTTGGGAGGCTGAGGCACAAGAATCACTTGAACCCAGGAGGCAGAAGTTGCAGTGAGCCGAGATCACGCCACTGCACTCCAGCCTGGGCGACAGAGCGAGACTCCATCTGAAAAAAAAAGAACCATTTTCCAAACCAAAAATCATCAGAACCAGCAAGAGTATACTTGCAGGGGCTATGAAATTGGGGGTGTGAAATTAAGCCTGCCCCAGAATGATCCAAGCTATGAGGTCTGTGCCCCAAGAGTGACAAGCAATTGCCCAAACCCAAATACAACCTAGGAAGACAGAAAGAAACTGTTGGCGCCCCTGCCCCCACCCCCACCCCCTTGGCCTCTCTCTCTTCCTGTCTGAAACATTCAGTTGAGGTGGCCTCCAGGGGACACGCTCTCCCAGCCCTGTCTGGGCTGCATAACTGAGTCTAAGAAGCCTGTGAATGGGCTTTGGGGAGTTGAGGGCAGGGGTTGGAAGCAGAGGGAAGATGGAGACACCAGCCAAAAGGACAGATGGCACAGAGCCAGAGGAGCCCCTCATGCCTGCCACACTTCCCCAGACCCTGGCCTTCTGCCCACTGTCCCCCTAGCATCCCTCCTCTCACCTGGACCCAGTCTGGGGCTTTGATGTGAGTCAGCCAGGGCTGTCAGTGCCCAGGGATGCCAGGCAGTGTACCAGTGGGGGAACCCTGGGGAGGGGACCAGGGAGGAGAGGCTGCTGGAGCTGGAAGCCGCCTTAGGCACGATGACCTCTTTGCAGGGGCCTCTCTCTCCAGCTTGTATAACACAGCTCCTGCCAAGGGTGGTATAGAAAGGCACAGAGCCCACAGCGGGCTGGGGAAGGCGGCTGAAAAGGCAGCTTAAGGGCTTCCTGCTGGGTGAGATGGATTAGGGGCCTGTGGGGAGGGAGCCGGGCAGTGAGAAAGGCACCGGCCCAGCGCCAGAGCCCCTTGGCCAAGACCCTCTGGGAGCAGGAGGTCCTGGGTGTCTGGCAGGAGGCAGTCAGATCAGCATCCTCCACTTGGCCGAGGGGCTGGGAGGATGGGGACCCAGCCGGAGCGACACACAGGGATGGGGAGCTAGACCCCGGGGCCCCCAAAATAGAGGGGGGAAGGAACGGAGGAGACATTTCTCGATGAAGAAGTGGACTTCTAGCAGGAAAAGGGAGGAGAGAAAGAACTGACTTGCCCAGGGATTCTAACCGTGTCATCCCGCTGCCTCTCAGAGTGAAGGTGTCATCCCAGAGGTTTTCTGCTGGGAGGGGAGGGGACAACCCTTCCTATCCTCCAGCCAGCCCTCTGCTTCTCAAGGACCCCAGTGTGGAGCTGAGAGAAGGGGACCCACATGGTCCTAAAGTTTCCACACAAGCACTGATTTAGGAGAAGAGTGCAGGTGGCCACTAAGACAAGCTGTGCTATTGAGAAACCCTGGGTGATACCTTGGACGGTGACAGTCTCCGGCTGGTTTTGCTCTGGCCTTGGGCTCCATTTGTCTAGTCTGTGAGATGGGATCCCTGAGGCCACACCATGGAGTGGGATGAGCATTGGCAGAGGTGTCAGGGGATCTGACTTAAGCTCTTGGAATCTTGATTTTTTTTCACCAAATATAGAAAAGAAGAGTCTGTTCCATTGATTAGATAGTGTATCATTAAGAGATGACATGTGGCCCAGCGTTGTGGCTCACGCCTGTAATCCCAGCATTTTGGGAGGCTGAGGCGGGTGGATCACTGATGGTCAGGAGTTTGAGACCAGCCTGGCCAACATGGTGAAAACCTGTCTCTACTAAAAATACAAAAATTAGCCAGGAGTGGTGGTGGGTGGTAGTCCTAGCTACTCAGGAGGCTGAGGCAAGACAATCACTTGAACCCAGGAGACGGAGTTCGCAGTGAGCCGAGATCATGCCACTGCACTCCAGCCTGGGCGACAAAGTGAGATTCTGTCTCAAAAAGAAGAAAAAAGAGAAAGAGATGACACGTGCATTGTGGAAATTGCAAAGTGTGATATGGACATGAGGTATCACTATCCCTGAAGTGCTTGTGTGTGTGTATCCATCCTTTTGATAGATGTTCCAGGGGAGGGGAGGGGACACACTGAGAACCAGGGACTGCCATATGGGATGCGTTGCATCTTTCCATATCTTCACAAGGATTTTGAGAGGATGATATTGTCCCCATTTTACAGATGAGAAAACTGAGGCTCAATAGCTGATATAATTTGCCCAAGTTTACAGAAGCTCATAAAAGGGGGCATCTGAATTAGAAAGCAAGATTCTTGGGTCTCTAACAGGTTATGTGGCCCCAGGGTCTGGAAGCATTATTCGTAGGTCTCTATGTTTAGAGCAAAGATTTCCCGAAAGGTTTGAGTCCTTCTTCTCCCTCTAGTTAGGCTCAGTTAGGAACTAACTTGGATTCACAAAATCCATCTCCTCAGAGTACAAAGGGTTAGGGAGGGTTTGCAAAGTGGGTGAGAAAGTCTGAAATGGGCCCAGATGACCAGATAAGATACACGTGGCCACTGGGGACATTCTCTAGAAGGGGATCCAGGGATGGGTACTTCAGCCTCAGGGCATCCGTGGATCAGAGCTGCCCTGTCTCCCATCTCAGCGGGGCCAGCCCCCTTCTTTGTGCTCTTTTTTTTCCCACAGTCCAGCAAGGGGGGTACTGGGATCCCAGGCCCACCCCCTCCTGCTGGGCAGCACCCCATCAACCCCCACATAAAAAGCTTGAGAGTGGAGAAGGAGGGGGGCATTCTCACTCTGAGGAGGCCTCGGCACCCTTCTCCCTTTCTGGGGAACAAGAAACTTGCTGATGGCTTGGGCCCCTTCCCCAGCCCCTGGCCCCAGCCCTGGCTCCCCCAGACAAAAAGCTGCTTTACATGAGAAGAGCGGGCTGGCCTGGCCTTACCCGGGCACTCAAAGAGGCGGTAGCCCCTGACAGCCGCGAGACTGCCCCTTCCCCCACGCCGAGGCCTCGTTTAGTTGCAATTAGCAATTCTTTGCATATCCCCCCACGGGGCTGAGAGGGACGCTCGCCCTCACCTCCCAAACCCAGCCTTCAACCTTCCGAAGCCTCCCAGCCGCGGCTCCCATCACTCTCCCCTCTCCTCCCTCCTCCCCAGTCTCCTCCTCACTGCCCCACCCCCAGCTCGCAAACTAGCTCATCGGCTTCCTGAGTTCTCCAAAGAGGGAGGCACCCAGAGGGGCCAAACCTAGGGTGCTCAGGGTCAGGGTGGGGGTGACCCCCTCCTCGATCCACACTGCCCCTTCCCTCCTCCTTTCCCACTTGCCACCCCCTCTCCAAATCAGGCGTAGCTTTTGGATCACTGGGAGGGGAAAGATAGAGGCAAAAGACGTTTTAAGAAAGAGACCTGGGGCTCACGCCTGTAATCCCAGCACTTGGGGAGGCTGAAGCGGGCGGATCATGAGGTCACGAGTTCGAGACCAGCCTGGCCAACACGGTGAAACCCCGTCTCTACTAAAAATACAAAAATTAGCCAGGCACGGTGGCGCACACCTGTAATCCCAGCTACTTGGGAGGCTGAGGCAGGAGAATCGCTTGAACCTGGAAGGCAGAGGTTGTAATGAGCCGAGATCGTGCCACTGCACTCCAGCCTGGGTGACAGGGGGAAAAAAACAAAACAAAACAAAACAAAAAAAGAAAGAAACAGATCTGAGGGTGAATTGGTGGCGCAGAGATTCGGGGTGCTTGAGGAGGGGAGGAGGCTCTGTCTCGGAGGGAGTCGGGGACTCGCCTCTTCTCCCCAGGCTGGTGGGCCTCTCCTTTATTCAGAAGGGCTTCTCTGCAGGGCTGGGGACCTAGAGCCCTCTGATGCCACACCAGCCAGGCAGTGGTAGGGTGGTGCAGCTTTGGAAAATGACTAAGAGGAAATAGAACCCCAGAGCTCTTGTGTTTAGGCTCACACAAATCCACTCCTCAGTATTTGGTCCACCTGAGGCGGGCGTGGGGGTGGGGGTAGGGGAGGGGAGGGAGAGTCAGGAACGTCTTCAAGCCCTTGATCCACATTAGTTTTCCCCAGGGCCCTCCCCTCCACTCCCCCCAGTCTCCCGTGGACTTTTCCTGACCCCACCAAGGGGAGCCCCCGGTACAGCGGGTGCTCTAGAGCTGGCAGAGAGCAGGGGACCAGCCAGGCCTGCACTCCCCACACCCGCAGGACCTTCCTTTCCCTGTGGACTGAGACCAAGCATCCCTGGGGGAGAAGACCTCTTCTTTCAGCAATTCCATCCTTTAATTCTGCCCTGGCCTTAAGTGGGGGTCTGTGGGGAGTGGGGTATGATGTGCAACAAACACCTGTGGTCTACCTGGTGGTTAAGGGGCAGAGCAAGGCAGAGGGACTAAGCCCCCTCCCCTAGGGTCATCTCAGCTCCAAGTGTGGCTTTTATGGAGGACTCAGGGATTCCTGGCTGGTATGCTGCTGGTGAGGGGCATCTCCTAGGGGTCTCTAGGATTTATGGAAGGAAGAGGGCAGGACTGATTTAGAGGCATAGCAGAGGCTCATGGTTGAGCTGAGATGGGCTGGGTTATTTGGGGTAGTCCTCTCCCCATTTTAAGTATTGTAGTGTACCCTGCACTAGGGGGTGGGCAGGCATGGCTTAGGTTTAAGAGATAAAGGAGAAAGATCTGGCTCCTTTTGAGAGGTGAAGCTAGCTGGACTTTCTGGGTGGAGTGGGGACTTGGAGAACTTCTTGGCTAGCTAAAGGATTGTAAATGTACCAATCAGCACTCTGTAAAAACGCACCAATCAGTGCTCTGTGTCTAGCTACAGGATTGTGAATGCAGCAATCAGCACTCTGTAAAATAGACCAATCAGCACTCTGTAAAATGGACCAATCAGCAGGATGTGGGCAGGGACAAATAAAGGAATAAAAGCTGGCCACTCCCCCCATCCCCACCCCCACTCCCAGCCAGGAGCCGCAACCCGCTTGGGTCCCCTTCCCTGCTTTGGAAGCTTTGTTCTTTCGCTTTTCCCAATAAATCTTGCTGCTGCTCACTCTTTGGGTCCATGCCACCTTGAAGAGCTGTGACACTCACTGCGAAGGTCCACGGCTTCATTCTTGAAGTCTGTGAGACCAAGAACCCAAGAAGCCTGTAAGACCAAGAACCCATGGGAAGGAACCAACTCCAGACACACTTTTAACAACCTGTGATGGGCTCTCAAAACTCACATCTTAGGCTGGCATGGTGGCTCACGCCTGTAATCCCAGCACTTTGGGAGGCCGAGGCAGGTGGATCACGAGGTCAGGAGATCGAGACCATCCTGGCTAACATGGTGAAACCCCGACTCTACTAAAAATACAAAGAAATTAGCCGGGCATGGTGTTGGGCACCTGTAGTCCCAGCTACTCAGGAGGCTGAGGCAGGAGAATGGTGTGAACCCAGGAGGCAGAGCTTGCAGTGAGCTGAGATCGCACCACTGCACTCGAGGCTGGGCGACAGAGCGAGACTCCGTCTCAAAAAAAAAAAAAAAAAAAAAAAACTCACATCTTTGGAACCTGGCCTGACATCTCAGAACCAGGGAGAAAACTGCAGATTGACTCTCAAAGAAGGGGTTCATTGGAGGCCTCAGGTGTTTCTAGAGAAGTAATCACTCATGATTATTTCCTAGGGAATCTGCCTCCCTTTCCCTTCAGAAGTCCCCAGCCATTGTTTGGGAAGAAAAAGTGCCATTTGTTTTTCGTTTTTTTGAATTTTTAATTTTTAAAATATTTATATTTTATTTAAAAAAATAGAGACGAGGTCTCACTATGTTGCCCAGACTGGCCTCGAACTCCTGAGCTCAAGCAATCCGCCTGCCTTGGCCTCCCAAAGTGCTAGGATGACAGGCGTGAACCACCGCACCCAGCCTAAAAGTGCCCTATAAATGAAAGAAGGGATGTAAGTTCCCAGCTGGAGGTGAGGGGGTGGAAGAGGTAACTAGGAAAGTGAGAACTGAGGTCCTAGCCGGTGGGAGAGAGGCGCCATCTCGGGCTTCCTCCTCCAAATCTATCCCTGAGGCTTTCAGTACAAGCCTGGATTCCAGTTCCTCACCAGCGCCGGGCGAGGCTGGGCTTCTGGACCCCTGGGACGCTGCCTCATTCAGCTTGCTGAGAAGCTCCGGGTCTCTGGACCTGTGAAGCCCTCGTGGCCACCCAACTGCCCTGGGAGGAAGGAATTGAATGGGGGTCAAGTGTTGGGAGGTCTGGACAGGAAGCAGTTGTGAGCCAAAGGCAGGAAATGCTCCTTAGGAGCTGTCCTCCCACAGCTAACCTCCTCTGAGAAGATTGTTCACCACCCTCCCCTCCAGAGCAAGGAAATGGGGACAGAGAGAGAATGAGCCAGGGGCCCTGCCACTCACTGCCACCTCCCATTCCTGCTCACCAATTTCTGTAGTCTGTCCAGGTCCAGACCCTCCCTAGCCTGAGGTGTCTGGAGCTCCATCTGGCTGACAGCCCCTCTGTCTGGCCCCACAGTCAAGGCCCTCACAGTTTGTGGTCAGCAGGCCTTGTCTCCCTCCACTCACCCAGGAACACTGGGCACCCAGCCCCACTGCTGGCTGGCCTTGCCTCCCTGGCCTTTGCTGTTTTGGCCTTCGTGTTTCCCTCTGCTCTTCTCCCCAGGGCAGAGTTCCACAAATCTTTAGAAATACAGCTGGAACCTGGAATCCGCTGAGACAGCTTCCCTGAAACTCTCTCCCTCAGGAGTTCCCGCCTCTGAGGTTCCTACACCAAGTTGTTCTCACTTCTTAAAACACAGACCACATGTTCCCCTGCTTTAGAATATTCAAATGATCCTGTCTGTCTTCCACTGAGCTGAGAGTTCCCAGAGCAGCTCTGCCCCACAGAAATAAGATGGAAGTCACAGATGCCATTTAAAATGTTCTATCCAGCCTGGGCAACATAGTGAGATCTCACCTGTTAAAAACAAACAAAAACCTACATAAAAGTTAGCTGGGTACAGTGATGCATACCCGTAGTCCTAGTCCCAATGACTGAGGAGGCTGAGGCAGGAGGATAGATTGAGCCCAGGAGTTTGAGGCTACTGTGAGCTATGGGAAAATTAATTTTTTGAGACAGGGTCTCACTTTGTCACCCAAGCTGGAGTGGAGTGGTGTGAACACAGTTCACTGCAGCCTCAACCTCCTGGACTCAGGCGATCCTCCCCCGCCCTCAGTCCCCACAAGTAGCTGGGATTGCAGGTGTGTGCCACCATGCCCAGCTAATTTTTGTATTTTTTGTAGACACAGGGTTTCACCATGTTGCACCGGCTGGTCTCGAACTCCTGAGTTTAAGCGATCCGCCCGCTTGGCCTCCCGAAGTGTTGGGATTACAGGCATGAGCCATCGTGTCTGGCTAAAATTAATTTTAATAATATATCTTATTTAACCCAATAGATCCAAAATACTATCATTTCCACGTGTAATCAATATAAAAGTTGTTAATGCTATATTTTACATTTTTTTCAAAAAGTCTTTAGAATTCAGTGTGTATTTTGCACTTTCAGCACATCTCAACTTGGATTAGTCGTGTGCTCTACAGTCATGTGGTTGGTGGGTAGTATATTAGCACAGTTCTAGAGAACAGGGATGGAGCCCTGTGTCTATACTTACATTAAGTCCAGATAATGTCTTGTTTAAAAAGCCCAGTTGTTTGGCCAGGCATGGTGACTCACACCTGTAATCCCAGCACTTTGGTAAATGGTGAAAGATGTATACGATCTGAAGAGAAACCAGACTATACTCCCAGCACTTTGGGAGGCCGAGGTGAGTGGATCAGCTGAGGTCAGGAGTTCGAGACCAGCCTGGCCAACATGGCAAAACCCCGTCTCTACTAAAAATACAAAAATTAGCTGGGGGTGGCTGGGTGCAGTGGCTTACGCCTGTAATCCCAGCACTTTGGGAGGCTGAGGTGGGCAGATCACCTGAGGTCAGGAGTTCGAGACCAGCCTGGCCAACACGGTGAAACCCTGTCTCTACTAAAAATACAAAAAAATTGCCAGGCATGGTGGTGGGCACCTGCAGTCCCAGCTACTCAGGAGCCTGAGGCAGGAGAATCGCTGGAACCCGGGAGGCAGAGGTTGCAGTGCGCCGAGACTGCACCATTGCACTCCAGCCTGGGCAACAGAGTGAGGCTCTGTCTCAAAAAAAAAAAAAAAAAAAAAAAAAAAAGCCCGATTGTTGGAATCAGACTGCTTGGGTTTGAACACTGGCTCAATCACTAGCTGTGTGACCTTAGACATGTCCCATAACCACTCTGTGCCTTAACTGTCTCCTCTGTAAAACAGGCTTAACAACTCTCATAGAATTGCTGTGAGGATTAGGTAAAGAACTTAGATCAATGCCTGGCATACAGTAGGTGCTCACTAAAGGTTGGCTGTCTTCATCTTTGCAGGATGCTAACCTTGGCCCAAAACAATCATTTATTTATTTATTTATTTATGACAGGGTCTCTCATTCTATCACCCAGGCTGAAGTGCAGTGGGATGATCTCAGCTCACGGCAACCTCCACCTCCTGGGCTCAAGAGGTCCTCCCACCTCAGCCTCCTTAATAGCTGAGACTATAGGCACACGCTACCATGCCTGGCTAATTTTTAAGTTGTCTGTAGAAAAGAGGGTCTCACCATATTGCCCAGGCTGGCCTGAAACTCTTGGGCTTAAGCCATCCTCCTGCCTCCGAAAGTGCTGGGATTACAGGCCTGAGCCACCATGCCAGTCCTCTTGCCCCAAACAATCGTTTGCTGGAAGATTAAATGAGAAAAATAGTGCTTTGCCCTCCAGCCGATTGAGGCAGAAGTGAGAGCTGGGTGGGGCCAGTGAGTTTGGTCTGGAGAAGTTGGAATAGGATGGAAGAGGCGCAGGCTGTGGGTGGCGGGAGGCTCTCTGTGGGGCGAGATGGAGGTTTACAGCTGGGCTGCCACGGAATCTGGAAACTAACATCAGCATAAGGCCTGGATGATTCATTGCTGCAGCGAAGCTTCTGGGGTTCAAAGAAGGAAGGTCTAGAGGGCTGGAGCCTGCAGAAAACGCTTCAAGGAGCAGCGTGAGGTTTGAAAAGCCAGCGAGCAGCGGGTGATGTGGAGTTTGCTCATTGCTTGGAGAAAAGGGCTGGTTGGGACAAAGGGTCTGATTGGAGTCAGGCCCGCTGCCTCTGGCGGGTGGCCTCCCTCGCTAGCGGTAGGCCTCGCGGGAGAGGGGAGCATCTGAGGATTGCATTTTAGGGCCACAGCGCCCTCTGCTGGACATGGGGACCTGGGGCAGCAGCACGAGTGGGAGCAGGTGACAAAATGTGCGGGAAAAGGTCTGTGCCAGATAGGGTCCTTCCCATTCCCAAGCACCCCTAGGAGGATCACACGATTGGAATCCCTTAACAAGTATAGGAAGTTTATAGAAAATGAGCAAGTCTTGAAGTGTAGCCACCTATTGGTTCATCTTTATTTGCTCACAGTTGGTGTAGATGAACGTGTACTATATTGAGTTTATTTCATCTCGTAATCCTTTGGAGTTATAGGACTGTGGGTTAGAGGCAAATAATAATAACAGCTAATGCTTGTATAGCCCTATGATGTGCCAGGTGCAATTTTATATTATTTTACAGATGAGGAAACTGAGGCACAGAGAAATTTAAATCACCAGCATAACATGACATAGCTGACATAGAAGAGCCAGTATGACTGCAGAGTGTGTACACAAAACCACCACTTCCTACTATTTCTCTGAAATAATCAAGGCCATTTTCCCCTTTACATGAGGTATGGTAAGTCCTGGGTGCTCCATGAATCTAGACCTTCCTAGTTCTGTTCCTGATTCTCAGACCGCCGCTATTTTTTTTTTTTTTTTTTTTTTGAGACAGGGTCTTGCTTGATTGCCCAGGCTGAAGTGAAGTGGCATTATCTTGGCTCACTGCACCCTTGACCTCCCTGGCTCAAGCAATCCTCCTGCCTTAGCCACTCGAGTAGCTACAGGCGTGTGCCACCATGCCTGGCTAATTTGTGTATTTTTTTAGGGACAGGGTTTTGCCATGCTGTTCAGGCAGGTCTCGAACTCCTGAGCTCAAGCAATCTGCCTGCCTCAGCCTCCCAAAGTGCTGAGATTACAGGCATGAGCCACAGCTCCTGGCTTAAAGAATTTTTTTTTTTTTTTTAAGTCAGGGCTGGCTGGGCGCAGTGGCTCACGCCTGTAATTCCAACACTTTGGGAGGCCAAGGCGGGCAGATCACTTGAGGTCAGGAGTTCGAAACCAGCCTGGCCAACATGGTGAAACCCCGTCTCTACTAAAAATACAAAAAAATTCGCTGGGCGTGGTGGCATGTGCTTGTAATCCCAGCTACTCAGGAAGCCAAGGAAGGAGAATTGCTGGAACCTGGAAGGCGGAGGTTGCAGTGAGCCAAGATCGCACCACTGCACTCCAGCCTGGGTGACAGAGCAAGCCTCCGTCTCAAAAAAAAAGTCAGGGTTAACATTTATTGGTTTGTCATGCATGTAGGGGAGAAAAAGCCATGTCTTTTCTTCACCCGTCACAAGGTTCATAGCTGACACCACTATAATAAAAGACAGATTAACAAAATAAAAGCATAACAAATTTACTTAACCAAAGTCTTATGTGATATAGGAGGCTTCAGAAATGAAGACCAAAGACCTAGGGAAAATAGTATATTTTTATGCTGAGTCTGAAGAAAGAAATGGATAGTTGTGGAAAAACATGATTAGAGGAAAAGGGGTATGATCTGATGGAAATAAACTGGGAGAGAACTCAGGAAGACCTATCTTTTCAGGTTCTTTTTTTTTTTTTTCCCGAGACGGAGTCTTGCTCTGTCACCCAGGCTGGAGTGCAGTGGCGCGATCTCGGCTCACTGCAACCTCCACCTCCCGGGTTGAAGCAATTCTCTTGCCTCAGCCTCCTGAGTAGCTGGGATTACAAGCACCCGCCACCACACCCAGCTAATTTTTGTATTTTAAGTAGAGACGGGGTTTCACCATGTTGCCCAGGCTGGTCTTCAACTCCTGACCTCATGATCTGCCCACCTCAGCCTCCCAAAGTGCTGGGATTACAGGCATGAGCCACCGCGCCCAGCTTTTCAGGTTCTTTTTGTGTGCCTGTGCCTCTATATGACTTTCCTTCAACCTCCTCCCCCACCATTCCCCAGGTATGGTGCAGAACATCTGTCGCATGTGGGTCTTACGACCTAATTTCAGAGGAGATAGGTCAGAGAATTATTTTATAGATAGTGCTCACACAGAAAGGCCAGAGAAGGTCAGAGTGACCTCTGGAGGCTGAGGTGGGAGGATTGCTTGGACCTAGAAGAGTGATCGCCAAGGTACCATGTTTTGGGGTACTGTGTCCTGCACCCTGTCATGCACTAGATACGTGGCATGCACTGTGCCGAGCACACTGTTGGATTGTCTCACTTAAGCCCAAGAATGGCCCTGTGAGACGACTATTATTATTTTCCTTCTTTGACTAATGGAGAAGTGTCCAGGCATGGCTTAGCTGGGTTCTCCACCCAAGGACTTGTGAGGCTGCATTCAAGGTGTTGGCTAGACCGTGGTCTCATCTGGAGCTTTGACTGGAAAATGTGCTTCCAAATTCATTCAAGTTGTTGGCAGAATTCATTTCCTCATGGGTACAGGACCAAGGGTTCCAGCTTCTTGCTCGGTGTCAACTGAAAGTGAATCCTTTCCACGTGGGCTTTCCCAAGGTATCAGTCGGGGTCCTTCAGAGAAACAGTAGGATGCAAACATACAAACACAGCAAGACATTTATTCCAAGGAACTGGCTTATGCAACTGTAGGGGCCAGCAAGTCTGAAATCCACAGGAGACTGGCAGACTGGAAACTCTCAGGCAGGAGCTGATGCTGGAGTCTTGTGGCAGAACTTCCTCTTCTCTTCTCTTCTCTTAGGGAAGCTTTAGTTTTGTTCTTTAGTCCTTTCAACTGATTGGATGAGGCCCATCCCCGTAGTCGAGAATAATCTTTTTTTTTTTTTTTTTGAGACAGAGTCTCGTTCTGTTACCCAGGCTGGAATGCATTGGTGTGATCACGGCTCACTGCAGCCTTGACCTCCTGGGCTTAATTGATCCTCCTGCCTCAGCCTCCTGAGTAGCTGGGACTACAGGTGCACACCACCACATTTAGCTAACTTTTGTATTTTTTGCAGAGATGAGGTTTTGCCGTGTTGCCCAGGCTGGTCTTGAACTCCTGCGCTCAAGGCATCCTCCCACCTCGGCTCCCAGCTGAGATTACAAGTGTGAGCCACTGCACCCAGCCTGTTGAAAATAATCTTTATTTATGGTCAACTGATTGTGGCTATTAACCACATCTATAAAATACCATCACAGCAACACCTAGATTAGTGTTTGATAGAATAATTGGGACCTACAGCCTAGCCAGGTTGATGCATGAAACTAACCATCACACCCAACCTGGCTGCTCGCTTCACTAAGCCAGCAAGGAGAGTCTCTAGAGTGAGTTGGCCAGCAAGGAGTCTTATAAAATGTAATGAAATCGAGTGACATCTCATCCCTTTTGCCATATTCTACTGGTTAGAAGCAAGTCATGGAGCCAGGCACAGTGGCGGCATGTGCCTATAATCCCAGTTACTTGGGAGGCGGAGACAGGAGGACCGCTTGAACTCAGGAGTTCAGGAGTTCAAGACTAGCCTGGGCAAAATAGTGAGACCCCCCCCATCTCTTTTTAACAACAACAACAAAAAAAAGAAGCAAGTCATAGGTCCCACCCACAATCAAGGGAGGGGATTTCATGATGGTGGTGAATGCCAGAAGGTAGAAACATCTGTCCACCACAGAAGCTAAGGTTCAGGGAGCTTAGGAAGAGGCCTAGGGTCACGGTGGTGGTAAAACCGGTGGCCTATTAATGGCCCTGCTGGAAGAGGCCCCTGTCCTGTTCCCTGCTGGTTGCACTTCCTTATGCTGACTCAGGTGTGTGCTGAGGTTCCTGGCTCTCTCCCACACTCCTTAGACAACTCAGCCTTTCCTAGGTTCCACTGTCACAGATAGGTGAGGTTTAAAGTTCGCTTACTTCCTTTACTTACCTTCCTCTTGGATCCTAGAACACTAACTTCATTACATCATTTATGTTGTACATTCTTTTTTTAACCTCACTGGACACCATTACTACTGTTTATGTAGTCAGTACTTGTTTAGATTCATCTACATATCTGTACTCTTCATTTCTTTTTAAAATTATTATTATGGTTATTATTATTTTGAGACGGAGTCTCACTCTGTCACCAGGCTGGAGTGCAGTGGCGCAATCTTAGCTCACTGCAACCTCTGCCTCCCAGGTTCAAGTGATTCTCCTGCCTCAGCCTCCCGAGTAACTTGGACTACAGGTGTGCGCCACCAGGCCCAGCTAATTTTTGTATTTTTAGTAGAGATGGAGTTTCACCATGTTGGCCAGGATGGTCTCAATCTCTTGACCTCGTGATCCCCCCGCCTTGGCCTCCCAAAGTGCTGGGATTACAGGTGTGACCACCATGCCCGGCCTTAAAATTAGTTTTTTTATTGTGATGTAATTCACCATTTTAGGCTGGGCATGGTGGCTTACACCTGTAATCCCAGCACGGAGAGGCCAAGGTGGGAGGATTACTTGAGATCAGGAGTTCGAGACCAGCCTGGCCAACAAGGTGAAACCTTGTCTCTACTAAAAATACAAAAAAAAAAAAAAAAAATTAGCTGGGCATAGTGGTGGACACCTGTAATCCCAGTGTGTCCGGAATTGGTGGGTTCTTGGTCTCACTGACTTCAAGAATGAAGCCGCGGACCCTCACGGTGAGTGTTACAGCTCTTAAGGTGGCACGTTTGGAGTTTGTTCCTTCTGATGTTCGGATGTGTTAGGATTTTCTTCCTTCTGGTGGGTTCGTGGTCTCGCTGGCTCAGGAGTGAAGCTGCAGACCTTCCCAGTGAGTGTTACAGCTCTTAAGGCAGCGCGTCTGGGTTGTTCGTTCCTCCCGGTGGGCTCGTGGTCTCGCTGGCTTCAGGAGTGAAGCTGCAGACCTTTGCGGTGAGTGTTACAGCTCATAAAAGCAGTGGGGACCCAAAGAGTGAGCAGTAGCAAGATTTATTGCAAAAATCAAAAGAACAAAGCTTCCACAGTGTGGAACAGGACCCAAGTGGGTTGCCACTCTTGGCTCGGGCAGCCTGCTTTTATTCTCTTATCTGGCCCCACCCATGTCCTGCTGATTGGTAGAGCTGAGTGGTCTGTTTTGACAGGGTGCTGATTGGTGCGTTTACAATCCCTGAGCTAGATACAAAGGTTCTCCACGTCCCTATCAGATTAGTTACATACAGAGTATCGACACAAAGGTTGTCCAAGGCCCCACCAGAGCAGCTAGATACAGAGTGTGGATTGGTGCATTCACAAACCCTGAGCTAGACACAGGGTGCTGATTGGTGTGTTTACAAACCTTGAGCTAGATACAGAGTGCCGATTGGTGTATTTACAATCCCTGAGCTAGACATAAAGGTTCTCCAAGGCCCCACCACAGCAGCTAGATACAGAGTGTCGATTGGTGCGCTCACAAACCCTGAGCTAGACATAAATGTTCTCCAAGGCCCCACCAGAGCAGCTAGATACAGAGTGTCACTTGGTGCATTCACAAACCCTGAGCTAGACACAGGGTGCTGATTGGTGTGTTTACAAACCTTGAGCTAGATACAGAGTGCCGATTGGTGTATTTACAATCCCTGAGCTAGACGTAAAGATTCTCCACGTCCCCACCAGACTCAGGAGCCCAACTAGCTTCACCCAGTGGATCCTGCACCGGGGCTGCAGGTGGAGCTGCCTGCCAGTCCCGCGCCGTGCGCTCGCACTCGCCAGCCCTTGGGTGGTCGATGGGACTGGGCACCGTGGAGCAGGGAGTGGCACTCATCGGGGAGGCTCGGGCACACAGGAGCCCATGGAGGGGGTGGGAGGCTCAGGCATGGCGGGCTGCAGGTCCCGAGCCCTGCCCCGCGGGAAGGCAGCTAAGGCCGGGTGAGAAATCGAGCCCAGGGCCGGTGAGCTGGCACTGCTTGGGGACCCAGTACAGCCTCCGTAGCCGCTGGCCCGGGTGCTAAACCCCTCATTGCCCCGGGCCAGCATGGCCGGCAGGGCCGGCCGGCTGCTCCGAGTGCGGGGCCCACCAAGCCCACGCCCACCCGGACATCCAGCTGGCCTGCAAGCGCCGCACCCAGCCCCGGTTCCCGCTCGCGCCTCTCCCTCCACACCTCCCTGCAAGCTGAGGGATCTGGCTCTGGCCTTGGCCAGCCCAGAAAGGGGCTCCCACAGTGCAGCGGTGGGCTGAAGGGCTCCTCAAGTGCCGCCAAAGTGGGAGCCCAGGCAGAGGAGGCGCCGAGAGCAAGCGAGGGCTGTGAGGATGGCCAGCACGCTGTCACCTCTCACCAGCTACTTGGGAGGCTGATGCAGTAGAATTGCTTGAACCCAGAGGCAGAGCTTGCATTGAGCTGAGATCACACCACTGTACTCCAGCCTGGGCAACAGAGCAAGACTCCATCTCATAATAATAATAATAATAATAATAATAATAATAATATTCACCATTTGAAGTGTACGATTCAGTGGCTTTTAGTATATTGACAAGGTTGTACAACCATTACCACCATCTAATTCCGTAACATTTTTATCACTCTCAAAAGAAATCCTGTACCTATTATTTGCCATTCCTCCCTCCTCCCCCTGGTCTCTGGCAACCACAAGTGTACCTTCTGTTTCTGTGGATTTGCCTACTCTGGACATTTCACATAAATGGAACATGTAATATGTGGCCTTTTGTGTCTGGATTCTTTCACTTAATATAATGTTTTCAAAGTCCATCCATGTCATAACATGTATCAACACTTCATTCCTCTTTATGGCTGTATAATATTCCATTGTATGGATATACCACATTTTGTTTATCCATTCATCTGTTGATGGACATTGAGTTGCTTCCACTTTTTGGCTATTATGAATAATACTGCCATGAACATTTGTGTACAAATCCTCATCCCTTCTTGCATCTCAGACCTTCCATCTGGGATCCCTTTCCTTCTGCCTGAATTGCATCCTTTAGAATTTTTTTCATGAGGCACTTCAGTGAGGCTGATGGCAAACTTTTTTAGTTTTTACTTGTTTGAAAATTCAGTCTTGGCTGGGTGTGGTGGCTCACACCTGTAATAACAGCACTTTGGGAGGCCGAGGCAGGTGGATCACCTGAGGGTCAGGAGTTCGAGACCAGACTGATCAACATGGTGAAACTCCGTCTCTACAAAAATTAGCTGGGCGTGGTGGTGGGTGCCTGTAATCCCAGCTACTTGGGAGGCTGGGGCAGGAGTAGGCTGCCCCACTTGAACCCGGGAGGCAGAGGTTATGGTGAGCTGAGATCATGTCATTGCACTCCAGCTTGGGTGACAGAGAAAGACTCCATCTCAAAATAAAAAAAAAAGAAAGAAAAGAAAAGAAAATTTACTCTTGAATTCTAGGTTGGAAGTTATTTTCTTTCAGTATGTTCAAGATATCATTCTACTGGCTTATGGCTTCCATTATTGCTGCTGTTGAGAAGGCTGCTCTTAAGATTTTCTTTCTATATTCAGGCCAAGCGCAGTGGCTCATGCCACCTAGCACTTTGGGAGGCCATGGTGGGTAGATCACTCGAGGTCAGGAGTCAAGACCAGCCTGGCCAACACAGTGAAACCCCGTGACTACTAAAAATACAAAAATTAGCTGGATGTGGTGGTGGGCACCTGTAATCCCAGCTACTCGGGATGCTGAGGCAGGAGAATCTCTTGAACCTGAAGGCAGAGGTTGCAGTGAGCTGAGATCATGAGCTGAGATCACGCCACTGCACTCCAACCTGGGTGATGGAGTGAGACTTTCTCTCAAAATAAAATTTTTTTTCTTTCTGTATTCAGAATTCTGACATTTCATTGTGATGTATCTGCATGTAGATTCTATTTTATTTATCCTGCTTAGAATTCTTCACGCTTCCAGAACTTGTGGATTGATGCCCCATCAGAATTGGGAAATTCTCAGCCATTATCTTTTCAAGTCTTCACCTTGCCACATTCTCTTGTTCTTTCCTTTAAAAAAAAAAAAGTATTTTAAATAAAATAAAATGGGGTCTTGCTGTGTTGCCCAGGCTGGGTTCAAAATCCTGGCTCAAGCAATACTCACATAGCAGGATGAAAGGTATGCATGCACCACCATGCCTGGCTTCTTTTTTTTTTTTTCCTTCTAGAATTCTGATTAAACGATATTAGATTCTTTCATTGTATCCTCTATGTGTCTCAAACTCTTCTCTTTTTGTCCCTTTTCTGCATTGTGGGTAATTTCTTCTGCTCTGTCTTCCAATGCCTCTCTGGGATCCCACTTTCCTTTAAGTTTTGGCCTGGAAATTCATCTCTCTTGTCAAATATCTGTAATATTGCTAAGGATTTTTTTTTAAAAAAGCCTTTATCCAGCTTTTGCATTTGTTTTCAATGGGAAGGTTGGTCTGAATAACTTAGCCTATCATTACAGGAAATGGAAGTCCTACCATCCTCCTCACTCCCTCTTTTTCATGTATGTTCTCCTTTCCCTGATGATCCAAATTGGAGCCATTCTCCAGGGACTGTCTCCAAGCCCATCTCTTCCATCGGCCCTTCCCTGTCCTGCCCCTGTTGAGCTTTCCTGCCCCTAGAACTAGAACCGATTGTCCCCTACTCAGTGGCAGCACGTGGGGACCTCTCCTGGATTGTTCACTTATCAGATAACTTAGGAATTGATGTATTGTCTTCCACAGTAGATGATCAGCTCTGTAGGTGATCAGGGAAGGCAGGAATAGCTCCCACCAGTAGCTCAAAATCATAGCAAATAAGAAGGGTTGGTGGAGATAAGGGAGATTTGAGTACAGTAAGTTTGAAGCAGTTTCTGGTGTCTGACCAGGTATTCGATGGTACAGGTTAAGACCCTCTGTCCCCAACGGCTTCATTAAACCCCTATTGGCCCCAAGGGACCTTCTTCCTCGAACTGGAGGCTGCTGGGAGAGGGAGCTTGGTTCTGGAAACCCCAGGTCAGAAAGCACCAGGGGGCGGTAGAGGCTTAAAGGCAACTGCATTGCCCTGGCAGGAGAGTAGGTGACTGCCCAAGCGTTCCCATTGCAGCCCTGGGCCACGTTCACGCACTTGGGGGTCGAGCTGGAACCGAACAGAACTAGGCTTAGACCAATGTACCTGCTCCAAGTTGGACCTCTTTCGGTCCCCAGGACCTAAAACAAGATATGATGAATGACCTCCCTTCCATCCTGTCCTGTATCCCCTTGGGTCCCGTGCTAAGGTGGCGCCCCACTGAATTCCAGTTTCTGGACCAGGGAAATCCTTTCAATCCACTCTCCTAATCATTCTCAGCTAAAAAAAAAAAAAAAAAAAAAAAAAAAAAAAAAAAAGTTTTAATATATGATAGTGAGTGTCAATTAAGGTATAAAAAAAAAGAGAATGAGGATGGACTTGCCTTATTGTGGCGTGATCTCTGCTCTCTGCAGCCCCGACCTCAGGTGATCCTCCCACCTCAAGCTCCCTAGTAGCTGGAACTACAGGTGCTGCACCACCACCCTCGGCTAATATTCTTGTATTTTTTGTAGAGACAAGGTTTCACTATGTTGCCCAGGCTGATCTCAAACTCCTGGACTCAAGTGATCCACCCTCCTTGGCCTCCCAAAGAGCTGGGATTACAGGCTTAATCTACCAGGCCTGGCTGAAATTCTAATATATAACACAGGGGTTTGTTCAGTTAAGTGGGAAAAGAATAAAAATGATTTTACCATAGCTGGATTTCCAAATGGAAGAAAATAAAATTAGAGCTTTATCTTATACCATATGCAAAAATAAACTCCAGCTGGATCAAAAATTTAAATATAAAACTAAATGCATAAAATCTAATGAAAATCTAGAAGCCCACATGTACGATGTATAAGAGTGGGAAAATATTAACCAAGATTGAAAATCGAGAAGCTACAACAGGAAAAAAAGGGTATAAATATTTCACTGTATAAAAGTTAAAACATTTTGGGGATGGAAAAACAGAACATAAATACAGGCATTAGGAAAATTTTCTTTTAAAAAGGAAAATAGTAGATTTAGAAATACGTTGTAATGCAGGTGGCAAGCCATGAGTTAACAGCTGTACTATACAAAAAGATCTTACAAGTTAACAAGAAAAAGACAAACACTTCACGGAAAAATGGTGAAGTCATGGATAGAGGATTCATGGAAACACAATTATTAAAAAAGACTCAGGCCTGTAATCCCAGCACTTTGGGAGGCCGAGGCAAGCAGATCACGAGGTCAGGAGATCCAGACCATCCTGGTTAACACAGTGAAACCCCGTCTCTACTAAAAATACAAAAAATTAGCCAGGCATGGGGACATGTGCCTGTAATCCCAGCTACTCGGGAGGCTGAGGCAGGGGAATCACTTGAACCCAGAAGGCTGAGGTTGCAGTGAGCCGAGATTGCGCCACTGCACTCCAGCCTGGGCGACAGAGACTCTGTCTCAAACAACAACAACAACAAAGAAACACATATCTACTCTCTAACCGAGCAATCCTACTCTTAGAAATCTATCCCATGGAAATAAAACCAGCCATCCATAGGGATAGGTGTACAGTCTAAGGATGCTCAGCGTAGGATTAGTTAGTTGCAAAACACTGAAAACAGTAAATGCCCATCAGCGAATGGTTGAATAAATGGTTAACAGCCATTCAGTGAAATATTATTCAGTCTTTAAAAAGAAGGGAACTGAGGGCCAGGCACAGTGGCTCATTTCTGTAATCCCAGCACTTTGGGAGGCCGAGGCAGGCGGATCACGAGGTCAGGAGTTTGAGACCAGCCTGGCCAATATGGTGAAACCCTGTCTCTACTAAAAATACAAAAATTAGCTGGGTGTGGTGGTGCATGCCTGTAGTCCCAGCTACTCCGGAGGCTGAGGCAGGAGAATTGCTTGAACCCGGGAGGTGGAGGTTGCAGTGAGCCAAGATCGCACCATTGCACTCCAGCCTGGGCCACAGAGCGAGACTCCGTCTCAAAAACAAAAACAAAAACAAAAACAAAAAACAAAAAAGAAGGGAGCTGTAGAGCTGTAACAATTGTCTTGGAGGAATATTTAGGAGGTAATGTTGAGAAAGAAAAGCAAGAGGCAGAAAGTGTGAATAATGTGATCCTGTTTTTTGAAAACTAACAACAAATCCCCTATATTTCCTGTACACATATATATGTGTGTATACATATGATTATATGAGCAATAAAAAGTGAATGAATACAAACTGGGTAGTGGACATGGGTTACCTGGTTGGGAGAGAAGGAGAGGAAAAAACAAGTTTAAAAACAAGATTAGGCCGGGCGCAGTGGCTCATTTCTGTAATCCTAGAACTTTGGGAGGCTGAGGCAGGCAGATCACGATGTCAAGAGATCGAGACCATCATGGCCAACATGGTGAAACCCCGTCTCTACTGAAAATACAAGAATTAGCTGGACATGGTGGCACGCGCCTGTAGTCCCAGCTACTTGGGAGGCTGAGGCACGAGAATCACTTGAACATGGGAGTCAGAGGTTGCAGTGAGCCAAGATTATGCCACTGCACTCCAGCCTGGTGACAAAGCGAGACTCCGTCTCAAAAAAAAAAAAAAAAAAAAAAAAAAAGAAGAAGACTAGGTTTGGTGTGGTGGCTAATGCCTGTAATCCTAGCATTTTGGAAGGCCAAGGTGGGCAGATTGCTTGAGCCCAGGAGTTTGAGACCAGCCTGAGCCACATGGTGAAACCCTGTCTCTACAAAAAATAAAAATAAAAAAATTAGCCGAGCATAGTGTCGTGTGCCTGTAGTCCCAGCTACTCAGGAGGCTGAGGTAGGAGGACCACTTGAGCCCAGGAGTTTGAAGCTGCAGTGAGCCATGATCGTGCCACTGCACTCGAGCCTGGGTGACAGAGGAAGACCCTGTCTCAAAAACAAACAAACAAAACACTGCTTTAAAAAGTTTGGAAGATAGAATAACACTTAATGTGTTTAGGTAAAATTGTTTGTACTGATATGTAGAAAAATCGTTTTAAAAGAATAAAATAGTAAAAAATCTAGTTCAGACCTTCATCACCTCTTATCAGTCTTCCCCTGTCAAGGAGAGTCAGACCTCAGTCCACATTGAACCCCTTACAGACTCTTTCCTGTCCCTACACCAGACCCATGGACATTGAAGATCATATCTAAATCAGGTCTGTTCCTCCAAAGTCTGAATGGTGCCAATTGTCCGGGGCCAATCCCTGCTTAAATATTCAGTAAGTCTCTTGAGGTGATTGCTTCATCTCTCAGCCTGGAGAATCTTCAGAGGGAAGGTGGATGCCACAGCCCCTTGCCTCATAGAAATACATTTTTTTTTTTGAGACAGGCTCTTGCTCTGTTGCCCAGACTGGAGTGCAGTGGCGGGATCGCCACTTGCTCACTGCAGCCTTGACCTCCCAGGCTCAAGTGATCCTCCCACCTCAGCCTCCTGAGTAGCTGGGGTTACAAGCACATGTCACCACCACACCCAGATAATTTTTTTTTTTTTTGAGACGGAGTCTCACTCTGTCGCCAGGTTGGAGTGCAGTGGCACCATCTCAGCTCACTGCAACCTCCACCTCCCAGCTTCAAGCAATTCTCCTGCCTCAGCCTCCTGAGTAGCTGGGACTACAGGCGTGCGCCACCACACCCGGCTAATTTTTTATTTTTAGTAGAGACGGGGTTTCACCATGTTGGCCAGGTCTGGATCTCTAGACCTCGTGATCCACCCGCCTCGGCCTCCCAAAGTGCTGGAATTACAGGGGTGAGCCACTGCGCCCAGCCAATTTTTGTGTTTTTTGTAGAGATGGAGTTTCACCATGTTGCCCAGTCTAGTCTTGAACTCCTGGGCTCAAGCGATCTGCCTGCCTTGGCCTCCCAAACTGCTGGGATTACAGGTGTGGGCTCATAGAAATGCTTGTGGCCTCATAGAAATTCTTTTTTTTTTTTTTTTGAGACGGAGTCTTGCTCTGTCACCCAGGCTGGAGTGCAATGGTGCAGTAGTCTAGACTCACTGCAACCTCCGCCTCCTGGGTTCAAGCAATTCTCCAGCCTCAGCCTCCCGAGTAGCTGGGACTATAAGTGCATGCCACCACACCTGGCTAATTTTTGTACTTTTAGTAGAGACAGGGTTTCACTATGTTGACCAGGCTCGTCTCAAACCCCTGACCTCATGATCTGCCCACCTTGGCCTCCCAAAGTGCTGGGATTACAGGCGTGAGCCACTGCACCCTGCCTCATAGAAATTCTTGAAGCAGTCTACCTCAAATGTTTATGGGCATAAGAATCATGGTTTGAGGGATGAGGATGGCATTCTGACTGGCAGGACTGGAGTGGAGCCCAATAATCAGCATTATTTTTCAAACATTCCCATGTTATTCTGCTACCACTTTGAGAATCTCTTCTAAACACAGAACCACATAGACAGTTGATTTTTTCATATCCATTTAAACTCAGAGACATCTCAGATTTACCAAAATGCATTTTTTTTTTTTTTTTTTTTTTTTTTAGAGACAGGGTCATGCCCTGTCACCCAGGTTGGATTACAGTGGCTTGATCATAGCTCGCTGCTGCCTCCAACTCCTGGGCTTAAGTGATGCCCCTGCCTCAGCATCTCTAGTAACTGGGACCACAGTTGTGTGCCCCCATGCCTGGCTAATTTTTTTTTTTTTTGAGACGGAGTCTCACTCTGTCGCCCAGGCTGGAGTGCAGTGGCGCAATCTCGGCTCACTGTAACCTCTGCCTCCCAGGTTTAAGCAATTCTCCTGCCTCAGCCTCCCGAGTAGCTGGGACTACAGGCATGTGCCACCACGTCCCACTAATTTTTTCCATTTTTTAGTAGAGATGAGGTTTCACTGTGTTAGCCAGGCTGGTCTCGATCTCCTGACCTCATGATCTGCCCACCTCGTCCTCCCAAAGTGCTGGGATTACAGGCGTGAGCCACTGCGCCCAGCCTAATTTTTTTTTTGAGACAGGATCTCACTCTGTTACCCAGGCTGGAGGGCAATGGCTTGAACATGGTTCACTGCAGCCTTGACCTCCTGGTCTGAAGCAATTCTCCTACCTCAGCCTCCTGAGTAGCTGAAACCAACGGTGCATGCCACCTTATCCAACTAATTTTTAAAGGAAAAAAAAATTCACCACTGGCCAGGCAGGACCCCCTGTGATAGGTAGCCAGGCTGCTAAGCTGTCTTAGAGGGTGTTTTTTAGCACATTCCTTCTTTTACTCATCAAATATTTATCACGTGCCTAGTCTGAATCAGCCCTGCTCTAGATCACATTGCTTGAGACAGTTTTTGAGACAGTGAGATCCTGTCTCAAAAAAAAAAAACATTAGCCGAGCATGTTGGCACACAATTGTAGTCCCAGTTACTAGAGAGGCTGAGGCAAGAGGATCACTTGAGCGCAGGAATTCGGGGCAGGAGTGAGCTAGATGTAGAGTCAGAGTCTCCACAAAAAGCAACTCTCCTGCCTTGCTCTCCCAAAGTGCTGAGATTACAGTCATAAGCCACCATACCCAGCCAATTTTTTAAATTTTTTTGTAGAGAGGAGGGTCTCAACATTTTGCCCAGGCTGGTCTTGAACTCCTGGCCTCAGGTGATCCTTGCCTTGGCCTCCCAAAGTGCTGGGATTACAGGTGTGAGCCACCATGCCTGGCCAAAATGCAATTCTTGAAACCCTACCAAATTTGTCCCCCACCCACTCAACCTTACCAATCTCAGTAAATGACTCCAAATCCAGCCTGGTTCCTCACACCTGGAACCTGGAAGTCATTCTTAATTCTACCCTTTTCCTCATCCTCAATATCTAATCCATTATCTTCTTGCCAAGTTGTCTGCAAAATATACTTTAAACTTACCTTCTATTTCTGTTGCCACCGTCCATCACCTGTCATGGAAATTACTGTAACAGCATCTTCTCTGGTCTCCCACTTCCATTCTTGCACCCTTACAATCCATACTCCACACACAGGCAGTGGTGAGTCTCTTGAAAATGTAAATAAGATCAAATTGCTTCTCTTCTCTCAATCTGTCAAAGGTCTAACTCTCTCTCTCTTTTTTTTTTTTTTTTTTTTGAGATGGAGTCTTGCTCTGTTGTCCAGGCTGGAGTACAGCGGCACGATCTTGGCTCACTGCAACCTCCACCTCCCGGGTTCAAGTGATTCTCCTGCCTCAGCCTCCCCAGTAGCTGGGATTACAGGCACACGCCACCACGCCCAGCTAATTTTTTTGTATTTTTAATAGAGATGGAGTTTCACCATGTTGGACAGGCTGGTCTTGAACTCCTAACCTCAAGTGATCTGCCCGCCTCAGCCTCCAAAAGTGCTGGGATTATAGGTGTGAGTCGCTGGGTCTGGCTAGCTCTAACTCCATATAGTGACTTCAAGGCCCTCCTAGGTGAGCTGGCCCCTGCCTCCCTTTCCACTTCACCTGGAAATATTCTCCCCCAGCCCCTTCTTGCAGTGTGTCTAACCAGGACTGGCAACGTAATATGTGGGGCCCAGTGAAAAAGAAGTTGTGGGACCCTCCATCAAAAATTAGTAAGAATTTCGGCTGGGCGCGGTGGCTCACGCCTATAATCCTAACACTTTGGGAGGCCGAGGTGGGTAGATAACTTGAGGTTAGGAGTTTGAGACCAGACTGGCCAACATGGTGAAACCCCGTCTCTACTAAAAATACAAAAATTAGCCGGATGTGGCAGTGTGTGCCTGTAGTCCCAGCTACTTGGAAGGCTGAGGTGGGAGAATTGCTTGAACCCAGGAGGCGGAGGTTACAGTGAGCCAAGATCGCACCACTGTACTCCACCCTGAGCAACAGAGCGAGACTCTGTCTCAAAAAACAAACAAAAAAAATTACTAAGAATTTCAAGATGGCTGTTGCAGAGCATGAAACCAAGCGAAGGGCTTCTGAGTGTGGAGCCTGTACAAGTGGCCCTGCCTCTCGCCGGGCCTGGGCTGCACCTCAGGAGCACTGTGCCCCAGTTTATAACATCGAGCTGTCGGCTCAAATGTCACCTGGTCCAGAGGTCTCACCTGACCATTGCTTAATTTAAAGCAGCCTCACACAGTTCCTCTATGTCACATCACCCCACGTTATCTTCTTAGCACCTCGCCCTGCTTGAAATGATCTCATTTGTTTACTTGTATATTGTCTGTCTCCTTACCTGGCTCCCCCAGCCAGAACATAAACTCAATGAGAATAAGAACCTTTCCTGCCATGCTCACCTCTGGCGTCTTCAGCATCTAGAGCAGGGCTGATTCGGACTAGGCACATGATAAATATTTGATGAATAAAGGAAGGAGTGTGCTAAAGAATGTACTCCAAGACACCAGTCTAGCATACTGGCTATCTACCACAGGGGGTCCTGTATGGCCAGTGGTGATTTTTTTTTTCCTTTGAAAAATGCTCCTGGCCAGGCGCAGTGGCTCGCGCCTGTAATCCCAGCACTTTGGGAAGCCGAGGTGGGTGGATCATTTGAGTTTAGGAGCTCTGGGCCAGCCTGGCCAGCATGGGGAAACCCTGTCTCTACTAAAAATACAAAAATTAGCTGGGCATGGTGGCATGTGCCTGTAATCCCAGCTACTCGGGAGGCTGAGGCAGGAGAATCACTTGAACCCAGGAGGCAGAGGTTGCAGTGAGCTGAGATCGCACCACTGCACTCCAGCACGGGTGAGAGAGTGAGACTCCATCAAACAAAGCAAAACAACAACAAAAATGGATTATAAAATCAGGGAAAAAAAAGGCCGAGCGCAGTGGCTCACGACCTGTAATCCCAGCACAGGGAGGCCGAGGCAGGCGGATTGCCTGAGCTCAGGTGTTCGAGACCAGCCTGGGCAACACGGTGAAACTCCGTCTCTACTAAAATACAAAAAATTAGCTGGGCGTGGTGGCGGGCGCCTGTAGTCCCAGCTACTCGAGAGGCTGAGGCAGGAGAGCCGCTTGAACCCGGGAGGCGGAACTTGCAGTGAGCTGAGATCGTGCCACTGCACTCCAGCCTGGGCGACAGAGCAAGACTCCATCCCAAAAAAAAAAAAATTCAGGAAAAAAATCTATGAATCCACATTGATATTCTAAAATGGTAGGCGGCAAGGAGAGAAAGTTCATCTTTATAGCATTCCTACTAATAATTGTAGAAGAAATAATAGAATTAAAGAATCATGGTTTTGTAACCATTGTTTGTAATAAACAATTCAGGCAAGGACTATCAGTGGATAATAAACTTTGTAATCCCAGCACATTGGGAGGTCAAGGCAGGAGGATCACTTGAATCTAGGAGTTTGAGACCAGCCCAGGCAACATAGCGAGACCCTGTCTCTACAAAAAATAAAAATAAAAATTGGCTTTGCATGGTGGCAGGCACCTATAGTCCTAGCTACTTGGGAGGCTGAAGTGGGAGGATTGCCTGAGACCAGGAGTTCAAGGCTACAGTGAACTGATGGTGCCACTGCACTCTAGCCTGGGCAACAGAGTGAAACCCCATCTTTAAAACAAACAATTGGCCGGGTACGGTGGCTCACGACTGTAATCCCAGCATTTTGGGAGGCCAAGAAAGGCAGATCACTTGAGGTCGGGAGTTTGAGAGCAGCCTGACCAACATGGTGAAACCCCGTATCTACTAAAAATACAAAAAAATTAGCTGGGCATGGTGACGCATGCCTGTAGTCCAGCCTACTCGGGAGGCTGAGACAGGAGAATTGCTTGAACCTGGGAGGCGGAGGTTGCAGTGAGCCAAGATCACACCACTGCACTCTAGCCTGGGTGACAGAGTGAGACTCCATCTCAAAAACAATAAATAAATATAAATAAATAAATAAAACAAACAATCAAAACTCCACAAAAACCCATTGAGTGAAAGGCTGTTGAAAAATAAGATATTCACATGGTCTCAAAGTATCATCTTTTACAAGGGAGCAGTCTGGCTGACAAGACATTAACCAATAAATGAAACTCGACATCACTAATAATGAGGACAGTTGATACCATGTGCCTCCTCATGTTGTGCTCTGAGAAGATCACAGCACCACCTATTTAGTATTCTTGCAAAATGTTTCAACTGAATCTAGTCATAAGCCAGACAAATCCCAATTGAAGGGCATGTTCAATGCAACAAAAGACAACCAAAGTCAATGGAACTGCTGTAGATGAAAAAATAGTGAAGAAACATGACAGCTAAAAACAATGCCTGATCATTGATTGGATCCTGGATCAAAAGCAAGTAGCTCTAAAGACCAAAAATGAGGTACTTTGAATATGGACCCTATTTTTATTTATTTATTTATTCATTTATTTATTTTTGAGACAGAGTGTTGCTCTGTCGCCCAGGCTGGAGTGCAGTGGCAGGAGCTTGGTTCACTGCAACCTCCATCTCCCGGGTTCAAGCGATTCTCCTGCCTTAGCCTCCTGAGTAGCCGGGATTACAGGTTCCTGCCACCACGCCTGGCTAATTTTTTTTTTTTTTTTTGAGATGGAGTCTAGCTCTGTCGCCCAGGCTGGAGTGCAGTGAAGCAATCTCGGCTCACTGCAAGCTCCACTTCCCGGGTTCAAGCGATTCTCCTGCCCCAGCCTCCTGAGTAGCTGGGACTACAGGCGTCCACCACCACACCTGGCTAATTTTTTGTATTTTTAGTAGAGATGGGGTTTCACTGGGTTAGCCAGGATGGTCTCGATCTCCTGACCTCATGATCCGCCCTCATCGGCCTCCCAAAGTGCTGGGATTACAGGCGTGAGCCACTGCGCCTGGCCAATTTTTGTATTTTTAGTACAGACAGGGTTTTGCCATGTTGACCAGGCTGGTCTCAAACTCCTGACCTCAAGTGATCCTCCTGCCTCAGCCTCCCGAAGTGCTGGGATTACAGGCATGAGCCCTCACACCTGGCTGAATATGGACTTTATATTAGATAACATTATTGTATGAACATTACATTTCTTGAGTGTCATAATAGTAGTGTTGTCCTGGAGCTCAATGTTTTTATTCTTTGGCAATACATGCTGGACTTTTTTTTTTTTTTTTTTGAGACAGGGTCTCAGTCTGTTGCCCAGGCTGGAGTACAGTGGTGTGATCTCAGGTCACTGCAATCTCTGCCTCACAGGCTCAAGCAATCCTCCCATCTCAACGTCCTAAATAGCTGGAATTACAATTGTGCACCACCACACTAATTTTATGTATTTTTTGTAGAGACAGGATTTCACCATGTTGCCCAGGCTGGCCTGGAACACCCGAGCTCAAGGGTTTCACCATATTGCCCATGCTGGTCTCGAACTCCTGAGCTTAAGCAATCCACCTGCCTTGGCCTCCCAAAGTGTTGGAATTACAGGCGTGAGCCACTGCGCCCGGCCCTGCTAAAAGTACTTAGCTGTGAAGTGCTAGGATATCTGCAACTTACTTTTTTTGGGGGGGGACGGAGTTTCGCTCTTGTTGCCCAGGCTGGAGCACAATGGCACGATCTCGGCTCACTACAACCTCCACCTCCCGGGTTCAAGCAATTCTCCTGCCTCAGCCTCCCTAGTAGCTGGGATTACAGGCATTCACCACCACGCCCGGCTAATTTTGTATTTTTAGTAGAAACGGGGTTTCTCCATGTTGGTCAGGCTGGTCTTGAACGCCTGACCTCAGGTGATCCGCCGGCCTCAGCCTCCCAAAGTGCTGGGATTACAGGCGTGAGCCACCGTGCCCGGTCTGCAACTTACTTTCAAATGGTTCAGAAAACAAAAACAAAAACAAAAAAACCCAAAACATAAACTTATATATACAGAGAGGAAGAGAGAGAGAGAGAGAGAGAAATTTTGCAATTTAAGAATTGAATAATCGGCTGGGCGCGGTGGCTCACGGCTGTAATCCCAGCACTTTGGGAGGCTGAGGTGGGTGGATCACGAGGTCAGGAGATCCAGACCATCCTGGCTAACACGGTGAAACCCCGTCTCTACTAAAAATACAAAAAATTAGCTGGGCATGGTGGCGGGTACCTGTAGTCCCAGCTACTCGGGAGGCTGAGGCAGGAGAATGGCGTGAACCCGGGAGGCGGAGCTTGCAGTGATCGGAGATCCTGACGCTGCACTCCAGCCTGGGGCGACAGAGCGAGACAACGTCTTAAAAAAAAAAAAAAAAAAAAAAAGGTTAAAATGGGCCAGGCGCGATGGCTCACACCTGTAATCCCAGCACTTTGGGAGGTGGAGGCCGGCAGATCACCTGAGGTCTGGAGTTTGAGACCAGCCTGACCAGTATGATGAAACTCCGTCTCTACTAAAAATACAAAAATTAGCCGGGCGTGGTGCCATACGCCTGTAATCCCAACTACTAAGGAGGCTGATACAGAAGAATCGCTTGAACCTGGGAGGTGGAGGTTGTGGTGAGCCGAAATCGCACCATTGCACTCCAGCCTGGGAAACAAGAGCAAAACTCCGCCTCAAAAGAAAAAAAAAAGGTTAAAATGGCAGATTTCGTTATGTATATTTTACAACAAGCTTTTGAACATTAAACAGAGCGTGTGGGGGCTGCATGCTGTTATTTTCCAGATATGCTGAGGAGGAAACCTGACCAGCTGCTAAGGGACTTGACCACAGTCATAAAATCTGGCTCTGTCTTCCATAGCTACAGGAGCCAGGACAAGGTTTTTCTTTCTTTCTTTCTTTCTTTTTTTTTTTTTTTTTTTTTGGTTTTAAGGAGCGGAGAGTTTAATTGGCAAGAAGGAAGGGAGAAGACAGAAGGAAGAAGCTCCCCCATACACAGACAGAGGGAATGAGGCTCCAAAGTGGAAAAGGTCCCTATCTGCCAGGGATACCAGCCAGCTATATATACAGAGGCTGAAGGAGGCAGTGTTTGATTTGCATGGGACTCAGGGGATTGGTTTGACTAGGCATGTCATTCACGTAACCCACGAAGAAGCTGGCCCTCCCACCCTAGCCTTTTAATATGCAAATACAGGGCGCTGTGATGTTCTACACACATGGGATATGTAAGAGTGGCGATGTTGCCAGAAACAACTGGGAAAAGGGCAAGAAGGCCGCAGGAATCTCCATATTTGGGTGGATCCAGTTTCTGATGACCTGCATTTACATATCAAAGGTTGCTGGCCTGGCTATAAGAGCTGGGGCTTTACAAGAAACTTTTCTGGAGATGCTTTAAAAAATGAAAACTTCCCAAGGACCCCTTTTCCTACAACATTCCCCCCTGTGGAGATTCCACACTAACTGCTGTTAGGGGGTTTTGGGCAATGACTCTTTCTGGCTACTTCCTGCTGAAAAGGGGCTTCGAATGGGGAACAGCAGCTAGGGCTCCTCCTAGGGTCGATCTATGGGTCGTCAAAAGAATGGCGTGTCCCTGTGTGGTTCAGTTTGCAGCACCATTTGGAGTTTGATTGCTTCAGTCTGATGATTGAATTGCCTTTCCCGGACCATGGACAAAATTATACGCTTCTGATGAGTGGAGGAACACCAGGGTTCTTGGTCCTCATGCTGGTTTAGATAAAATGACACGGACACATGTGGAGCGTTATTTTGTTTCTTTTTTTTTTGCATTTTGTTTCTTTTTTTTTTTTTTTGAGATAGAGTCTGGCTCTACTCTGTCACCCAGGCTGGAGTGCAGTGGTGCCATCTGGGTTCACTGCAACCTCCGCCTCCCGGTTCAAGCAATTCTTCTGCCTCAGCCTCCCAAGTAGCTGGGACTACAGGTATGTGCCACCACAGCTGGCTAATTTTTGTATTATTAGTAGAGATGGGGGTTCACCATGTTGGCTAGGATGGTCTCGAACTCCTGACCTCATGATCCACCCGCCTGGGCCTCCCAAAATGATGGGATTACAGGCGTGAGTCACTGTGCCCGGCCTACGTGGAGTGATTTTAAGGAGTGGAGAGTTTAATAGGCAAGAAGGGAGAAGACAGAGGAAGAAACTCCCCTCTACAGAGAAAGACGGAGGGGCTCAAAGCCAACAGAGAAGGTCCCCCACGTTTCTTATCTCTAAGCCTCAGTATTCTCATTTGTAAAGTGGAGATAATCAAGTTTATTGCCTCTTAATGTGTCAAAAATTACTTTGATAATCCATGTAAAGTGTTAAGCATAGCGCCTGATATACAGCCAACTATCAGGTCCTTCAGTTCTGGAAAATGTTCACGTATTATTTCTTGTATTACTACATTCATATATTGTTGACAGGGACTGATTTTCTTCTTTTTTTTTTTTCTTTTTTCCAAGACAGGGTCTCACTCTGTCACCCAGGCTAGAGTGCAGTGGTGTGATCACGGCTCACTGAAACCTCAACCTCCCAGACTCCGGCGATTCTCCCACCTCAGCTTCCCAGGTAGCTGGGACTACAGGCACACACTGCCACGCTGGCTAATTTTTGTATTGTTTCTAAAGACGGGGTTTCTCCATGTTGCCCAGGCTGGTCTCAAACTCCTGGCCTCAAGTGATCCGTCCACCTTGGCCTCCCAAAGTGTTGGGATTACAGGTGTGAGCCGCTGTGCCCAGACTGTTCTTTTTTCTTTGTGTGTGGGGGGGTTTTGTTTGTTTTGTTTTGTTTTTGAGACAGTCTCATTCTGTCGCCCAGGCTGGAGTGCAATGGTGCAATTTCGGCTCACTGCCACCTCTGCCTCCTGGGTTCACACAATTTTCCTGCCTCAGCTTCCGAAGTAGCTGGGATTACAGGCATGTGCCACCACTCCTTGCAATTTTGTATTTTTAGTAGAGACGGGGTTTCACCATGTTGGCCAGGCTGGACTCGAACTTCTGACCTCAGGTGATCCACCTGTCTTGGCCTCCCAAAGTGCTGGGATTACAGGCATGAGCTGTTGCACCCCGCTTGCCTGCCTTGCCTACCTGCCTGCCTCCCTCCCTCCCTTCCTCTCTTTTTTTTTTTTTTTTTGAGAAGGCGTCTGGCTCTGTCACCAGCCTGGAGTGCAGTGGCGTGATCTCGGCTCACTGCAACCTCCGCCTCCATGGTTCAAGCGATTCTCCTGCCTCAGCTTCTCAAGTAGCTGGGAGTGCAGGCATGCGCCACCACGCCCAGCTAATTTTTGTATTTTTAGTAGAGACGGGGTTTCGCCATGTTGGCCAGATGGTCTCAATCTCTTGACCTCGTGATCTGCCTGCCTCGGCCTCCCAAAGTGCTGGGATTACAGGCGTGAGCCACCATGCCTGGCCCCTTCCTCTCTTTCTTTCTCTCTCTCTTTCTTTCTTCCCTTTTCTCTCACTCTCTTTCTTTTTCTTCTCTATTTCTCTCTCTCTCCCTCCCTCCCCCCCTCTCTCTTTCTTTTGAGAGAGGGTTTTGCTCTGTCACCCAGGCTGGAGTGCAGGGGTGTGCTCACTGCAGCCTCAACCTCCCAGGCTTAAATGATCCTCCCACTTCAGCCTCTCAAGTAGCTGGGACTACAGGTGCACGCCACCACACCTGGCTAATTTATTTTATTTTATTTTTATAGACAGGGTCTTACTATGTTGCCCACGTTGGTCTTGATTTTCTTTTTTCTTTAGAGACAGGGTCTTGCTCTGTCTCCCAGGCTGGAGGAGTGCCGTGGTGGGATCATAGCTCACTGCAACTTCGAACTCCTGGGCTCAAGTGATCCTCTGGCCTCAGCCTCCCGAAGTGCTGGGATTAGAGGTGTGAGCCACTGTGCCTAACTGACAGGTACTTTTTGTGACAGAGGTTGAGTTTGAAATCCAGGTTTACCTGATGGCAATGCCTTTGTTTATAAACCCTAGAATAAATCTTTTCCTCTTCATCTTTGTGTCTTCTGCAGCACCTCAACCATAACACTGAATATATGTTTCTGTAATTGTTTTGCTCTAAAATATCCTTCAGTGGCTCCCAGAGAAAATTTATTTGAGGGCTTGCAGGTCAAAAAAATGTCATTTTTCCCTCTCATAGTTGATTAATGGTTTGGCTGGGTATAGATTTCTAGGTTGGTGTATTACTGCCCAGTCTTCTCTTCTCTGGAGAAGACCAACATCATTCCAATTCTCAGTCCCTCATATGTGACCTACTTTTCCTCTCTGGAAGCCTTTAGGAGGTTCTCTTTGTCCCAGGTGCCCTGAAATTTCACAACACTGTGCCTGGCAGCAAATTCTTTTTCATCCATTGTTTTGGGATCTCTCAATTTAGAACTCAGGCCCTTAGTACTAGAAGATGTTCACACATTATTTAATATACTTAAAAAAATTGATTTCGAATCCTTTTTTGTTTGTTTGTTTTTAAGGGATAGGGTCTCACTCTGTTGCCCAGACTGGAGTGCAGTGGCTACTCACAGGCATGATCATAGCACACTACAGTCTCGAACTCCTGGACTTAAAGCTATCCTCCTCCTTCAGTCTTCCCAGTAGCTGGGATACAGGCGTACTCCACCATGCCCAGCTTTTTATTTTATTGTATTTTATTTATTTATTGAGATGGAGTCTCGCTCTGTTGCTCAGGCTGGAGTGCAATGGCACAATCTCTGCTCACTGCAACCTCTGCCTCCCAGGTTCAAGCAATTCTCCTGTCTCAGCCCCCCTAGTAGCTGGGATTACAGGCACCCGCCACCACGCCCAGCTAATTTTTGTATTTTTAGTAGAGACAGGGTTTCACCATGTTGGCCAGGCTGGTCTCGAACTCCTGACCTCAGGTGATCCACCTGCCTCGGCCTCCCAAAGTGCTGGGATTACAGGTGTGAGCCACCGCACCTGGCCACCATGCCCAGCTTTTTAATATGCTTTTCTTCCATTTTCCTTTGTTATTTCTGTAAGTCCTACTATTCAGATATTGAATTGATGCCAACATGTTCTTATTCATTCTTTCCCATTTTCCACCTCATCAATTTAGTGCCTACTATGTGCCAGTCATTAGTCTTGGTGCTGGGGAGATAGAAAAACAAAACTAAGAAAAATCTCTGCCCTCATAGAGTTTATATTACATACTAGAAAAGTGATAAGTACTTTTGGGCTGGGCATGGTGGCTCATGCCTGTAATCCCAGCACTTTGGGAGGCCGAGGTGGGTGGAACAACTGAGGTCAGGAGTTTGAGACCAGCCTGGCCAAAATGGCGAAACCCCATCTCCACTAAAAGTACAAAAACTAGCCTGGTGTAGTGGTGCTGGCTTGTAATCCCAGCTACTTAGGAGGCTGAGGCAGGAGAATTGCTTGAACCCAGGAGGCGGAGGTTGCAGTAAGCCGAGATCACACCACGGTACTCCATCCTGGGCAACAAGAGCAAAACTCCATCTCAAAATAAAAAGAAAAAAAGAAAAAAAGAAATAACTTTTTGCCGGGCAGGGTGGCTCACACCTGCAATCCCAGCACTTTGGGAGGCTGAGGCGAGTGGATCATGAGGTCAGGAGTTCAAGACCAGCCTGGCCAACATGGTGAAACCCTGTCTCTACTAAAAATACGAAAGTTAACTGGTCATGGTGGTGGGCACCTGTAATCTTAGCTATTCGGGAGGCTGAGGCAGAGAATTGCTTGAACTGAGGAGGCGGAGGTTGCAGTGAGCTGAGATTGCACCACTGCACTCCAGCCTGGGCAACAGAGTGAGACTCCATTTCAAAAAAAAAAAAAGTACTTTTTGAATAAAGACTAGAAGATGAAGGGCCAAGCCAAGGAGATATGTAAGAATGATAAGCAGAAAGAACAGCAAATACATAAGCCCATGGGTGAGGCAGGCTGAGGCAAGAACAGGCCTGATGGGATCCAGGTACAGCCAAGAGGCCAGTATGTCCAGAGAGAAGGGAAACAGGGGTGGAGAGAGGAAGATGAGGTCTGAGAGGTGGGGCGGTGAGAGGTGGGGTGGTAAGAGGTGAACTTTATATTGTGAGTGACGTGGAAAGTCACTGTGCATTGAATCAGGGGACAACATATGTGATCTGATTGACCTTTAACAGATCACCAGAGCTCCTTTGTAACATGTATGCTGCCAGGGTAGAAGCAGAACACGTAGTAGCTACTGCAATAATTCAGGAGAAAGTAAAGTCTGTTTTCTGGGTGATTTCCTGAGTAGCTGGGATTACAGACATGCGCCACCCTGGCCGGCTAATTTTTTTTTTTCAGATGGAGTGTCACTCTTGTCACCCAGGCTGGAGTGCAGTGGCGTGGCCTCAGCTCACTGCAACCTCCACCTCCTGGGTTCAAGCGATTCTCCTGCCTCAGCCTCCTGAGTAGCTGGGATTACAGGTACTCACCACCACGCCTGGCTAATTTTTGTATTTTTAGTAGAGACGGAGTTTCACCATGTTGGCCAGGCTGGTCTCCAACTCCTGACCTCAAGTGATCCACCTGCCTTGGCCTCCTAAAGTGGTGGTATTATAGGCATGAGCCACCACACCCAGCCCCAAAATTTCTTTCTTTTTTTTTGAGATGGAGTCTTGCTCTGTCGCCCAATTCCCCTGCCTCAGCCTCCCGAGTAGCTGGGATTACAGGTGCACACCACCACGCCCGGCTAATTTTTTTGTATTTTTAGTAGAGACGGGGTTTCACCATGTTGGCCAGACTGGTCTCGAACTCCTGACCTCAGGCAATCCGCCTGCTTCAGCCTCAGCCTCCCAAAGTGCTGGGACTATAGGCATGAGCCACCGCGCTGGCCAAAAGTTCTTTCTTAAACTCAATATCCTTTTTTCTTTTTTGGCATCCCATGCCCCTTGATGCAGTCTCTTATTTCCTGATGTGTTCCCTTGTACCCTGATGTGATATAATGTCTCCGTGGATGTTGATAATTCTTTTGATGGTTTCTTCTGTTCCTTTCATTATCTCTGGTTCCTCTGAATTCGTTTTTTGGGGGAGGGGGGCTGTTGCTGTCATCATAGCTCACTGCAGCCTCCAAATCCTGGGCTTAAGCAATCCTCTTGCCTCAGCCTCCCAAGTAGCTGGGACCACAGGTGCATGCCACCACGCCTAGTTTTAAAGTTCTTTTGCAGAGTTGGGGTCTTACTACGATGCCCAGGCTGGGGGTGTTTCTATCTTTCCTGTTACAGGTTCCCTTCAAATGTCTGGTATTCTTTGGCTATCCATTCATAACAAGGCACTAAAAAGCTGAGTGAAAGGTCTGTGTGGATGGCGCTTCCTGAATGATGGACTTCTCTGTGGAGTATTTGGGCAGGAACATGATCTTTATGTAGGAAGACACCTCCCTACCCTCACTCCCATTGTTGGTACATGAAGCGTTTTCTTCCCTAAGCTAGTCAATTTTCTAGAGAGGGTTCCTATGTTCTTTTGTTGGAGAAGTCAGACTCTCTGGCCAGAATGGAGGCTTTACCATATCCTCCCATTTTCAGCATGGTTGCTCCTTCTCACCTATAAAGTCCAGTCTCTCTGGTTCAGCCTTTCCAGAGGGAAAACCTCTAGTTTGCTACCTGGGTGGGAAAAGAGACATCGAATCATCAGTGGCACCAGGGGCTTCTACTTTCTGAGCCTTTCTGGTGCACTTTAGCATTGATCAACTTCTTTCCTGTCTTCTCCTACTCTATGACTTCTTTTTCTCCACTCTACTAAAGTCATTTCCATTTATCTATGCTCTCTGGCCTCCAAAATGTTGACATCTGTTGTCTGCCATTGTCTCTTCTCCAGGTCTCTTTGTCCATGTGAATTTATGCACTTCTTATTCCTCTGCTGTCATTTCAGTGGGCTTTTGAGAGGGAGAAGAGGTCAGTGTGGTGTGTATCCCCGTGATTCAATCTTTCATGCTACCCTTAAGTCTCTTTACAATGTTTGAGCCAGGCTCGGTGGCTCACGCCTGTAATCTCAGCACTTTGGGAGGCTGAGGCGGGCGGATCACAAGGTCAGGAGCTCCAGACCAGCCTTGCCAACATGGTGAAACCCCGCCTCCACTAAAAATACAAAAAAAAAAAAAAAAAAAGTCCGGGCGAGGTGGCTCACGCCTGTAATTCCAGCATTTTGGGAGGCCGAGGCAGGCGGATCACGAGGTCAGGAGATCGAGACCAGCCTGGCTAACACGGTGAAACCCCGTCTCTACTAAAAATACAAAAAATTAGCCGGGCGTGGTGGCGGGCGCCTGTAGTCCCAGCTACTCGCGAGGCTGAGGCAGGAGAATGGCGTGAACCCGGAAGGCGGAGCTTGCAGTGAGCCGAGATCGCGCCACTGCACTCCCGCCTGGGCGACAGAGTGAGACTCCTTTTCAAAAAAAAAAAAACAAATGAGCTGGGCTTAGTGGTGGGCGCCTGTAATCCCAGCTACTAGCGTGGCTGAGGCAGGAGAATCTCTTGAACCTGGGAGGCGGAGGTTGCAGTGAGCCGAGATTGCGCCACTGTACTCCGGCGACAGTGCGAGACTCCGTCTCAAAAAAAAAAAAAGAAGAATACAATGTTTGAATTCTGTGTGCCCTGCCTCCCCTTAGATGGAAGCGTAGGCTGAAGCATGGGTGGGGCAAAGGGTAATAGCTAGAAAATACACACCCTTCCTCAAAAAATTACATTCCATTTGACTCTTTCAGGGCAGGGTAAGACCCATTTTTCCATTGTGTGATTTCTGTCAACTACTCTTTTCAAAAGGAGAGAAGTCCTGCCACCCTTCTATGTGTTTTATGTATTTTGGCTAAGAGTCCTGGAGCACTGGGTGAGGTCCTCAGAAGGGATGGAAAAATCCGATTCTTGACTCTCATAGTCAGCGCTAGGCAGGAGCATCAGAGATTACTGAATCCAATTTCCCTATTGTATAAAAAGGAAACTGAAGCCCAGAGAGCTTTAGTCGATCTGGATCAACTTCGGTCCCTTGTGAAATACTTCTCAGAGCAAAGGATGGCTCGAAGTCAAGCTCCTTGCAGTCTTTGGGCCTTTGGGTCTAACGTTCCCTATGCCCCAGTGCTGTAGGCTCCTCGCTGTGCCTCGGTCAAAGGTCCTTTCAGAGACTGTCCCTCTCAGCACTGTGGCCAGTTTTACTTTTTTGTGGCACTTGTTGATATTTAAAAATATTTATTTTACGAGTTATGTGAGTTCTTCCACTGGAATGAAATCCCCATAAGAGGAGATCATTCCTGTCTCGTTCACCGTTGAATCCTCAGGGTGAGCTGAGATTCGAAGCTAAGCAGTCTGGCTCTAAGGTCGCGCTTTCGGCCCAACATTATGCTGCTATTTAGTGAAGACGATGGACTTCTGAGCACACGGGGAAGCAACAGTGAGAAAAGACACCCGGAAGTGAGCAACAGCAAAACATCCAGATTTGTCCGCACGGTGCCCCCTCTGACCTTTCCCTCCGGAAGCTCTCGCGGCTCTCGGGCGGGAGTGCGCACGCGCGGCCACCGGGGTCGCTCCGGGTCGCGCGCGGAGCAGGGGCTAGAGGGAAGGGTCAGCCTCCAGGGCTGGCAGGCGCCTGCGCCGCGGGGCTCCCGTCAGGACGCGCATTCTCGCTCCCTCCCTCGGCTGCGCGCGCCCGGTGGGCGTGGGAGGAGGCGGGGAACCGGGGAGGGGTGGGTGTCGCAGGAGGGAAGGAGCGAACCGGAGAGCGTCGTCCTGAGAGGAGTGAAGGCGGCAAAATGGCGGACCGCTTCTCCCGCTTCAACGAAGACCGAGACTTTCAGGTAAACACGGGCGTCGCCGAGGATGCGGGGAAGGCGCTGGTCTAGCCCAGAACCTCCTTCATCTCCGGCTCCCAGCCCTCTTTCCTTCCAGTTTTGCTCCGACTTGCGAACCAGCTCGCTCTTCTCCCGTCTCTGCTTTCTCAAGAGGCCTCCCGGCTTGAGGGAGGCCGCATCTCCTCGCACCCGCATTCTCTTACCCCTGAAACTCAGGCCGCGGGGCTTGCGGCTTCCGCCTGTTTGGCATCGGATTTCGGAACCGGGCCTGAGCGCCGTGTGAGGGGCTGTGCCCTCCAGGTCTGCCCGATCTGTGCCGGCTAAGGGCTGGCTCCCAGGGGACAAGAGGGGTGGTTGGGTTGGGCTGAGAGGGCTTGGGGGAGAGTATTGCTGAGGCCAAGGCTTCCGAACCCCGGGATTTTGCTCTCACGGATCCTTTTGGGGTCCTTCTCTTTTCTTTCTTCACTGTGATAAATCAATTCCTTTCATTGTCTGCTTTTCCTCTTCTTTACCTGGGAAAAGGTTGCCTTCGCTGTCAGACGCCTTATTGGTTAGTCATACATTGAGATTTCGCGGGGCATAAGTGTTGCTGTTGTTATTAGGCTGTTAATTGGGCTTGGAAAGCAGTAAGTTACTGGACTATGATCCGATGTGAGCCTAACCTCAAATCCTATCTCGAAAGATTTGTAAGAAGCGTGATGATAATAGGCCGTCCACGCATGGGGTCACTAGTGCCAAAAGCTTGATTTTTCTTTCTTCAATTGCAAATGTTGGTATGGAAAAATGCCCTTACGATGGCAAGCTCTATTGAGTAAAAAATAAAGGCCAAATTAGAATAACTTGTTTTTTCGCTGTTGAAAATACCTTTCTGTTGAAATTGTTACCGCGGAAATCTCGAAGACTAAAAGGGATTTAGTAGAGATTGGCTATTTCTAGGTAAAATACATCCGTAGAGTCTCAAAAAAAAAAAAAAAACACTGCATTACTACCGCATATCCTGGCAACTGCAATTTGGGTCGGGATGAATCTCAGAACTCAAGTTTTTATCCCGCTGCAGATCCTACTCAAAGCAGTACGAAAGCACTCTAGATGTGTTTCAGAAGGCAGTTTAAAGAGTTTGAATTCCCTGAGATGATAGGATTGGTAAATAAATAGGTAAAGCAGTTTAACAATTTTAACTCAGCACTGTTAACAGTCTAGTACATAGAACGCTTATGAGAAGTTTTGCAGCAGTAAGGGATCTGGGGGCTGTTAAAAAGCCTTGTGATCATGCGCCTGCTGTATAGCTGCAGCACAATACAGGAGAGTCTCAGGATGTTCTAAGGATATAATGCAGATTCACCAAAGTTTGAAGCAGTTCATGTTAGCCTTTTGATCCCTGAGAAATATATATACACACATACATATATATTAGCAAGCACTATAAAATATGAGTTGGCTGCAAGGTGTATGAGCTTTATTGATTTTTAAATTACCGGTAGAGACATACTGATAACTAAAGCCCGCAAATGCTTTTCAGAGGAGAGAATAATCTCAAGGTGACCTAATAAAATCGAAAATAGATAATATGGACAGTTAAGTTTTGAGGAAAGATGACTGTCAACCACAGAATTCCAGCAGGCTTAGCAAACAGGATTTTCAGGGCCTTTAATGAAGATTTTGAAAATTGTGGATAGCAGAGTGTGAATGCTGTTTCCTGAAAAAAATTCAGGGGGTTAGCCTGTACTTTTTCAATACTCAGTTTCCAAGTAAGATGACCCTGTCTTCTGATGCTTTAGTTGGGTATTGCAAAACCCGATTTTGGTTTCATGGTAGTCCTTTGAAGATGATACGTATACTTCATTTTCTGCTTATATGTTGAAAGAACCAACCCCTGTTAAATTGGGTCAGCCAGGAAAAATTTTTTTTTTTTTTGAAATGGAGTCTCGCTGTGTCGCCCAGGCTGGAGTGCAGTGGCACGATCTCGGCTCACTGCAACCTCTGCCTCCCGGGTTCAAGCAATTCTTCTGCCTCAGCCTCCCGAGCAGCTGGGATTACAGGCACCCGCCACCATACCCGGCTAATTTTTGTATTTTTAGTAGAGATGGGGTTTCACCGTATTGGCCAGGCTGGTCTCGAACTCCTGACCTCGTGATCCGCCTGCCTCGGCCTCCCAAAGTGCTAGGATTACAGGTGTGAGCCATCGCGCCTGGCCGAAAATGTTGGTTTTTAAAATTCAGATGTCCTAGCATTTTGGGTAAATAGGGTATTGGGAATGGAAACCTTTTTAGACAGTTGTAAGATGTTAAAACTTTTATAAATTATGTTAACATTCCTAAAGTACATTCATTTAAAAATAAAGTGGTATTTTTCTACATGTTTTAATAAAGGGAAAATACAGATTGACTTTCATTTAATGATGTATTTTGATTCAAAATTATTGGTGAGAGAATGTAATGTAATAGGATTCTCCTGTGAATAATGTATCTGAAACATTTTCAGCTTCAGGTTATTCAAAATTAAACGTGGCCTCCTTTTAAGGTTTTGGGTGAAGCCACTGACTATACTTGAAAACAAGTCATAGTAGGTTTCCAAACACAGTGGATAGATCTTGTTGCTTTCAACAGATCTTGTAGCACTGGAAATTGTTCATCTTCTCTGGTAAGTTCGAGATGACATTTTCTTTGCCTTTAATTTGGCAGGATGATTTAAAGTTGTAGAACTTCACTCTTCACCGGTTTATCAAGTGCAAATTTTGGAGAGTTTGATGTCTCTTGAAATTATTATGGAGTCAGGGAGTTGGGCTATTAAAATTTGTGAATACCTAAAGTTGCGAAGGTATTTTGTATATATAGTGAAAAGTTATAGTTAACAGTGATATGCCACTTGAAGCGCTCATGTATATAGAGATTAATAATTATCAGGGACCTAACTTTTTTAATTGGTAACTTTATTATAATAACAAACAGGTCCTATTCCACAGGCTTTATGTGTCTTATCTCATAGTCTTCACTATAACCCTACGAGGTAGGTACTGTTATTACTGCCGTTTTCAGCTGAGGCACAGAGAATTAAGTAACTTAGCCAATTACATACATCTGTTAAATGGCAGAGCCTAAATTCATACTGGCTTTTGGATTCTTGTACTTGTCCTCATGACCATTCTGTCTGCTGCTGACAATTATACATTTTATGTAGCTGTAATTGGGTCATCAAATGTGGAGGATAGACTTATAGGTGACAAAGAATAAGGGAGCTTTTAGAAAGGTGATACAGTTCCAGTTTTTATTTTGTTTGGTTTTGTCCAGATCTGTCTCTTTCTGGTCTCCCAACGGCTTCTAGGGAGGCTTTCAACAATGATAAATTACATTGTGTCATAGAGGATATATTGTTACCTGTTTTAGTTTAGACATTCTTTTGTCTAGCCTTTTAAGTGTTTTTTTTTTTTTTTTTAATCTTTGGAAATCTTTGTAATCTAAGCTGATGTATTTATTTTTACAAATGTTTTAAGAGTTTTAACTACTCCTTTAAGAATCTGGCCTCAATTTCTGAATGAGATGTTACTTCTGCCGGCATTTACCAGATTAAGATATATTTGTTCACAAATTGAAGTGTTACACAAACTAATGGAAAATGTATAACTTAAGATAATCAACACTTTGGATTACAGGTTCATTAAAGAAAGTTTTGTTTGTACAGTGATGTACAGCTAGCTATACGGTGCCATTAAGATACAGTGCTTAGCATTTTATGGTTGCGCAGCTATTATTGGTGATGCAGCTGAATGCTGGTGAGGAAATGTTCTTTAGTATATGTACCTGCAGAGGACTGATGATTCGTGTTCCGAGTGTTCTCTGCATTTTATTTATTTATTTATTTTTTTTGAGATGGAGTTTCGCTCTTGTTGCCCACCTGGAGTGCAATGGCACCATCTCGGCTCACCTCAACCTCCGCCTCCTGGGTTCAAGTGATTCTCCTGCCTCAGCCTCCCGAGTAGCTGGGATTTCAGGCATGTCCCACCATGTCCAGCTAATTTTTTTGTATTTTTTAGTAGAGACGGGGTTTCACCCTGTTGGTCAGGCTGGTCTCAAACTCCGGACCTCAGGTGATCCACCCACCTCGGTCTCCCAAAGTGCTGGGATTACAGGCGTGAGCCACCGCGCCTGGCCCTCTGCATTTTATTTCTAATGAAAAGGAACTACAGTAATAGATTAGTGAGTGATAAGTTGATAAGAGAAACAAGACATGCTATGTTAAAGGTCATAATAAAAATACAGAAATTGCCCAAGAACTTTCTGTAATCTATGTAAGTAATCATAATGGTAAATAGCAATAAGCTAGTCATGTATTACATTTATGCAGTATGTTTGTAGGAATCCTCTTTGTGTTTCCATATGTAACCAGTATGTGACCCTTAGGAAATTCTTAGTTGAGACTATTAAGTGAAGAGGTTCATAGTTTTAAGATATTTAAGTCACAGAAGCATATTAGTATATTTTCTGTATGTAATATAGTTGGCATTGTAATTCAGGTATGCCAGATATGACACATGGACAAGTGTTTTAAATGGTTTTTCCTATGTCTCGCTCCTGTAATCTGGAAGAAATGCCACAAGCTGTGAAAATTAATGTCAGTTTGGCTTGGGATACTGAAATTTATACAAAATCATTACTCTTCCCTGTCTCATAGTATGATAAGTGAAAAGGATTAGAATCAGGGCTGTACCAGTTTCAAAATACTGATGCTGAATTGACATGATTGTTAGCAAATGCAAAATGATATTGACATTGGTTAATATATTCTTAGGAGATCGAGAGTGACCAAAGTAAAGTCAGCATAAGAGAAGTTTCCCTGGAGGTGATTTGAAGGGTAAATGGTATATAATCACTTTTAAAATGTGGGACATATCAAGGACATCTCAACATCACAGAGAGAGACTTAAGTTGTAATTAGGAAAGATTGGGGTTGGGAAGAACTGTGATCAGAGGACTTCATGTGATGATGTATATTATTTGTTTTCAAAGTAGGCATGGGAGGCAGGAAGAAACAGATCTGGACAAATAGAGTATTATGCCGAGTATTATTTCAGGGCACTTACAATACAGTCAAAATGATAGAAAAACAGGTATTCCTGTTGTACCTTTCCCTTTCTTCTATACATGTAACACAGTTCTCATTAGAGTACTGCAAAGGGATTCTTTCATCACAGTTTCTCATGTCTTTATGATAAATTGTATAACCAAAGCTAAAATTTGTGACTTAAAAATATTTCAAGATACATATGTAATAAGCTATCCTGATTGTGCTGCTTCATAATTGAGATACATTTCCATGTGATTTCTGTCTATCTGGGTACATGATAAAAAATTTTAAAAGGACAGTCTGTTTTTCTTTTCTTTTTTTCTTTTTTTTTGGAGACAGTGTCTGGCTCTTTTGCCCAGGCTAGAGTACAGTTGTGGGATCTTGGCTCATGCAGTCTCCACCTCCTGGGCTCAAGCAATCCTCCCGCTTCAGCCTCCCAAGTAGCTGGGACTACAGGAATGTACCACCATGACTGGCTAAGTTTTGTATTTTTTTTAGAGACGGGGTTTCAACTTGTTGCCCAGGCTGGTCTTGAACTCCTGGGCTCAAGCGATCCTCCCACCTCAGCCCCCCAAAGTGCTGGGATTACAGGCATGCACCACTGCACCCAGCTGACAGTCTGTTTTTTTGATGTGGTCAAGACTTTTTTTAATTTAATTTTTTTAAATAAAAAATTCTTTTTTGAGACAAGGTCTCACTCTGTCACTCAGGCTGGAGTGCAGTGACGCGATCATGGCTCCCGGCAGCCTTGACCTCCCAGCTTCAAGTGATCCTCCCACCTCAGCCTCCTGAGTACCTGGGGCTACAGGTGTGTCACCAAGCCCTGCTAATTTTTTTCATTTTTGTAGAGATGGGGTTTCGCCATGTTGCCCAGGCTGGTCTCAAACTCCTGAGCTCAAGCTGTCCTCCCACCTCGGCCCCTCAAAGTGTTGAGATTACAGGCATGTGCCACTGTACCTGGCCAAGATTACCATTTTCTGAAAGCGTAGCAGAAGTTCATGAGATCTTAATTATGAATCAGAAACCTATGTAAAGTTTTCATTTTTGCTCTTCTGACTTAGTTTCTAGTATTTTATTAATGAAAATGGTTTCTAGCTTGAAGTAGATAGATTCCAGTTCGTGAGTTCTATTAAAATTCCTTCCCTGAAACAACTTGGTACTTTTGCTTGTATGTCTGGCATTAATTTTCTTTTCATATTAGCATTACCATTTAGCATTAAGTGAAAGCAGATTCATGGTAATTACCAAAGGAATTACAGATGACCACCACAAATACTGAAAGAAGTCATTGATTTGATATTGCAGTGAATACCAGAAGATGTTGTAATGATTTTCCACTTATAAAAAGTGAATTGTCCATTTAACTCTGGAGGTCTAAGCAAATGTGCTTAATGCATATCGTATTAGTCAATGCAAAAAGTTAAATATGCCCAGGCTGAAAGAAGGTGTATAATGTATGGTCGTTCTTATACCAAATGATTTCTTTGGAATTTAAACAAATATGTTTAGTATTTTATTCCTAATTTAGGAAGAAAAAGCAACTAAAGTTGTTCTGACATTGTACACAGATGAGTAGCACGTAACTCTGTTATTTAGTAAGCCCCATAGATAGTAAGGAATAAAAGTTGTTAGTGAGCAAAACAGGAGTATCCTGCCATTTGCTTTAATTCTTCTTGTGATAGTTTTGAGGTACAATAATTCCTGTGTGCGTGTCACTCAAGCAACCAGAAAGTGTCTTTGTAATACGCATTTGGTCTCATCTCATGAAGTTCCAGTTGTTTGTTGTCATCCTTGTGACTCTTTGGTAATTACATTGATTTCAAAGAGGAATTCTAATTCATCTTAGTGTTTCATAGAATTGAGACACAAAATAGCTTTACAGGTTTAAAGTTGTAATAGAAAAAAGTCATAGAGTTTTCTGACATTTTAATAATGACATTGTTGGAAAAGTCAGTACCTGTCTTATAGCCCCCATAACATTATTCTTCCAGAGTTAATAAGAAAAGAGGAGCTTACTTTTTCATCATTTTTGTAGGCAGTGCTGATCAAAATCAAGAAATTATTTTGATACTGTAGGTCTTGACTATAGAAGAAGTAAAGGTAGGCTGGGCGCGGTGGCTCACGCCTATAATCCCAGCATTTTGGGAGGCTGAGGGCAGGTGGATCACCCGGGATCAGGAGTTCGAGACCAGCCTGGCCAACATGGTGAAAACCCATCTCTACTAAAAATACAAAAAATTAGTTGGGTGTGGTGGTGCGCTCCTGTAGTCCCAGCTACTCAGGAGGCTGGGGCAGGAGAATCTCTTGAACCTGGGAGGTGGAGGTTGCAGTGAGCCGATACTGTGCCATTGCACTCCAGCCTGGGCAACAGAGTGAGACTCCATCTCAAAACCAAACAAAACAAAAAAAGAAATTAAAGCGAATGCTTGTGGATTGTATGCTGTAGTGTCAGTAATTTCCCTTGTTGCTATGAATAGAGCTATGAGTGAAATTATGAGGTATCTTTAAAGAAAGGGCAAAAGTGGTTGAAAATTTAATTGGTTTAATATTGTACTAGGGTATCATCTGTGCGAGCAATAACAAGGGGTATATTTACCTTTAGAATAGTTTCTAGAATATAGACTAATTTTTGAAAACTTAATTAAATAAAACAATGTTTGAATAGTGGTTGTACGAAGAAGTACGTATTGTAGTGTAAGTATTTCTGTGCGGGTAGTTTGTTAAGAAGTGTTTTTGTTTTCAAGGAGTTTTCATTTTAGTTGGAGAGAGAACGTAAGTAGTAAGGTTTAGTTTATTATTCATAAGACCAGCATGATTATCAGAAAAACCAGCATGATTATCAGAAAAACAGTATAGCTAATAAATGCATAACTCTAAGTAAAGGAGAGAATCCTTAAAGTGGGATGATTGGACATGCTTTTATTTTATTTTATTTTTTTCAGACAGAGTCTTGCTCTGTTGCCCAGGCTAGAATGCAGTGGCATGATCTCAGCTCACTGCAACCTCCACCTCCTGGGTTCAAGCAATTCTCGTGGCTCAGCCTCACGAGTAACTGGGATTACAGGTGCCCACTACCACGCCTGGCTAATTTTTGTATTTTTAGTAGAGATGGGGTTTCATCATGTAGGTCAGGCTGGTCTTGAACTCCCACCTCCAGTGATCCGCCCGCCTTGGCCTCCCAATGTGCTGGGATTACAGGTGTGAGCCACCGTGTTGGCCTGGGCATGCTTTTATGAAGAAGTTAGCATTTAAGCTGGATCTTGAAGGATGGGATTGCATCCTTCAAGTGAATGGAAGTACACTCAGTTGGAAAAAATAGCCAGGACAAAAGTAAAGAAGTGGAACAAACAGAATTTGTTTTTTTAGGACAATGAATTAATGATTGGGCATAGGGAAAAAGTGAAGACTAGGGCTGCAAAGATAAATTTTATTTTAATGCTGCAAGCAGGCATGCGCTAGCTATTTAAGGTTCTTAAGCTGAGGGATAGACAAAGTCCTCTTTCTTATAGGAAGATTAATTCAGCTATAGTTTGTTAGATGTGCTATACCCATATAGTTAAAGTGCTGATAACCAGTCTCTCTTAACCAGAGTTAATGTGAATAGGAGCAAAGGAGTAGAGGGTGTATATGAGGAGTGATTACAATAATGGACCATGTGATTTCTTTCTTTTATTTTGAGATGAAGTTTCGCTCTCGTTGCCCAGGCTGGAGTGCAATGGTGCAGTCTTGGCTCACTGCAACCTCTGCCTCCCGGGTTCAAATGATTCTCCTGCCTCAGCCTCCCAAGTAGCTGGGATTACAGGTGCATGCCAACATGCCCGGCTAATTTTTGTATTTTTAATAGGGACAGGGTTTCACTATGTTGGCCAGGCTGGTCGCGAACTCCTGACCTCAGGTAATCCACCCACCTCGGCCTCCCAAAGTGCTGGGATTACGGGTGTGAGCCACCGTGCCCGGCCGGACCATGTGATTTTAAGCGTGGTAAGGAGATGAATGAGGACTTCTGGGAGTGGGGGTGGTGGCAGCAATGTAGGTAGTGAGAGGGTGAAAAATTGGTAGGATCAATGGATTGTAGATTCTGATGGGGTTTAAGACTTGTTAGAGTGGGAGTACTGTAGGGAATGAGCTAGAAAGGTAGAAGGTGGTGGTCGTAGAACACAATGTTTGAAATAGGGTTTATATTAATAGAAGGGTTGAGATTATTGTTAATGAACATGAGAGTACATCGTTAAGGCAGAATGGAGAGCAAGATCATTGTAGGAAAGGAAGTTAAGGAACTGAGGCACCAGGATGTTACAAAGATAATCTGACCTGGTTATGAGAATGGTAATATGGTATAGTTGTATACTGTCATGGTTTAATAAATGCCTCTTATATAATGTTCTTTTCTGGTTCTTCTAATAATTCAGTGAAGTAAATAGAAGAGGTACTAATCCTATTTTGAAGATGAAGAAACTGAGGCCCAGATAAATTATTTTGCCTAGTGCAGAACTGAAGTTTGAACTTTGCTCTTTTGACTTCTTTTGTTCTTTTCTTTTTAAATAAAAGAGACGGAATTTTGTTACATTGCCCAGGCTGGACTTGAACTCCTGGGCTCACACCATCCTCCCACCTCTACCTCCCTAGTAGCTGAGACTACAGGTGCACGCCATCGAGCCTGGCTGATTTCTTGTATAGTATTCTGTTTATTGTGGTATATAGATTGGCCTCTCTTTAAGGTATATGTACTGTGGTATATAGATTGTGGTATGTAAAGTGTTGGTATTATCTCCAGTATGCAAAACATTGTACTTCTTTAATACATGGCAGCATTTTGTACCAGTTAATAAACTGGTAGAAAATAGTTGGTATGCTTATTAAAGATTATAATTTTTGTTTCAGAACATCTCAGTATTAAAAACCAATAGTTGTCAGGCGTGGGGGCTCGTGCCTGTAATCCCAGCACTTTGGGAGGCCAAGGTGGGTGGATAACCTGAGTTCAGGAGTTTGTGACCAGCCTGGCCAACATGGCAAAACCCTGTCTTTACTAAGAATACAAAAATTAGCTGAGCATAGTGGTGCATGCCTGTAGTCCCACCTACTGCGGAGGGGAGGCTGCTGAGGCAGGAGAATTGCATGAACCCAGGAGGCAGAGGTTGTTGTGAGTCAGGATTCTGCCACTCACTCCAGCCTGGGTGACAGAATGAGACTCTGTCTTTAAAAAAAAAAAAAAAAAAAACCTAATGGCTTACCACCATTGGTTTAATTGGTTATAAACCAGTGGTTTAATTGGTCATTTATGACTTCTTGCTTGTCTTTTCACTGTCTGTGGGTCTAGCAGATAATCCCATTCCATTTTCCAAACATTAGTGAGTACCTGATTGTTATCGTGGCATCATAAAAGGATAAGAAAACAAGACAAAATTCCATTTTGTTCATTTGTTCCAGTAAAATAATAGATTGGAGAGGAGAATGGTATTTCTACTGGATACTCTCAAGTTAGGGTTCTACCAGCTTATCCTTGACCATTACACCTCTATAAAAGTTGACTACTGTGATATATGGTGAGGATAGTATCAGCTACTGTTTGTTGCCAGCTATATTACATGTCAGGTCTGGTGCCAAGACATTTCGAAGATATTTATCTAATCCAAGTAACTCTCCAAACTAGGTGGTGGTATCTCCCCCTTTTTTTTTGTCCTTAGTTTTTTATTTATTTTTATTTTTTTGAGACGAAGTCTTGCTCTGTCGCCCAGGCTGGATTGTAGTGACTACATCTCGGCTCACTGCAAGCTCCGCCTCCCAGGTTCACGCCATTCTCCTGCCTCAGCCTTCCGAGTAGCTGGGACTACAGGAGCCCGCCACCACGCCTGGCTAATTTTTTTTTGGTAGAGACAGGGTTTCACTGTGTTAGCCAGGATGGTCTCAATCTCCTGACCTTGTGATCCTCGTGCCTCGGCCTCCCAAAGTGCTGGGATTACGGGCGCTTTTTTTTTTTTTTTTTTTGAGACGTCTCACTCTGTCACCCAGGCTGGAGTGCAGTGGAGCCATCTCAGCTCACTGCAAGCTCCGCCTCCCAGGTTCTCGCCATTCTCCTGCCTCAGCCTCCCGAGTAGCTGGGACTACAGGTGCCCGCCACCACGCCTGGCTAATTTTTTGTATTTTTAGTAGAGATGGGGTTTCACCATGTTGGCCAGGCTGGTCTTGAACTCTTGACCTCAGGTGATCCACCCACCTCAGCCTCCTAAATTGCTGGGATTACAGGCGTGAGCCACCACGTCTGGCCGTAAATTGAAATAAATTTTAAGTATACTAGTGAAATGACACTAATAATCCCCAGGATGTCCATTTCTTTTTGGATAGGCTTTTTCTCCTGGGACATTTTCTTTTTAAATTCCATTTTTAAAGGCACATACATACATTTATTTATTGAGACAGGATTTCATTGTACTTCCAAACACAGGACAAATGTGGAAATTTGCCCAGGAAATTTGCGATCACTGCTTACTGCACTCTTGACCTCTTGGACACAGGCAGTCCTCCCATTGCAGCCTCCCGAGTAGCTGGGACTACAGGTGTGTACCACCACATTCAGTTAATTTAATTTTTTGTATTTTTTGTAGGGATGGAGTCTTCTTTTGTGGCCCAAGCAGGTCTTGAACTCCTGGCCTCTAGTGATCTTCCTGCCTTCCAAAGTGCTAGGATTACAAGTATGAGCCACCATGCCCAGCCAATATCCACCAACTTTGAGTAATATTATTCATTTAAAAATGTTTTTCAAAGAAGTTGTAAGAATTTTTTTTTTTTTTTTTTTTTTTGAGACGGAGTCTCGCTCTGTCACCAGGCTGGAGTGCAGTGGCGCAATCTCGGCTCACTGCAATCTCTGCCTCCCAGATTCAAGTAGTTCTCCGCTTCAGCCTCCCAAGCAGCTGGGATTACAGGTGCCCACCACCACACTTGGCTGATTTTTGTGTTTTTAGTAGAGACGGGGTTTCACCATCTTGGCTAGGCTGGTCTTGAACTCCTGACCTTGTGATCCACCTGCCTTGGCCTCCCAAAGTGCTGGGATTACCAGCATGAGCCACCACGCCTGACTGAAGTTGTATTAAATTTTAATAGTTATAGGAAGAGGGAAGAGGCTAAGAACATCTCTCTAGAGTTTCGTATTGTGTTTTGCTTTTTGAGATTATAGGCTCTTGATTGTGATCTTTGACTTGTCCTAATAATTCCTTCTTCTCCAGCTCTAATTTGTCTCTACTAATTTCTACATAGTTTAATCACATAAAGGATACAGCTGTGGGATTATGTAGACGTCAGAATCAGCACCAGTTAGCAAATAATAAGATTTCATTTATCTGGATAAATTTAAGGCAATTCCTGTCTTTATTGATACTTAAATGATCACCACAACCAAATTTGTAAGAGAGAAGTTTCCACATTTGTCCTGTGTTTGGAAGTAGAATCCTTGACTTGTAAGGAACTAGAGCTTACTGTGTATTTTAATAACATGCAGAGCAGGTCAGCCAGGTTGTATTCATTTGCCATTAGATCTGCCACAAGTTGAAGTTTTTTTTGAGAGTGGAGGCAGTTGAAGGAAAGTCAGTTGGGTGTATGCATATAATTTAAAATCTAATACTTTTTTTTTTTTTTTTAGAAAAGCTAGATTGCTTCCAGTCTGACCCTTTTGAACTTAAATTCCTGATCAGCATAAATGAAAAACTATATTTCAACTTTGAAAGCATATAGTATTCAGAAAGGAAGTGTTGATTTAGATAATGAAATAAGTGTTCCAAGCAGTCATCATTTTTTTAAATTTAAATTTTATTTTTTACCTCCCTCAGCTCATACCTATAAGCAGTCATTAAAACTAAATTTTAGGAATGCTGTAATATAGGACCTATGAATTTTTATTAGGATAACCATGAGTTTTAGTTTATACCTTTTGTCTTGGAATAATTACTGTTAGCATCTTTTGTTTTTTCTTTTTTTGTTTTTTTCTAAGACAGGGTCTTGCTCTGTTACCCAGGCTGGACTGAAGTGACAAGATCATAGCTTACTGCAGCCTCCAACTCCTGGACTCAAGGGATCCTCCCCACTCAGGCTCTTGAATAGCTGAGACTACAGGTGCACACCATCATTAAAAAATTTTTTTTCAAAAATTAAAAAAAATTTGTAAAGATAGGGTGTCCCTGTGTTTCCCCAGCTGATCTTGAACTCCTGGGCTCAAGAGATCCACTTGGCTTCCCAAAGTGCTGGGATTATAGGTGTGAGCCACTGCACCCAGCCTTACCCCCCATTTTATTCTCGAAGTGGTTTGTATGATATGTTATATGATCATCTAGATCTAAAGGAATTTCAGAGATCTAAGTGAGGTTTTGAAGAGAAGGTACAGCAGCAAAAAATACCTTTCAGATCCTGTTGAGGCCTTCAGATAATCAGACGCCATACTGAATGTTTTTAGAAAGAATGATCCTGATAAGTCTAAGTTTGTCAGAATGACTCAATTTTGGTGGGGAGGTGGGTTAGGAGGCAAGAAATAAAATATCACCACTACTATCATTGTCATCATTACTACTACTATTATTATAGTTGTGCCCTTGGGGTTTGAAATCACATTTTTCCTCCTTCCTCTTTTTGTTTTTCTAGTATAACATTCAAAAGGGACAAAAGGCAGCTGGGGGCGGTGGCTCACGCCTGTAATCCCAGCCCTTTGGGAGGCGGAGGCGGGCGGATCACCTGAGGTCGGGAGTTCAAGACCAGCCTGGCCAACATGGTGAAATCCCGTCTCTACTAAAATACAAAAATTAGCTGGGCATGATGGCGGGTGCCTGTAATCCCAACTACTTGGGAGGCTAAGGTGGGAGAATTGCTTGAACCCAGGAGGGGTAGGTTGCAGTGAGCCAAGATGGCACCATTGCATTCTAGCCTGGGTGACAGAGACTCCATCTCAAAAAAAAAAAAAACAAAAAAGAGGGGGTGGGGACAAAAGGATTCAGAGTGAAAAGAAAACCACTTAGTTAACCTTCCCAAAGACAACCCCACTATTTCCAATTGCATGGTGGTTCTTTCACAGAATGCTTAGTATATTATCCATATACTAAGCATTATGCACTCTTAACTTTCCCAAAGGGTAGCATGCAAGCACATTTTCTAGCAGTTTGAGTTTTTCCTCTTAATTGTATGTCCTGGAGATTATTCCATAACTGGAAGGTTTTTTGTTTTACTTTTTGTTTGTTTTTGCTTTTGTTTTTTTTGAGATGGAGTCTCACTCTGTCCCTCAGACTGGAGTGCAATGGGGCAATCTTGGCTCACTGCAACCTCTGCCTCCCAGGTTCAAGCAGTTTGATTACAGGCACCCGCCATCATGCCCAGCTAATTTTTTTATTTTTGTAGAGATGGGGTTTCACCATGTTGGCCAGGCTGGTCATGAACTCCTGACCTCAGGTGATCCACCCGCCTCGGCCTCACGAAGTGCTGGGATTACAGGCATGAGCCACTGTGCCTGGCCTGTTTTTTGTTTTATTTTAAAGTAATTTTAGATTTGTAGAGTAGTTACAAAAATAGTACAGAGAATTTTGGTATACCACTCACTATATTCCCTACTACAGTATCCATACACTAACTATAATACAATTATCATGGGCCATGTGTGGTGGCTCACACCTGTAATCCCAGCACTTTGGGAGGCCGAGGCAGGCAGATCACCTGAGGTCAGGAGTTCGAGACCAGTCTGGCCAACATGGTGAAACCCCGTCTCCATTAAAAATACAAAAAGTTAGCTACGCTTGGTGGCACGCACCTGTCATCCCAGGCTACTTGGGAGGCCGAGGCAGGAGAATTGCTTGAACCCAGGGGGCGAAGGTTGCAGTGAGCCGAGATCATGCCACTGCACGCCAGCCTGGGTGACAGAGCAAGACTCCATCTCAAAAAAATAAATAAAATAAAATAAATTGGTCTGGCGTGGTGGTGCACACCTGTAGTCCCAGCTACTCAGGAGGTAGACGATGCAGTGAGCTGAGATTGCGCCACAACACTCCAGCCTGGGCGACAGAGTGAGACTCTGTCTTAAAAAAAAAAAAAAAAGGGTCAGGCACGGTGGCTCATGCCTGTAATCCCAGCACTCTGGGAGGCCGAGGCAGGTGGATCACGAGGTCAGGAGATTGAGACCATCCTGGCTAACATGGTGAAACCCCTTCTCTACTGAAAATACAAAAAATTAGCCCGGATGTGGTGGCGCACTCCTGTAGTCCCAGCTACTTGGGAGGCTGAGGCAGGAGAATCGCTTGAACCCAGGAGGCGGAGGTTGCAGTGAGCTGAGATCGCGCCACTGCACTCCAGCCTGGGTGACAGAACGAGACTCCGTCTCAAAAAAAAAAAAAAAGCTAATTGGTTTCTTTAACGTTAACACAAAAACATAAACACCATCAACTCCATATTTTGCTGTAAAAATAAAATATTAACAGCAATCACTAATCCCTGGTAGTGAAGCACAAAACATTTTCCACCTACCCCCAACATAAATGTAGTCTCATCACAATGACAGGAACACCAAGTAAAAGTAAACAAAATACTAGGTGTCACTGGGGTTGGTGATAACTTTTCAGATGGAAAACCAAAGGCACACCCATGAAAGAAATAATTGGTAAGTTAGACTTTATTAAAATTTAAAACTTCTGCTCTGTAAAAGACACCATCAAGAGAAAGAGAAGACAAGACAGTTTGGCAGTTTCTTACAAACCTAAACCTATTTTTTACCGTTCAATCTAGCAATCATACTCCTTAGTACTTAACCAAAGGAGCTGAAAAGTCTACACAAAAACCAAAAACATGGATGTTTATAGCATTCTTTATTTGTAATTGCCAAAACTTGGCAGCAGTCCAGATATCCTTCAGTAGGTGAATGGATAAGTAAACTGTGGTATACCAATGGAATATTATTCAGCCCTAAAAAGAAATGAGCTATCAAGCCAGGAAAAGACATGGAAGAACCTTGGATACTTATTCAAGAATATGTGAAAGAAGCCAATTGGAAAAGGCTACATAATGATTGCAAATATATGACATCCTGGAAAAGGCAAAACCGTAGAAACAGTAAAAAGATCAGTGATTGCCAGGAGTTTGAGGGGAAGAAAATAAAGGGATGAACAGGTGGACACTGTGGATTTTTTGAGCAGTGAAATTATTCTCTATGATACTATAATGGTAGATAAATGTCTGTATACATTTGTCAAAACTCATAGAACTACATCAAGAGTGAATCTTAATGTACTATGGACTTTGGCTGATAATGATATGTCAATGTTGGTTCATCTATTGTAGCAAATGTATTATAATAAATGTGCAGGATGCTGTGTCTATACTTTCAGCTCAACTTTGCGATAAACCTGAAACTGCTTGAAAAAATAAAATCTCTGTCTATCTGAAAGTAATCACAAAAGTTACTAATTACAATAAACTCATATTCAGTATTTCTAAAGCACTTCTTCCAAAGAGCATGTGTAATTTAAAACTTTACTAAAAAACTGAAAGGTAACAAATTGAAAACAATGATTACCTCTAAGAAATGAAACAGAGGAGAAAGGAGGGCTTTCTTTCATGTTTTACTTGTTACAGTGTGGCCTAAACTTTTAACAATACCCATTTTACATTTGTATTATTTGTGTTTAGTAGTATATTTTAATAAAGGGGGCCACAATATACTAAAAAATTAAAGACATTGCTTGCACAACCTTTCCTCACCTGTGTCCAGGCTATCAGACTAGATGACATATTTAGAGGTAAGATTAAAGTTATTACAAAAACTGTAAAAAAAAAATTTTTTTAAGGTCTACCTATGAGCTCAGTCTAATAAAATGTCTCAAGAAAAGCATTTTACAAAAAAATGCCCTTAATGGGCATAATTTTAACAATGCAAATCACCTTTAAAAGACTGTGTGCCTGTAATCCCAGCTATTCTGGAGGCTGAGGCAGCAGGACTGCTTGGGCCCAAGTTTGAAAACAGCCTGGGCAACACAGGCTGTTAAAGAAAAGAAAGAAAAGAAAAGAAATGGAAAAAATGGAGAAAGGGGAATGGGCAAGAGCAAGAATGTGAAAGAACCGAGTCTTTACCTTGGTTAACTTGAATAAAATAAAAACTGTCTTGTATGAACCAGCCTCTTTTCATTTTATTTACATAGGCAACATGGTGGAACCCCGTCTCTACCAAAAACAAAACAAAAACTACATTAAACAAACAAAAATTAGCCAGGTGTGCTAATACATGCCTGTAGTCCCAGTTACCTGGGGGGCTGAGGTAGGAGAATCAATTGAGCCCAGGAAGTAGAAGCTGCAGTGAGCTGTGATTGCACCACTGCCCCGTAGCTTGGGTGACAGGGAGACCTTTAGTTATTCTAAATCAACACATAATATTCACTAGTGTACTAGAAAATGTTCTTATATAGGGCATATAGATGAAGAAAGAGTACCTGGACTTAAAAACATGCTTTATGGTAGAGGAGATAAGTAAACAGGGAGTCACAGTACAAGTACCATAACGAAGGTATAAACATAAAGCTAAAGGAGCACAGAGAAGGAGTGTCAGACAAGACTTCAAAGTAAAAGTGAGTTGGTCTTAGGGCTGGGGGCATGGGAAGAGTATGGGGACACTCTCATTGAGGGAATGGTAGCCTGGCCAGATTTGCTTTTAAAAACTTTATTAGAGGCTGGGCGGGATGGCTCACAGCAGCAATCCCAGCACTTTGGGAGGCCAAGGTGGGAGGATCGTTTGAGCTCAGGAGACGGAGTCTGCAGTGAGTCGAGATTGTGCCACTGCATTCCAGCCTGAGTGACAGAGCGAGACCCTATCTCAAAAATAAACAGAAAATCAAACATTAGTAAAGGCCAGGCGCTGTGGCTCAAGCCTATAATCCTAGCACTTTTGGAGGCCGAAGCAGGGGGATCACCTGAGACCAGGGGTTTGAAACCATGCTGGGAACATGGCAAGACTCCAAGTCTACAAAAAAAATTTTTTTAATGAAAACATTAGCTGGGTGTGGTGGCTTGCACCTGTAGTCCCAGCCACTTGGGGGGCTGAAGTGGGAGAATCACTTGAGCCCAGGAGATGGCGGTTACGGTGAGCCAAGATTGTGTCACTGCACTCCAACATGGATGACAGAGTGAGACCTTGTCTCAGAAAATAAAAACAGGCTTGGCATGGTGGGCTCACACCTGTAATCCCAGCACTTGGGGAGGCTGAGGCGGGCGATCTCTTGAGCTCAGGAGTTCGAGACCATTCTGGGCTACATGATGGAACCCAGTCTCTAAAAAAAATACAAAAAAATGTAGCCAGGCGTGGTGGCATGTGCCTGTGGTCTCAGCACTTGGGGATCTGAGGTGGGAGGATCACTTGAGCCTGGGAGGTTGAGGCTTCAGTGAGCTGAGATTGAATCACAAACAAATACATAATAAAAGTTAGACAGAGGGTCCCACTATGCTGCAGGACACATCATAGCACTTATGATACATTGAAATATCAAATTAGGGCGAAATTTAACATGACAATTACAACATTAAGTTTTACTTTTTAAAAGTTTTTTGAAACTGTCACAGCCAAGAGAAGCCTAAAGTGACATGACAACAAAATGTAATGTGGTATCCTCTGTGGGATCCTAGAACAGAAAAAGACCATTAGAGGAAGTCTAAGATAATCTGAATATAGTATGGACTTTAGTTAATAATAATGTGTCAGAGTTGGCCTCCCAAAGCACTGGGATTACTACCTACCCACCTGGTGTGAACCACCCACCACACCTGGTTTGCCCTTGTTTTTTGTAGCCAACTTTTCAGCAGCAAAAGTGTGACTCTGGTGTCAAATATTGAGAAGCCAGGCAAGAAAATTAGGTGGTCTGTTACTTTAAGCTTTAAAAAGTTTCATATAACCTTAATGGATATTTTGATGTTATTTTGTGTTTACCTTTGAGCTTTTAAAATGAAAACTAAATGTATGTTTGAATCAACACCATTTAAAATAAATTTCTGGGCTGCGCATGGTGGCTCACACCTGTAATCCCAGCACTTTGGGAGCCTGAGGCAGGCAAATTGCTTGAGGCCAGGAGTTCGAGACTAGCCTGGCCAACATGGCGAAACCCTGTTTCTGCTAAAAAATAAATAAATAAATAAATTGGTCTGGCATGGTGGCTCACACCTGTAATCCTAGCACTTTGGAAGTCCGAGGCGGGCGGATCACGAAGTCAGGAGATCAAGACCATCCTGGCTAACACAGTGAAACCCTGTCTCTACTACAAATACAGAAATTAGCTGGGCGTGGTGGCATTTGCCTATAGTCCTAGCTACTCGGGACGCTGAAGCAGGAGAATCGCTTGAACCTGGGAGGTGGAGGTTGCAGTGAGCTGAGATCACGCCACTGTGCTCCAGCCTGGGCAACAGAGTGAGACTCTGTCTCAAACAACAACAACAACAACAACAACAACAACAACAAAAACAACCAAACAAAAATTAGCCGAGCCTGGTAGTGCATGCCTGTAATACCAGTTTCTTGGGAGGCCGAGGCACAAGAATTGCTTGAACCCAGGGGGCAGAGGTTGCAGTGAGTTGAGATCGTGCCACAGCACTCCAGCCTGGGTGACACAGCAAGACTCTGTCTCAAAAAAATAAAAAATAAATTTCTGATTAAATATTTTGAATTTTATTTTAAAATGTAGTAAGTATGAAATTCAAGAGAAAAAAATGCAGTTAAAAATAGCCTACCTCGGCCGGGCGCAGTGGCTCATGCCTGTAATCCCAACACTTTGGGAAGCCGAGGTGGGCAGATCACAAGGTCAGGAGTTCAAGACCAGCCTGGCCAATATGGTGAAACCCCATCTCTACTAAAAATACAAAAATTAGCCAGGTGTGGTGGTGGGTGCCTGTAGTCCCAGCTACTCAGGAGGCTGAGGCAGGAGAATGTCTTGAACCCGGGAGGCGGAGGTTGCAGTGAGCCGAGATGGTGCCACTGCAGTCCAGCCTAGGTGACAGAGTGAGACTCCATCTCAAAAACACAAAAAAAAGAAATGGGTGTCTAAGAGATATGAGAGGTAGGCTGTATATATATGTGTGTGTGTATGTATGTATGTATGTATTTATTTATTTATTTTTTTTTTTTTTTGAGACGGAGTCTCTTTCGCCCAGGCAGAGTGCAGTGGTGCTGTCTCGGCTCACTGCAAGCTCCGCCTCCTGGGTTCACACCATTCTCCTGCCTCAGCCTCCTGAGTAGCTGGGACTACAGGCACCAGCCACCGTGCCTGGCTAATTTTTTGTATTTTTAGTAGAGACGGGGTTGCACCGTGTTAGCTAGGATGGTCTCGATCTCCTGACCTCGTGATCCGCCCACCTCGGCCTCCCAAAGTGCTGGGATTACAGGCGTGAGCCACCGCGCCCGGCCTTAGACACCCATTTCTAAGAGTTAACTTCTACTACAAGCTTCTAATGTATTCTAGAGCTGCTCTGTACATGTTTTTTAGTTTAGTTTTGAAAATTAACATGCAGTAGTATTGACTTATTTGATATGGATTTCTATGAATTTATTTTTTGATAGAAATATATTTTTTTAATTTTACTTTAAGTTCTGGGATACATGTGCAAAACATGCAGGTTTGTTGCATAGGTATACATGTACCATGGTGGTTTGCTGCACCTACGAACCCGTCATCTAGGTTTGGTTTGGTTTTTTTTTTTTTTTTTTTTTTTGAGATGGAGTCTGGCTCTGTCGCCCAGGCTGAAGTGCAGTGGTGTGATCTCGGCTCACTGCAACCTCCGCCTCCTGCATTCAAGCGATTCTCCTGCCTCAACCTTCTGAGTAGCTGAGATTACAGGCGCCCGCCACCACACCCGGCTAATTTTTTTGTGTTTTTAGTAGAGACGGGGTTTCACCATGTTGGCCAGGCTGGTCTTGAACTCCTGACCTCAAGATCCACCTGTCTTGGCCTCCCAAAGTGCTGGTATTACAGGCATGACCCACTGCGCCCAGCCTCATCTAGGTTTTAAGTCCCGTACGCATTAGGTATTTGTCATAATGCTCTCCCTCCCCTTGCCCCCCACCCACTGACAGGCCCCAGTGTATAATGTTCCCCTCCCTGCGTCCATGTGTTCTCATTGTTCAGCTCCCACTTAAGAGTGAGAACATGGGGTTATTTATTTTTGAGACAAGAGTCTCACTCTGTCGCCCAGGCTGGAGTGCAGTGGCGACACCTTGGCTCACTGCAACCTCTGCCTTGTAGGTTCAAGCGATTCTCCTGCCTCAGCTTCCTGAGGACCTGGATATCAGGCGTGTACTACCACACCCGGCTAATTTTTCTATTTTTAGCAGAGATGGGGTTTCTCCATGTTGGCCAGTCAGGTCTCAAATTCCTGACCTCAAGTGATCTGCCTGCCTTGGTCTCCCAAAGTGCTGGGATTACAGGTGTAAGCCACCATGCCCAGCCCAGTTCTATGAATTTTAACACATTTATAGATTCTTATAACTGCCACTACAATCTGCCTATGGAACAGGATTTGAATTTAAGTATTCAAAAAATACATTTTTTAGAGGTGAAATACAGAAATATTTAGCCTGTTTTCACCATTTTTCAAAAATTTTAAGTACAATTAAGATACAGTGAAATTCGCCCATTTACATGTACAGTTCGTCAGCACCATAAGACGGTGAAAAAAAAGTACAATTTGAGTATTGACAAAACGCATCATAGTGCAGCCACCACAACAACCAGTGTATAGCTTCTGACAATCACTGATCTTTTTTTCTTTAGCTTTGTTTTTTCCAGAATGTCCTATATATGGAAGCCTTTTGAGTATGGCTTCTTTTCACTTAGCATAATTAATTTGAGATTCATCTCTGTTACTACTTGTATGAATAATTTGTTTCTTTTTAGTGCCAAGTAATATCTCATTGTATGGGGTATACCATAGTTTTTAAAGTTCATTTCTCAATTGACATTTGGATAGTTTCTAGCGTACAAATAAAGTTGTTAAAAACATTCACAGACAGGTGTTTTAAGTTGAGTGTACTATTTTATGTTCCCATCAGTAATCTATGAAAGTTGCTCGTCTGAAATTTTATCAGAGAAGGGCTCACGCCTGTAATCCCAGCACTTCGGGAGGCTAAGATGGGCAGATTGAGCCCAAGAGTTCGAGACCAGTCTGGGCAATATGGCAAAACCCCATCTCTACCAACAATACAAAAATTAGCTTGGTGTAGTGGTGTGCACCTCTAGTCCCAGCTACTCGGGAGCCTGAAATGGGAAGGATTGCTTAAGCCCCAAGGAGGGTTGAGGCTGGAGTGAGCCATGATGGTGCCACTGCATTCCAGCCTGGACAACTGAGAGAGACTGTCTCTCCAAACAAATAAAAAAGAAGTGGTATTAGGGTTTTTTTTGGTTTTTTTTTTTGAGACTGGAGTCTCACTCTGTCACCCAGGTTGGAGTGCAGTGGCGTGATCTCGGCTTACTGCAACCTCTGCCGCCCGGGTTCAAGCGATTCTCCTGCCTCAGCCTCTTGCGTAGCTGGGATTACAGGCGCCTGTCATCGTACCCAGCTAATTTTTTTTTTTTTTTTTTTGCCCTTGTTGCCCAGGCTGGAGTGCAATGGCGCGATCTCAGCTCACTGCAACCTCCTCCTTCCAGGTTCAAGCGATTCTCCTGCCTCAGCCTCCCGAGTAGCTGGGATTATAAGCATGAGCCACCACGCCTGGCTAATTTTTTATTTTTATTTTAGTAGAGACGAGGTTTCTCCATGTTGGTCAGGCTGGTCTTGTACTCCCGACCTCAGGTGATCTGCCCTCCTTGGCCTCCCAAAGTGCTGGGATTATAGACGTGAACCACCGCGCCTGGCCAATTTTTGTATTTTTTAGTAGAGACGGAGTTTCACCATGTTGGCCAGGCTGGTCTTGAATTCCTGACCTCGTGATTCTCCTGCCTCGGCCTCCCAGATTGCTGGGATTACAGGCATGAGCCACCGCGCCCTGCCGCATTTTTTTTTAAATGCCATTTTAATAGGCATGTGGTGGTAATACATTGTGATTCTAGTTTGTATTTCCTTAATGGTTAATAATCTTGAATGTGTTTTCATGTGCTTACTTGCCACCTGTATATCATTGATGAAATGTTTAAATCTTATGCCCACTTTAAAAATTGGGTTTTTTCCCCTCTTTTGAGAATTCTGTGTATTTTCTGGATACAAGTTTTTAATCAGGTATGGATTTGTTCAGCATTCATTGGTTTCTGATTTTTTTTTGAAAAGGAATAAGATTTGTAAATATTTTCTCCCAGTCCAGCCTATCAATTTTTTTTTTTTTTGAGACGGAGTCTTGCTCTGTCGCCCAAGCTGGAGTACAGTGGCGTGATCTCGGCTCACTGCAACCTCTGCCTCCTGGGTTCAAGCAGTTCTCCAGCCTCAGCCTCCTGGGTAGCTGGGATTATAGGCACGCACCACCATGCCTCGCTAATTTTTGTATTTTTAGTAGAGACAGGGTTTCACCATGTTGGTCAGGCTGGTCTCGAACTCCTGACCTTGTGATCTACCCGCCTCGACCTCCCAAAGTGCTGGGATTACAGGTGTGAGCCACCTTGCCCAGCCATCAATTTTTTATTCCATATATTGATTGTGCTTTGGGGTTGTCTCTACGAAAATATTTGCCTAGCCTGTGGTCACAAAGATTTTTCTCTTGTATTTTTTCTTCTAGAATATATCGTTTTCAGTTTTACATTTAGGTCTGCAGTGCATTTTGAGTTCTTTTTTTATTCAAAGTATGGATTGAAGCTCTTTTATTTTGCATATGGACACCTAGTTCTAGCACCGTTAATTGAAAACATTAAAATTTCTCTGTTGAACTGTCTATATTATTAATCCTGATTTGTATTGCATCTGACAGATCCAGAATGATTTGAAAAGTTAATTAGCTAACTGTATTTAGAAATTTGTTAAATGTCTTATTTGGAACCTGGCATTTGCTGACAGTAGTTTGTAATCTACAGAAGGGTTTTCTAAAATAACTTTAAGCCTAAGATTAAAAGAAGATTTTGCTAATGATTCATTATCTTTTTGGAAAAACTTGTGTGATTTTTCATGCAGCAAGGATGAGCTGAAATGGTTTTTCCTAGAAGGTGCCCATTTTCTTTTTTGTAGACTTACTTGGTAGTTCTCTAATAATCTGTGTTTGTGCTTTAAATGTCATCTTTGATAGTGATATATTTTGGCGCAATTCTCTTTTTGTTTAAAACCATCACATAGTTGTCCTTAGTTAAATACTCTAGGCCAGGCTTGATGGCTTAGGCCTGTAATCCCAGAACTTTTAGAGGCAGAGGCAGGAGGATCACTTGAGCCCAGGAGTTTGAGACCATCTAAATCAAAATAAAAAACAGCCGGGCGTCATGGTGTATGCCTGTTGCCCTAGCTACTTGGGAGGCTGAGGTGGGAGGATTGCTTGAGCCCAGGAGTTAAGGTTACAGTAAGCTATGATGGTTCCACTGCACTCCAGCTTGGGTGACAGAGAGAGACTCTGTCTCTAAACAAACAAACTAAAGGTTTAATTACTTAAAAAAAGTAGTACATAGTTATTGTTAGGATGAGGTTTTTTTGTTTTGTTTTGTTTTTTGTTTTTTTTTTTTGTTTTTGAGACAGACTCTTGGTTTGCTACCCAGTCCTGAATGCGGTAGCTCAGTCAGCTCACAGCAGTCTTGAACCCCTGGGCTGAAGTGATCCTCCTGCCTCAGCCTCCCTAGTAGCTAGGACTATAGGACTAGGACTATAGGTGCACACCACCACGCCCATCTAGTTTTTTTTGTATAGACAAGGTCTTGCTCGCTATGTTGCCCAAGTTGATGTCCAACTTCCTGGCCTCCAGCAGTGCTCCCACTTCAGCCTCCCGAAGTGCTGGAATTACAGGCATGAGCCACTGTGCCTGGTTTATTCCTGTATCATTAAATTGTATAGACCTGTAGAGTGAAAGAATTGATATTCAGCTGTACATTGGTGTTCTGTACTATAATGAGGTTTGAGTTAATCTCAGTATTTGGATATTTATTATTTAGTAATTTAGAAGTACTTTGCAATTAACACCTTTAAAGTAACTTAAAATGTTGAGTGTTGCAGTAGAAATTAAAATGCCAAGAAGCAGGTGTTTGGAGGTAAATTGAAGACAGACTTTCAGGCTGCGCCTGGTGGCTCACATCTGTAATCTCAGCACTTTGGGAGGCTGAGGCGGGCAGATCACTTGAGGTCAGGAGTTCAAGATCAGCCTGGCCAACATGGTGTGAACCCCCCCCCACCCCCCACCCCATCTCTACTAAAAATACAAAAATTAGCCAGGTGTGGTGGCGTGTGCCTGTAATCCCAGCTACTCCAGAGGCTGAGGCGGGAGAATCCCTTGAATCTGGGAGGCCTTGTTTGCAATGAGCTGAGATGGCATCACTGCGCTCTAGCCTGGGCGACAGACCAAGACTCCATCTCAAACAAAACAAAACAAAAAGACTTTCAGGATTAATAGCTGTTTTTAATTTTTAAAAATCATTTGTTGATGACTGCTTTTTTTCATTCCTGAAATACCCATTTTTAAGTCCTTTTTTTTTTTTTTGTCTTTGGAAAACATACTCCTCCTGTCCCTTGCTATTCCATTTTTCTTCTTTTTTTTCCCTTTCTTTATTTGGATAGACTTTGCCATACAATTTTATTTTTATTATTTTTATTGTGGTAAAATATGTGTAACATAAAATTTAACCCTTTAACTATTTTAAAGTATATAGTCCAAGCCAAGTGTAGTGGTGTGGCGCCTGTAGTTCCAACTGGTCAAGAGGCTGAGGCTGGGCTCCTTGAGCCCAGGAGTTTGAAGGCAGCCTGGGCAACATAGTGAGACCCCCTTCTCTTAAAAAAAAGTATACAGTTCAGTAGCATTAAGTACATGAACAATATTGTACGACTACCACCACCACCATCTTGTTCTAGAACTTGTTCATCACTGCCACACAATTTTAGCACCTAATTGTTCCCTAGTGTTTGGTTGCCATGTTATTAGGTGTAAGAGATAAACAAGACTCAGTTCTTGTCCTCAAGGACTTCACAGTCTAGTGAGAGAAACGTAATACTTACTATACAATTTGGCAAATTACATGTTAGAGCTCCCCATCATTAGATTTTATTATTGAATTAGAATTTTAATTTTACCTTGAAAAGGCAAAGTAACTTTTATTAGGTTAACATTCAAGTTATCATATCTTTCCACACACTGAATTCGTTTAGGCTAGACCAAAAGACTGAAGTCTTTAGTCTTTTGATTTAGGTCATTGTGGGACTCACAAATCCTGATGCCCTATATTTTAAGACAAGAAGGGAACCAGAAAATTGATATTTTGATTTAAAAGCAAATTATGAGCTATTCCTTCCTGATGAAGCAAGGAGATCTGTGAAAACTATGATTAGAGATAACTTCTTAGTTGTCTGCAGCTATCATTTGTTGAAACTGTTTTTACTTATTTTAGTTGCAGTGACAACTTGCTTGATTATGATCAAATACATCATTATAAAGCATGTTTATCTCCTTTGCGGATCATCTTGAGGAATAGTTGCTTTGGAAACTGTCAAGAGCTTATTTTTAATTTCTTGAAAAGCCGGGAGGTATCAGTTGATTGAAAGTTTAATGTCTTAGCAGATTTAGTTTAAAATAATGTTACCAGATTGAGCAGTATTTATTTAAAAATAGGTTTTATTTTCATTACTATGACTTGTTTTCTTCATTATTAAAGATTTAATGCAATATTGCATATAAAAAAGTAAAACAGGCTGGGTGCGGTGGCTCACGCCTGTAATCCCAGCACTTTGGGAGGCTGAGGTGGGCGGATTGCCTGAGCTCAGGAGTTTGAGACTACCCTGGGCAACATGGTGAAACCCTGACTCTACTAAAATACAAAAAATTAGCCAGGCATGGTGGCACACACCTGTAGTCCCAGCTACTTGGGAGGCTGAGGCACGAATATCACTTGAGCCTGGGAGGCAGAGGTTGCGGTGAGCTGAGATTGTGACACTGCACTCCAGCTTGGGCTACAGAGTGAGACTTTGTCTCAAAAAAAAAAAAGGTAAAACAGCATGGCTCTTTGTTTGTAAGACTCTGTAGTCTTCCTAATGTAGTCAGTCTAAAACAGTTGGTGTCCCAAATGGTTGATAGTGTTTTAGTTTACAATTTCAACACTTGTTAGGAGACTAAAAGTTCAGATTACTAGGCCTAGATTCCTAGTAAGTTGTGTTTTGTTTTGTTTGAAATAGGATCTCGTTCTGTCCCCCAGGCTTGGAGTGCAGTGGCTTGATCACAGCTCACTGCAGCTTCAACCTCCTTGGCCTAAGTGATCCTCCCATCACAGCCCCCTAAGTAGCTGGGACTACAGGCTCACACCACAATGTGGGGCTAATTAAAAAAAATTTTTTTTGTAGAAACAGGGTCTCACTGTATTGCCCAGGCTGGTCTTAAACTCTTGTCCTCAAGTGATCTTCCCGCCTCAGCCTCCCAAAGTGCTGGGATTACAGGTGTGAGCCACTGTGCCCAGCTCTAATACATTTTTATAAAGTGTTTGTTTGTTTGTTTGTTTGTTTGTTTTTGAGATGGAGTCTCGCTCTGTCTCCCAGGCTGAAATGCAGTGGTGCGATCTCGGCTCACTGCAAGCTCCGCCTCCCGGGTTCACGCCATTCTCCTGCCTCAGCCTCCCGAGTAGCTGGGACTATAGGCACCTGCCACCATGCCCAGCTAATTTTTTGTATTTTTAGTAGAGATGGGGTTTCACCGTGTCAGGATGGTCTCAATCTCCTGGCCTCGTGATCCACCTGCCTCGGCCTCCCAAAGTGCTAGGATTACAGGCGTGAGCCACCGCGCCCGGCCTTTTATAAAGTTTTTTCTTTTTTTTTTTTTTCTTTTTTGAGATGGAGTCTCGTTCTGTTGCCCAGGCTGGAGTGTGGTGGCCCAGTCTCAACTCACTGCAACCCCCACCTCCCGGGTTCAAGCAGTTCTCCTGCCTTAGCCTCCTGAGTAGCTGGGACTACAGGTGCACACCACCACAGCCAGCTAATTTTTTGTAATTTTAGTGGAGACAGAGTTTCATTATTTTGGCCAGGCTGGTCTCGAATTCCTGACCTCAGGTGATCCACCTGCCTCAGCCTCCTGAGGTGCTGGGATTACAGGCGTAAGCCACCACGCCTGACCCATTTTTATAAATTTTTAAAAAGTTGGAATTTGTGGTGTGGTTTTGATTGTGTACTGAAAATGAACGATTGCAGTGTCCTTTTAGGTTAAAAAAAAAAAAAAAGAAAAGTTAAAAATAACCCTTAGTTTGGTTAAGCTGTTAATAAATTTGACACTTAACTGCTTTTGAAAAATAACTGTAATCATCTTTTTTCAGGGTAATCACTTTGATCAGTATGAGGAAGGACACTTGGAAATTGAACAAGCATCACTTGACAAGCCTATAGAATCGGTAAGATAATCAGTGCTTAATTTCGGGTCTTAGCTAGTTAGTTAGGTAGTATTCGTGTGACACTTGATGTGAGTGAAGTTAAACTTATTAATAACCAATAGTACAGTTTAGAGTTGTTTTCTTGCATGCCATACAGTAATCAATTAAAGCTTTGGATGTAATCTAATATTTAATATGTTGGGAAATCAGTCCAAAAAAATCTAGAAACACATTAGAATTTCGATGGAAAAATATCTTTTTGGCCCATACCGATACTTTGTTGAAGGTAGCAAGTTAAAGTTTAGCATTTTGTGAAATTGAATAAAGGAGTAAAATGTATTTTGATCCTTTATAGCTTCACCTTTCTTGGGCAATATAATTATGTATGAAGTGTTCCTACATAAGTAGAATATGTATGGAAATTTTTTTTTAAATGTTATATTAAAAACATTTAAGGAGTAATATGTTTTATTTACCAGACTGTTGTGAAACATGGCAAGTTTGGTCTCTGTAGCTTAAGAAATGTGGTTTTTGTCAAAAGCTGATTATTTCTATCTTTTCACACTGCTTAGTTTTGGACACTGATGATATCAAGCAATAGAACAAGGAGGTTTATTTACCTGGCTCTTAGTTTTAAAAAAACTTCTTAATTTTTGAACATTATTTTCATTTTGAAAAACCCGTTATTTTTAAATAACACAGTCTATTGTTAAAATGTCTAAACTTGTCATTATTGTCAGCAGTTACTATTTGTGCTTAAGTGTACATATTTAATAAGGATTTCAGTGAGTTATTGGTAAAACTTGAGTGGGGAAAAAAAGTCAAAAAGGGAATCTTAATCTTTATAACCATCATGACAAGCCCCCCGCTTCCCCTTAAGAAACACTAGCTTCTTCCTCAGGAAAATAAGAAGGCAATTTAGAGAATACGGATATTTTAACTTTAGCTTTTATTTTCAAAACTGCAACATAGTAAAGGATCAACATATATTTATGTTCCTAATTAGGTTGGTGTTGTGTGTGTTTGTATGTGTGTTTAGATGTTTACAGAAATTTACACAACTTGGGGTGTTCGACATTTTTCTTCCACAGCAGTTGGCCCATATTAGCTAAGCAGCCATGATCTGGTTTGTATTGCACGGTCTGCCTTTTTTTAATTTCTTCTCTAGGGTTTCTTTCTCCCCACCTCCCTTTCTTATTTCTGTCTTTCTGGTCCAGTGAACACTGCATATAGTACCTTCTGTCTTAATGTGCTGGCATGATGCTAGACTTAGGCATGGCAGTAATTGATGACGCATGTGATAATGCTGCAGAGGGAGAATTCTCATCTGATATTTCACTGAAAGCCTAGTCTTGTGTTTTGACATAAGGATAAAATGCCAAGCCCACTTTACTAAGTTAAAAATCACTGATTTTAGGCCGGGCACAGTGGCTCAACGCCTGTAATCCCAGCATTTTGGGAGGCCGAGGTGGGTGGATCACGAGGTCAGGAGATCGAGACCATCCTGGCTAACACGGTGAAACCCCATCTCTACAAAAAATGTAAAAAATTAGCCGGGCATGGTGGCAGGCGCCTGTAGTCCCAGCTACTCGGGAGGCTGAGGCGGGAGAATGGCGTGAACCCGGGAGGCAGAGCTTGCAGTGAGCCAAGATCGTGCCTCTGCACTCCAGCCTGGGCAACAGAGCGAGACTCTGTCTCAAAAAAAAAAAAAAATCATTGGTTTGTGCCTTGTTCTGAATTATTTTGGGGATTATGACAAGGCAGAATTTTGTAATGAAATCTGTAGGCTAGACAGTATCTTGTATTTGCAAACTAATTTAATTTTTCCATTTCAATTTACAAAACTGGAGGGTCTGGCCGGGTGCGGTGGCTCAAGCCTGTAATCCCAGCACTTTGGGAGGCCGAGACAGGTGGATCACGAGGTCAGGAGTTTGAGACCAGCCTGGCCAAGATGGTGAAACCCTGTCTCTACTAAAAATACAAAAATTAGCCGGGCGCAGTGGTAGGCACCTGTAGTCCCAGCTACTCGGGAGGCTGATGCAGGAGAATGGCTTGAACCTGGGAGGCGGAGATTGCAGTGAGCTGAGATTGTGCCACTGCACTCTAGCCTGGGTGACAGAGCGAGACTCCATCTCAAAAACAAACAAATAAAAAAACAAAAACAAAAAAAAACAGGAGGGTCTAAGTTTAAGACAGAGCTGTCAGAATCAGCTCCCCAGTACCATATTCTACAAGGTGCATGGTTGGTTAATAGTCTTACACAAGCTATAATTCTGTGGATACTCAACAGTAGCAGTAAATTTAGATGAAATTTGCAACCTAGTATTCATTATTACGATACTTAACAAATATTTTTTAAACCACTAAATTAAATGATATTTAACATATTTTAAGCCTAGAGGGCTACACTGAAATATTTTTGGAAATTTCATTCCTATGGCACATGAGGCTAATGCTGTTTTACCTCTCATAATGTCCAGGACTTTTTCTGCCACATATAGGGAGAACAGTATCAGAAGGCAGTCTAATTGAGTAATCATTGTTGAATAATCTCATTCAGTGGGAGTAGAATTGATAATATGCCTTATTTATTAAGTAGTGCTACCTTCTTCACTTAAAATAGCAAATAGTATATAGTACTCAGGCTGGATATTTAATTTTTATAAATAAATGAATGTTCAGAAATGTATATTAGTAATTACACTTCTAATGAAAATTTACTTCTGAAAGATAAATATATGCATTATTTGTGATGAGATAGTTTAGGTTGTAGGAGAGAACTTCATGGCCTACATTGTATTAGGTAGAAGTAGGGCACAGGATCTGGGAGAATAAACAAAGATGCAAGAAAAAAAAATAAGTATTGACACACAAGATAAGAGGGATCTTATTTCTGTTGCCTGATCATTTGTGAGTAAAATTTTAAGTGTTTTTCTCTTTTTTCAACTTTTTTTTTTTTTTTACTTTTTTTGGTCACAGAAAATTTTAAGTTTTAAGAGAAACTCCTACAGTGATTGGCATCAAAGTAGGTAGTGTTCCCTCCCTCCCACCAAACAAAAGAAGTCCCTTATCACCTAAGGAATGCCCACTAAATAATAAGTAAATATTTAATTACATGGCTGGCTGGCTATATTAAGCTGTTTTGTTTTTAGCGGAAAATGGTGTTACTTCTAACACAGAAAGAGTGCTGAATTAAAATCTTTCTCTGCAGCAATATCTATTGAGAGGTGCTGACTGTTTTGCTACAGCATGCAACTCAAAAGTGGCTGAAAATATGCAGCTTTGGGAGTCTACAGATCATTGCAGGAGCTAAAGGTCTAGTCATTTTTTTTTAACCAAAGGTAATCTGCAGCAGCTGGTAACCGTGGAAGTCTCTGCACAGGTTTGTGCCAAGAATATGCCTGTGTGAAGGGTTATTGTGAGTATAGGATTAAGGTCTTTTTATTTTGTAGTAGGCTAAATTTGATGCAAACCAGCAAGATGGGAAATGAGACATGAAGATGCAATAATGTATTATGCTTTTAGTGAACTTCCGAAGCCTAGATTTGTTAGTGAGATATTGGTATTTCAATTTTATTAGGTAAATGTTGAAAATATATCAAAATCCAGCATTTGTAAAGCATTTAATAATATTTTTTGAAGTTTAATTTTCCCTTATTTGCTTCAACCAACCAGATATCTTTCAATGAGATTTTTCCTCAAGAATGAAATATCTTTTTAAGAAAATTATATAAGAATTGCTAAACAACTTGATTATCTCTATTAAAAACAAGTTGAAAAGTGTGAACATTTTATCCCTATTACGAGAAGCTTTGAATTTGAATTTTAAAAATTGTTATTGCTTTATGAGATATTTAGGTCTCAAATGTTATAACCTCCACTTACTTAAAGACAAAATATTTACAAAACAAAGCTTGATCTAAAGCCATAGCTCCGTCTAGGATTCAATCACAGAAGAATTAATTGGTGTTATTTAGGATACATGGTCCTTTATGACCTTTATCATAGTTAGAAGATGAGGAATTGGGCGCAGGGGCTCACGCCTGTAATCCCAGCACTTTGGGATGCTGAGGCGGGCAGATGACGAGGTCAGGAGTTCGAGAACAGCCTGACCAACATGGTGAAACCCTGTCTCTACTAAAAATACAAAAAGTAGCCAGACGTGGTGGCACATGCCTGTAATCCCAGCTACTCAGGAGGCTGAGGCAGGAGGATCGCTTGAACCTGGGAGGCAGAGGTTGCAGTGAGTCGAGATCACGCCACTGCACTCCAGCCTGGGTGACAGAGCGAGACTCCGTCTCAGAAAAAAAAAAAAAAAAAAAAAAAAAAAACGCTGGATGCAGTGGCTCACACCTATAATCCCAGCACTTTGGGAGGCCGAGGTGGGTGGATCACAGGGTCAGGAGATAGACCATTCTGGCTAACACGGTGAAACCCCATGTCTACTAAAAATACAAAACTTAGCCGGGTGTGGTGGCACACGCCTGTAGTCCCAGCTACTCAGGAGGCTGAGGCAGGAGAATCGCTTGAACCCAAGATCGTGCCACTGCACTCCAGCCTGGGTGACAGAGCGAGACTCGATCTCCAAAAACAACAACAAAAAAAAGATGAGGGATCAGATGGGAGAATGACTTTAAGCTATATAGAAGGCAGAATGCATGCATCATAGACTTAAAACATGTTGTTACTGTTGTGGTTGGAAGTGCAACTACCCATCAGCCGCTAGTCGGTCCTTGCTCTACCTGACTGATTAAAATTCTTTCTTTATGGTTGTCAGGATGACCTAATAGGTTTAAAAATTAGTGTAAGCTTCAAACTCCAGTTGCTGATGTTTAGTTTGCGCATCTTAAGGATTTGGAAGTATATGTATAATTGGGTTTTGTGATGTTGCATATCTGTCTAGATCTGTGGACTCCACTAGTTCCAAACTGTAACTCTTTATAAGACTGCTGATTTGACATTTAGCAGTGACCATATGTGGACTGCACTAGAAATAATGTGCTTCTTGGAGCTGAATGGTGTAGCATTACTATATGGCTTTTCTCTCTAGTCTTCATTGTGTCATCTGTAGTGAGCTATAGAGTTTTTTTGTTTCGGGAATTTTTACAACTTGTTTGCATGGGTTCACCTAGTAGCATTGGTTCTTGCTTATAGTCTTTAATACACAATCAGCAAAGCTTACAATCCACTCAAGAGACTATTTTGTCACTGTTGAAAATGGGCTAAATGATGTAAATTGAATGTGGCTGTCAACTAAAACAAAATTCAGTATAGAATTAGTATTCATCCAGTCATGGACATACCTGTAGCATGGTTTTCTCTTGAGACATAATAGGCCGTTTCCTACTGTAAAAACTTACAGCCAGCTTCATACAATAAAGTAAATTTTTTCCTGTGTTTTGGCAGGCTCCCGTCATACATGTGTATTGGTGGTACTGTTACCAAAATGATCATTGTTACTGTGGTGGCATACAGCTTCATGGAGCAGAAAGTTTCTACTTGGTATTTAATTAATAAAATGTTGAGGAATGGCTGAAACAGTTAATAATGAAGTATTTTTACATTGCTGGTACTGTGTTTTCAGCATATTGGTAGTTGTTTATAATACAGACTTCTTGTTGTCAGAGATCTTCCTGCTTAAAAATTATATTCCTTTTCTCACGTGTTTATTAGAGAAGAACAAATGATAAAAATTAGCATTTTAATGATATATTTATGTGTAGAAATAGGGGGAGAAAAAAAGGCCAACTGAGGTAATCTAGGTGAAAAAGTTTGTTTTCAGTTTAGCTACATGGTTTAACCAGAATTAGAAGAAGAACTTCATTTCCAACCAAAGAACAGGCCGCACAGCCACCATTTTGGGGTCTTGAGCAGAGAGAGAAAACAAATAGGTGGTTTGTGAGAACTCTGAATTACGTAGAAAACCAGCTTTTCTACATAATAAATAAGCTTTGCCTTATTTATTAAAGTTAGGATTTCTTTGCAGTTCTTAAATGTACATTTAAATTATATCAAGTTGACTTTAGAAGAAAAAAATTATAAGCAGCCTACCTCTATCATGCATCTTTGTTGTTAACCAGAGTTTTTAAAATGAAAAAAAATTTCTGTAATTTATTTTTGGTTCTATGAGATTATAATTAAACCCCAAATTATATATTTAAAAAACAAAAACCAAAAGATTTTTAGTCATTATTATAGTAACTGAAATTAAGTAGAGTTACTTTTTTTAAAAATTATTTTTAAAAATAATTACTACTTTGGAAATAAATTGGCTGGGCATGGTGGCTCACACCTGTAATCCCAGCACTTTGGGAGGCCGAGATGGGAGGATCACTTGAGCCTTGCAGGTCAAGGATGCGGTGAGCTGTGACTGTGCTACTGCACCCCAGCCTGGGTGGCAGAGCGAGACCCTGTCTCACAAAAAAAAAAAAAAAAAAAGGAACAAAGAAATTTAATGTTCATTGCCCTTGTTCTGTCTAGATTACCTGTTTGAGCCGTAAGCTACTTGTGCCAACTTGGTGTTGTAAATAGCATCCATGGGCCAGTCGTGGTGGCTTATGCCTGTAATCTCAACACTTGGGGAAGCCAAGGCAGGTGGATCACTTGAGGTCAGGAGTTTGAGACCAGCCTGGCCAACGTGGTGAAACCCTGTCTCTACTAAAAATACAAAAAAAAAAATTGGCTGGATGTGGTGGTGCGTGTCTGTAGTCCCAGCTACTCAGGAGGTGGAGATTGTAGTGAGCTGAGATTGCCGTTACACTCCAGCCTGAGCTACAGAGTGAGACTCCGTCTCAAAAAAAAAAAAAAAAAAAAAAAAATCCTGGAATAATTGGAATAATTTGCAAAAATTACAGTTGTTAACAGAGAGAATAGATTGCTTGTTTCCCAAAGACTGGTTATTGAGTTTCTTGTTCTTTCACAGAGATAGTTTTGATCATTTCAGAGATAGACAAGTCTGGTTTGTTTTACTTTGTTATAAATTATTTTGGTGTGCCTCCTTGTGTTAGCCGTCATCCTTAAGCCTATTGGATTTTTGACGAGTGTTTATAAAACCTTTTTTTCTTTTATTGGTAGGAAGGGAGACCATACTGAATACTAGCCCTTCCTGCAGAGTCACAGAGCTGCCTTTTTTCCTCCAAAAGCAGGTAGTTTGAAATGATAGGAAAGGTCCAGTTTTTCTGTGTTGGTCATTCATTTACCCTAGGAGGTTGGTGAGGGGAGGAGATTCTGGGAGATGTGTCTATTGTTTCTATTGCCTTTGTTATGATTGGAAGGACTTAGAGTGGCAAGTTAAATATTTTATTATAGTCCCTGAGAAAGTGGATTTAATTAAAGAACAGTTTTAACCTAAAGTTTTAGAAGAGAAATGCCACTACCATTTTCTATCAATGATTTTTTTCTGAGAAGGTGACAGCCATCCTCTTGAGTGGTTTTGTAAAAGTGGTGCTAATGTGTATAACCTTAATTTTTTCTTTTTTTTCTCCCTCTCCCTTTAACATTTGCTTTTCCTTTCACTGTTGTCAGTCACAACACGCTGCTCTTGAATCTCTCAGCTGGTCTTGACTCGTGAATTTACTTATGCTTTCACTCTTTAATAAATACATTACTTGCAAGCAGTGAATTGAAAACAAGACAAAAAAAAAAAAAACGACCATTAGTGATTGGACAGTTTCTTACTTTGTGTTACATTTAACTGTTCTTTTGACAGCCCAGTTTTTAAAGCCAGGTTCGTATGGAAATGCTTTCACTCCACTTGCACTGCTTTTGGAAATAGCATACTGCTTCATCTGTCTGTTTATTTTAGTGCATTCATAATATAACACAATCAGCATAATGTCTCATCTCCACTTAGCCAAAGATTGAGTTTTCTTTAAAAAAGAAACAACAACAACAACAACAAAATGGAGGCGGGGGGAGCAACAATTTTTGTCAGCATTGTTTAATGCCTAAATCTTGGTGCCAAGTATAGTTATGAGTCTGTTAAGAGATTAAACAATTATCTAATAAACCATATACTCTTAGAGTCATTCTGCTATCCTTGTCCTTCCTAGAATTATTCAGTTGTAGGAATTATGATATGAAATAAGGATTTTCTGCACAGGTAAGTTTGTTTTCATAGTAGTAAAATAAGGGCCTGTTTCCCTTTTTGTTTTCTGCTAACATTACTTATATTGAGACTTTTAATCTTTTCTGTTTTAGGGGATAATAAAGTTATAAATAGACACTGAACACTGGGTAAGGGAATGTTTTTCCTGGCAGTTCAGTTAGGAGGGGGGAAGGGAAGAAGCCCCAGCAGCCAGTAGTGTTATATTTTTGTGATGTGTAGTAATGTGGAAGTCAGTGCTTGGGATCAGTAGTGTTTCTAATTCTTTCAAATGGTATAGAGCAAAAATAACTTGCAGCAAACTTTTGTGCACCATAATGATTTTATATGTATATTTGAAACAATATGTTTTGTTTTAGAAACAAATTTTTCATTATAATTTGCCTCCAGTTTTTGCTTTTAAAAAAGTATCCTGGGTTCATGCCTGTAATCCCAGTACTTTGAGAGGCTGAGGAGGGAGGATTGCTTGAGCCCAGGAGTTCTAGATCATCGTGGGCAACATAGTGAAACCTCATCTCTACAAAAAATAAAAAAATTATCCAGGCATAGTGTTGTGCGCCCATACCTCCCAGGCTGTGGTGGGAGGATTGCTTGAGCCCAGGAGGTCAAGGCTGCAGTTAGCTATAATTGCACCACTGTACACCAGCCTGGGCAGCAGAGCAAGATGCTGTATCAGAAAAAAAAAAGTCCTGGTTTTCCCCCATCAATGAAATAATTAGCTGTTTAGCCCAGTTTTCCAGGTTGCATGCTGTCATAAACTTACAGAAGAAAATGGTCCTTAAACAAACAAACAAACAGAGCATTTGGGAGGCTTAATCTTCTTCTAACTTCTAGTTAGGGAAGGTAACAGTAAAAAAATGTTTTTCTTTCCTCTATGAGTTCAAAGAACACTTTATCATTGAATATGGAGATGCCAGACAGTTTAATGTGCAATATTTGGTTTTAATGCAGAAATTTGTGGTTTCGTCAGATTTATAAATTGATTTCAGGAAATATGGGATTTCCAAATGATTTACCTTTGTTTTCTGCTAACATTACTTATATTGTGACTTTTAATCTTTTCTGGATTAATACTATAAATTACATTTTAATACATATAGAATACTTTGTGTTTAGAATTTTTCAGTGTTGTCCATTGGGTGAATACGATCATTTTTTCTGATACAGTTAGTGCTTATTTTAGCCTTGTCTTGGTACTTCACAATAACTGTAAAAAGCAAAGAATTGGACAAAGAAAGGGCTGCAGATGTTTCCAATACCTTGACCCCTTAAACGAAAGCTGACATTTAATTGTTGTTTGTAGCATTTTTTTCATGCAGTTTACATTGAAATACCTTTTCGAATGTGCTCCTGGGAAGATGAGACATTATGTATGTTGGTTTCTCCCCCTACATGCACTAATGGTTCTTTACTGTTAACTTATTGCTAGGCCTGTTTCATTCTAACATCTTAGCATTTTTGTTAGACTACATGTTGAAATGCATCACTCAGTCTGTGCTTGAGCTCATTTTATTTTTCTGTTTAATCAACTTAATTTCTTGTTTTACTAACCTCACTGTTTTTTCAGTTTAATATTGGCTGCATGCTAGTTAAATATTTATATTATATATATTATTATTTTTTTTTTAAACCAATCAAGTCTAGCCTGGATTTTGCTCTGATTGTTTTTTCATTTCTAGTGGTGGGGCAGTCTTACACTTATAACTTACTTTGTATCATGAAAGCCTGACACATAAACAAAACAACTAAACACAGTGTAGATTTTCTTTAAAAAAAAAAAATCTTAAAGTGGTGCTGTTTAGGTGGTGGATATGACTGTATAAGTACCTTGATTTTATGCTTTTTAGTGTTATTTTAAAACTTCATAAATGTATTCTTCCCCTTTTCCCTTTCCCCTTTTTCTCCATTTAAAAATGTTATATACAAAAGTTGCCCAACACACCATCAGAAAGGACCCTTACCCCATATGTTCTTCCCATGTAAAATACTAGCCAGCTTTTCTTTTTACATTAATGTCCCTCTTATTGGGCACATTTACCCTATTATTAGCACCTTTTTGCATGCATATATGTAGAAGTATCTCTTGCTCATCATCTGTTTAAATGTCTCTAGGAAGGGAAGAATATATTATTGGAATATTTTTGGTTTGTCTCTCTGTTCTGTCTGTCAGGATAATATTGGACACCGCTTACTCCAGAAACATGGGTGGAAGCTGGGCCAGGGATTGGGAAAATCTCTTCAGGGTAAGTGTTTACATTTACCAAAGAAAAAGGAAGAAAACCATTTCTGATGCAGATCTTGTACGTGAATGTATTTGTTGTGTTTTTAAAAAAGTGCTTGGGTTTCTCCCTACTGCCTTTTTCCCCTTAGAGTAGTCTGTTTGTCCTATAACTGTATTTTAAGTCACTGTTAAGCCTCTATATTTGCCAATAATTTGCAAGAGTAAGCTGCTGTGTCATCGAAACTTTCAAGTCAAACATACTGTGTGTGGCTCAGCCTGTTTTAAATTTTTTTTTTGGTGGAAGTGATGGGTGAGTGGAGTAAAAGGAATGCAAAATATCAGAGTATGCTTTCTTTGTGCTATTTAGTAATGTATTGTGGCTTCAGTATTATAAAGAGAATCATTCAGTAGCAGAATTTAATTTTTATCCTTTTAAATTCTCCCTGAAGCTGGTGATTGCCCTGGCTCTTTTGCTCTGCAATAAGAAATTTATGTAGTGGTAGAGAAGAAAAATTAACCTCCATGAAACATAAAATGAAAGCAGAGGTTTTTGAGGGCTCTCTGAGCAGAGAGGTTATTTCTCAGGTTCCTATCAAGGTCTGGAAAATGTATGGCTTAAAGTTTCCATTGCATTTGTTACTCTGTTTATACCAGTCATTTGTATTAAAAACAAAATACTAATATTTCAGCTTCTGAGTTCTCCCTAGTTGGAAACCAACCAACTGCGTTCACTTTTTAGCTTTCTCAGATTCAAGAGCTACTGTTTGTTCTTTGCAGATGTGATATGAATGCTACCTCAGAAATTATGGGAATTGGCCGGGCGCGGTGGCTCACGCCTGTAATCCCAGCACTTTGGGAGGCCGAGGCGGGTGGTCACGAGGTCAGGAGTTCAAGACCAGCCTGGCCAACTGGTGAAACCCCATCTCTACTAAAAATACATAAATTAGCCAGGCGTGGTGACACATGCCTGTAGTCCCAGCTTGGGAGCCTGAGGCAGAGAATTGTTTGAACCTGGAAGGCGGAGGTTGCAGTGAGCCAAGATCGTGCAACTGTACTCCAGCCTGGGCAACAGAGTGAGACTCCGTCTCAAAAGAAAAGAAAAAAATTACAGGAATCGTTGTGCCTCTACATCTGGTCATGCGGGAGCTTATTGTATAATAGGCATCTTTGGGGAGAAGTGTGCTACTGTTGACTAATTCTTTGAATTTTGGAAATGGATTTTCAGTTTGAATGCCAAAGTCTGATCAATTCAAGTGTGTTGAGAGGAACACAAGGACAGGTGCAGTGGCTCATGTCTGTAATCCCAGCAGTTTGGGAGGTTGAGGCAGGAGGACTGTTTGAGGCCACGTGTTCAAAACCAGCCTGGGTGAGATAGCGAGACCCCGTCTTGATCTTTTAAAAAAGAAAAAATTAATTAATTAATTAAAAAGAGAGAAACCAGGAGGACAGGGCTTGAAATAAGATGTTTCAGTTATTTATTTATTTATTTATTTATTTATATTTTGAAATGGAGTCTCGCTCTGTCGCCCAGGCTAGAGTGCAGCGGCGCGATCTCGGCTCATTGCCAGCTCCACCTCCCGGGTTCACGCCATTCTCCTGCCTCAGCCTCCCAAGTAGCTGGGACTACAGGCGCCTGCCACCACGCCCAGCTAATTATTTGTATTTTTATAGAGACGGGGTTTCACCGTGTTAGCCAGGATGGTCTCGATCTCCTGATCTCGTGATCCGCCCGCCTCGGCCTCCAAAAGTGCTGGGATTATAGGTGTGAGCCACCGCGCCCGGCCAGGATGTTTCAGTTATTAAAACCTTTAATTTTAAAATTCTACTTCTACAAATTCTATTGACTGGTGATACATGGGAGATGCTCAATAAATATGTTTTAATGAAATATTCATTACTAAGCATTAACCTATTCTTCTGGGGAAATAGAAGATTTAATTACCTTTAAACTTGTTTTCCAGTGGCACAAGAACTCTTTACGAACAATACAAAGAATACTCTGATTAAGAGCAATTCGTATGGGATAGACCACAGATTTTGTAAGAGCCCAGAAGAGAGAAGATAATCAGGACTGAAATGGAGATGGCTTTTTGATAGAATTTGTCCCAGTGGTTTGCATAGTTTTAAGTGTTGGGTTGACTTGAATGGAGGTGATTGTTTTAGAAGAAGGTCAGAAGACTAGATTTGCTTTTCTCTCCAATTTGAAATACCTCTTCTATTCGAGGACACCCAGGAACATTGTTGATTGTTATTCTCTTTGTTCAGGCACACAAGGTGGGGCTGTTTCATAGTGGCTAGCAAATCTGTTTGAATCCCAGAATTTTTTATGTTAAGCATCAGAGACTTTAAAGTACAACTAGAACCTGCAGAGAGAAAGGAGGGAGAAGAGATAGATAATGTGTTTAAGAAAGGATAGGTAAATGGCTACTCACCTACTTTGGATGATCCAAAGTTATTTTAAATTTTTGTTTTTAAGGAGATTTTAGGCAGGGTGCTGTGGCTTATGCCTGTAACCTCAGCACTTTGGGAGGTTGAGGCAGGAGGATCACCTGAGCCCAGGAGTTTGAGACCAGCCTAGGCAACATAGACCCCATCTCTATCTCCCCCTACACCCCACCCCCCAAAAATTAGTTGGGCTTGGTAGTCCATGCCTGTGGTCCCAGTTAAGAGGTTTAAGGTAGGAGGATTGCCTGAGCCCAGAAGGTTGAGGCTGCAGTGACCCTTGATCGCACCACTACACTCTAGCCTGGGTGACAGAGTGAGACTCTGTCTCACACACACACGAAAAAAAAAACAGTTTAGAATTTTGGTTCCCTTTAAACTTTGAGCTTCTTGAAAAGAGGAGTTAGGTTTTATCCATATTTTGCCTCCATCTCCATGGTAACAAGTATATATAGTAAGTACTCAATAACTCATAAATCTATTCATTTAAAAATTCAAGGGAAATTTAAAGCTCATTTGAAGGTTTTTTTTCTTTTTAACTGTTAAAAAATGGATAACATAGCCGGGTGCAGTGGCTAGCGCCTGAAATCCCAGCACTTTGGGAAGCTGAGGCAGAAGGATTACTTGAGGCCAGGAGTTGAGACCAGCCTGGGCAATATAGCAAGACCCCCATCTCTACAAAAAAAAAAATTAATTGGCTGGGCTTGGTGGCACACACCTATAGTCCCAGCTACTAGGGAGGCTGAGGTGGGAGGATCACTTGAGCCCAGGATTTGAAGGATGCAGTGAACTATGATTGGGCCATTGCACTCCAGCCTGGGTGACAGAGCAAGACCCTCTGTTTAAAATAAATAAATAAATAAATAAAATAAAATTCACCCTTTCCAAAACACATAACATAAAATTTAGCATCTTAATCATTTTTAAGTGTACAGTTGTGTATGTGAAGTATATTTACATTGTTGGTGCAAAGTCCATCTGTTTTAAATGATTAGTATCTTTATTCTCCAAAAAGAATGGAGCCTTATTCTGTTTCCAACATGAAGAATTGAGTTTGTTTCATAACTGACTGTTTACTTCCTAGTGTCGGATTCAGCAGTGTACATGCAGGCGTTGTGCTGGTTTCTCTCACATACCTCTTTCTATAGTACCCACATAATTTAACCTAGAATATATCCACATTTATTGCATATTGAGGCAATTTATGACAGATTTCTTTGACCATACTAAACCTTTGATATAAATAACCACTCAAAAAAGCCCTGTCACTCTAGTGTAAACAGTAGGCATCGCATGTGATTTCTGGGCTTATGCTTTTGTAAGTTCTTCACATTGACTAGTTCATTGTCAACTTTCCTTTTTATTTGAGTTTAGGACTCTTAACATATCTCACATGCAACCATCCACTAAAATTTTAAGCCTGGTCCTTTTGGGCTTTTTTGTCAAAGCTTTAAAAATTATTTTGACTCATGCAAGGCTTTTGCCAACAAAAGTTGCAGTTCTTGGTGCTCCAGTGCTGATGTCTTGTTACTGAATAGATTGGAGAATAGGGCATGCAGACTCTGGAATGAAGTTATCTGTGGCAGGATATTAAATTGTACTTTGTAAACTGAGTTTATTTTTGTACTCATTTTCTTATTCACATTTCATTCTCCTTTAGTATTTGTTAAAATATTTCAGAAATTTTAAAAAAGTTATTATATATGGCCGATAATTGTTAGTATTAAAAAATAAAAGACCTGAAGAAAAGATAATGTTGACAAGATATCTGAAGGAAACAACACAAAGCACTACTGATGAGAAATATTATGAACAATTATTTATTATAGAAACAGAGGATATGTTTAATTCAGAATAAAGCAAGAGTGAATGATAGTTGTATTTTGTAGCATTTAGACTGGATTCAGTTCTGGAAATTGTTTTATAACCTTTTGTCAGCTTTGAAATGGAATGTAGTTCAAAATTTTTATTTTTCTGTGAAATACATCTAGTCAGTAGGTGTAGCCCAGAAATGGTGCCTGAAGTTTCTTTGTTACATTGTGTAAGTACTATTTGATGATTTGGCTGATTCTTTGGTGACAGACAAAAGTTTAGCTCCTAGGAAAAATGAATGGGGTCTGATATTATTTCCTATCTCACCCTGTTTAGAAGGTTCGATGAGTACATTTAGACAACCAACACATATTTACTGACCTAACACTACATTCTTGTTATACCAGCAGTAAATACCCTAAGACATGGAGAGTAGATAAGACATGGTTCCTGACTTTCAGGTTTATTTCCCAGTCCCTCGAGTCTTGCTTTTTTTTTTTTTTTTAACTTCTGTAGACCTTTGAAGTTTCCTTGAAGCCAAGGATGATGTTTTCTACTTTTGTGCACTCCTTTCATACTTAAGTATGTGATCAGTCTGAATATTTAATTAAAAAATTGTTTCAACCTCCTTGTGAGTAGGGAGTCTCACTAATTTTTGTGTAAAAGTACTTGGTGCAGGGTGTAATGGCAGTTTGTTAACATTTGGAAATAAAAGATCTGGGTTTGATTTTGGCACTACCATTTCCTATAAGTGAAGGGACAAGGTACCATTACTGAATTATTTTCCTCAGCAATAAATGGATATTAAAATCTCTGCCTGTCTTCTTAAAGAGTAGTTATGAAAACAAAGTAAGTGAACTTGCATTATACAGACTATAAAAATGCCATATATGCTTATTATTAACACCTATTGTATAGTACATAGTTCTTTTAACTGAATTAGAGATAATCCATCCTTAGGGCTTCCAAGATTAACAACAGTAATAGTTAATATTGCTTTATATGTAATAGATGTTGGACTTCAGGATCTGTGCTTTTGATGTTAGATGTGTTTTAGAGCCCCTAAATCCCTAATTTTGGTGTCTGTTTCACTAATTCTGAGCTCACTAGTCATCTCTACTGCTGAGTCTAACTTCTGAAAAATCTAACATCTAGAAAGAGCATCAGTCACTCAGTCGTGGCATTGGAACAACTGAATAACAACCCAGAATTTTAAAAGTTGGGTCCCCATTGTCGTTCCTTACCCCACATAGATTCCAGGTGAATGAGAGGTTTAAACGTAAAAAATGAAATCATGAAATTATTAGGATGAACAATGGTAGAATTATTATCTTAAAATAATATTTGAGTAAGAAAAGCTTTTCTGAGCATAACCCAAAACTTAGAAGCCCTTGAGAAAAGGTTAAGGCCAGGCACAGTGACTTAAGCACCTGTAATCCCAGGACTTTGGGAAGCCAAGGTGGGAAGATCACTTGAGGCCAAGGGTTCAAGACCAGCTTGGGCAACAAGACCCAGTTCCTAAAAAATTTTAAAAAATAGATTAGCCAGGCATGGTGGCGTGCATCTGTATTCCTAGCTATTCGGAAGGCTGAGGCAGGAGGATCCCTTGACTCCAGGAGTTCGAAGTTGCAGTGAGCTGTGATTGTGCCACTGTACTCCAGCCTGGGCAACAGAGCAAGCCTGTCTCAAAAAAGGAAAGGATAAGTTTGGCTATATTTCATCATAAACAAAGTCAACAAACAGACTGGGGAAAATATCTGTAATATCTCATTATAGGCAAAGAACAAGTTTCCTTCAGGTGTTTATCAGCTTGAGAAAGACCAAAGTTAGCCTGGTAAGATTATGGGAAAATAGGTACTTACATCATAGCCATGAGAATATCAACTAGTGAAAACATTACAGGGAGCAACTTGGATTACTTAAAAATGAAAATGGATGTGTTCTTGAATCCAGCTTTTTTTTTTTTTTCCTTTGAGACGGAGTCTTGCTTTGTTGCCCAGGCTGGAGTACAGTGGCATAATCATAGCTCACTGCAGCCTTGATCTCCTGGGCTCAAGTGATCCTCCTGCCTTAGACCCATGAGTAGTGGGGACTACAGGCGCATGCCACCATGCCTAATTTTTTTTTTTTTTTTTTTTGAAATGGAGTCTCGCTCCATCGCCCAGGCTGGCTGGAGTGCAGTGGCACAATCTCGGCTCACTGCAAGCTCCACCTCCCGGGTTCACGCCATTCTCCTGCCTCAGCCTCCTGAGTAGCTGGGACTTCAGGCGCCCGCCACCATGTCTGGCTAATTTTTTGTAGTTTTTCTAGTAGAGACGGGGTTTTAGCGTGTTAGCCAGGGTGGTCTCCATCTCCTGACCTCGTGATCTGCCCACCTCGGCCTCCCAAAGTGCTGGGATTACAGGCATGAGCCACTGTGCCCGGCGAACGCCTGACTAATTTTTAAGAAATTTCTTGTAGAGACTAGGTCTCACTATGTTGCCCAGGCTGGTCTCGAACTCCTGGGCTCATGTGATCCTCCCACCTTGGACTCCCACAGTGCTGGGATTATAGGTGTGATCCACCATGCCTGGCCTTTTCGTGCAATTAACAAAATTTTTAGGATATAAAATTCTTAAGCACATCTTCCTGGTTACTAAATAATTAATATGATTGTTAACACACAGTTGCTTCCTGTGTAATAACATGTACATTCCGTTTGTTGATACTGAAGCAGCTTTTTCAAAGTTTTGCTTGTTTTATTTGGAGTGTATCTCCAGACATCTCACACATCGTTTTAAGAACATTGTGTTAAGTTTTGGGATTGAAATAAATAAATGTAAAAATTTTACTTTATAAAATCATTAGCCAAAAAATATGTTGAGAGAGACGAACATTCTCTGTAGCTTGTATAGTAAAACTGAGGCATTTTATTGTGAAATATTAAAATGGTACATTCTGTGGGCATACAGGAGTGTGCCTGTATATTTATGTTTGTGTTTACTTGACCATAAAGATAAAATTTTTGTTAAAGATAGACTCTCTGAAGGGAAACTGAGTTGCATTTTACTATATTTTTAAAATTTGGGCCGGCTGCAGTGGGTCACACCTGTAATCCCAGCACTTTGGGAGGCCGAGGTGGGCAGATCACCTGAGGTCAGGAGTTCAAGACCAGCCTGGCCAACATGGTGAAACCCCTTCTCTACTAGAAATATAAAAATTGCTGGGTGTGGTGGTGCGTGCCTGTAATCCCAGCTACTCAGGAGGCTGAGACAGGAGAATCACTTGAACCCAGCAGTAGAGGTTGTAGTGAGCCGAGATTGCGCCACTGCACTCCATCCTGGGCAACAGAGCGAGACTGTGTCTCAAAAAAAAAAAAATTATTCTGTACTTGTATTACTATTCAAAAAATATAATTATTTGAGAAAAGACCTAAAGAAGGCAGAATGAAAACAGAGTAGAGTTGGGGGTATTTCTTTGGTTTTATTTATGTATACCTCCTTCCCAGTCTTGTTTCAGTTAGGAAATAAATGGTGAATACAATGTAGGGTAAGGCCTGCATTACATAAGTCTCAAATATGTTTAGACTACATTTTATGACTAAAGGAAAATTAGACTTTTTTTTTTCCATTGGAGATGAGGTCTTTCTATGTTGTACAGGCTGGTCTCAAACTCCTGGCCTCATGCAGTCTTCCCACCTTGTGCTTACAAAGTGCTAGGATTACAGGCTGAAAACTAGATTTGAATTCAAACGAATAGAATAGAAACATGTAATGTTACAATTTAGGCTTTATTGTTAAATTAGAATATGAATTAATATTGCACTAACTTCTGGCCTGGTGTGGTGGCTCATGCCTATAATCCCAACACTTTGGGAGGCTGAGGCAGGAGGGTAGCTTGAGGCCAGGAATTTGAGACCAACCTAGACAATATAACAAGACCTCATCTTAACAGAAATAGAAAAATTAACCAGGTGTGATGGCACACGCCTGTAGTCCTAGCTACTTGGGAGGCTGAGGTGAGAGAATCGCTTGAGCCCTACCTAGTGTTGGAGGTTATAGTGAGCTGTGATGTGCCACTGCACTTCCTGCACTTTAGCCTGGGCAACATAACTAGACCTGTCTCTATAAATAAATAAGCAAGACCTGTCTCAATCAATCACTATAAATATTTTACTGATTTCTTAAGAAAAATCATTTTTTGTCTGGGCGCCATGGCTCACGCCTGTAATCCCAGCACTTTGGGAGGCCAAGGCAGGTGGATCACCTAAGTTCAGGAGTTCGAGACTAGCCTGGCTAACATGGCGAAACCCCACCTCTACTAAAAATACAAAATTAGCGGGGCATGGTGGCGAGTGCCTGTAATCCCAGCTACTCGGGAGGCTGAGGCAGGAGAATTGCTTGAACCCAGGAGGCGGAGGTTGCAGTGAGCTGAGTTCATGCCAATGCACTCCAGCCTGGGTGACAAGAGCGAAACTCTGTCAAGAAAAATCATTTTTTGAGAAAATATTTTCATTAATATTATAGTGACATAGATACATTTTTCTGAAGTCTTTACAGAAGCTAAGTTGTCTTTCTATCTTACTTTCCCTTTTTAATTCATGTTTTCCTTTATAAAAAGGAAATAATGCTTAATATTTATTATGTGCCAAATATTGATCTAGAGTCTGGATGTTTTGCATGGTCTCATTTAATGAAATAGATATTAATATGCTCATTTAATTTTATTTTTTTTAATTTTTTTTTTTTTTTTTGAGATAGAGTTTCACTCTTGTTGCCCAGGCTGTAGTGCAATGATGCGATCTCGGCTCACCGCAACCTCTGCCTCCTGGTTCAAGCGATTCTCCTGCCTCAGCCTCCCGAGTAGCTGGGATTACAGGCATGTGCCACCACGCCCAGCTAATCTTGTATTTTTAGTAGAGATGGGGTTTCTCCATGTTGGTCAGGCTGGTCTCGAACTCCCAAACTCAGGTGATCTGCCCACCTCGGCCTCCCACAGTGTTGGGATTACAGGCGTGAGCCACCACGCCCGGCCACTCATTTTATAAATGGAAAGTTTTGGAAAGATGATACAGCTACCGAGGGTCTGCCATTCAATTATAAGCCTAACTTTGAAATCAATATTTATACCTTTTCCCTTCTTAGGAAAAGCTGTTACTGAAAATAGGAATAGGTTGGTGGGGGAATAGCAAATATGTAGCTCCCCCAAATCACAAATCAAGGTATGGATTGTCAGAAAAGCTTAGTTATACACAGAGCTGGTGTATTTGAAGAAGCATGTAGCTATAATCTCTGTTTCCTGCTAATTAAATGGGTCTTGGAGTCTTCATACAGTTGCCAAAGGCAACCATAATTTTAGTTATTCACAATCCACATTTAATAAAATAAAATATAGAGCTTGTAGAGCCTTTGACCTTTTTAATGGAATAAATATAAACTATAGAGAAGAGGCCCAGGTAATAAACAAGATTAGTCAGAATTGGCAGTCTAAGGTAAGAGGTTAGGTTTTAGGGATAAAACAGAAAAGGAAAGGACCGGATGTGGTGGCTCACCCCTGCAGTCCCAGCACTGTGGGAGACCAAAGCAGGAGGATTGCTTGAGGCCAGGAGTTCAAGACTAGCCTGGGGAACATACCCTGTCTCTACAAAAATTAAAATAAATATAAAGATGAAAGGGATTGCAGGAGAGGAGACTGAATGAGAATGATAAACTTGCATGCTGTATAGAAAGGGACTACTTGTTTCTCAGTACGGAGATCATCACATTTAAAGGATAAATGAAAAGACCTTAAATGTGAGTTAAGTCATGCCAAAATAACAATCAGAAAAGAAGTTGCAGTTCCAGTGGCATGTGCCTGTAGTCCTAGCTACTCAAAAGTTTAAGGCAGAAGGATCAGTTGAGCCTGGGAATTCAAGTCCAGCCTGGGCAACATAGTGAGACCCCTTCTAAAAATTAGGCAAGGTAGTGCACACTTATATTCCTAGCTACTTGGGAGGCTGAGGTGGGAGGATTGTTTGAATCTAGGATTTGAAGGTTACAGTTATGATTGTGCCACTGCACTCCAACCTGGGCAACAGAGCAAGACCTTTTCTCTAAATAATAATAAAATGCTGTAAGGGTTCAAAAGAAGAATAACTAGGGGTGACTTCACTAAGTCCTGAGGAGGGAGGAATAGATATTACCAAAGATAGGAGATACTGATGTATACAAAGTAATTGCAGTTGACAAAGAGTAGGTGTGGCTAATTGGAGCAGATTATGTCCATGGTGTAGTGGATTTTATGCGTTTTTTAACAGAAGAAACCACCTCAATTTTTTTTTTTTTTTGAGGTTAAACTTCAGTATATGAAAGAGGGGGCAACCCAGCAGTTGTTTTGATTGAAGCAGAGTTCTAGGTCTCCAGGAATAGTTTAAAAACTGTAACTAGGCTGGGCACGATGGCTCATGCCTGTAATCCCCAACACTTTGGGAGGCTGAGGTGGAAACATCTCTTGAACTCAGGAGTTTGAGACCAGCCTGAGCAACATAGTGAGACCCTGTCTCTACCAAAAAAAAAAAAAAAAAAAAATTAGCCTGGCATGGTGATGTGCACCCTTAGTCCCAGCTACTTGGTGGTTTAGGTGGGAGGATCACGAGAGGCCATGAAGTTGAGGCTGCAGGGAGCCGTGTCATTGCGAGTGTACTCCAGCCTGGATGACAGTGAGAGCATGTCTCAAAACGCGCGCCTGCACACACACACACACACACACACACACACACACACACACCCCTACCTACAACTAGAAGGGAGAAATGGGAAATACTAATATAGGCACAAATCTCATATATGCTAAGCACTTAACAAATATCTCATTTAAATCTTATAATAAGCCCCTGAGAGAATTACTGTTGTCCCATTTTGTGGAAGAAACTGAGTCTTAGAGAAGTCCAATATGTTGCCCAAGGGTAAGCAACCAGTAAACTATAGAATCAGGATTCAGATCTCAGTCCTTCTGCCTCCAAAGCTCATGCCACACTGAATGTGGAAGGCTTTAATGCTCCTCCAATCTGGAATTGTATTTTGTAAGCCAAAGACACCTTGATCAGAGCAGAGGTATAGACTTACAGCCAGAAGAGATACTGAAGGCCGGGTGTGGTGGCTCACGCCTGTAATCCTTGCACTTTAGCAGGCCAATGTGGGTGGATGCTTGAGCTCAGGAGTTCGAGACCAGCCTGGGCAACATGGCAAAACCCCATCTCTACTTAAAATGCAAAGAAAAAATTAGCTGGGCATGATGGCATGTGCCTGTAGTCCCAGCCACCTGGGAGAATGAGGTGGGAGGATCGCATGAGCCCAGAAGGTCGACGAGGTTGCAGTGAGCTGAGATCATGCCACTGCACTCCAGCCTGAGTGACAAAGTAAGACCCTATCTCAGAAAAAAAAAAAAAAAGACATATTGAAGATAAGTTAAAACTCACTAAACAGTTGAGAAATGTATTTTTGGGGTTCCAAAATGTTTTAATGATAGGGCTGAAACCCAAACCCAAATTCTTTGATTTGCCATCGAAATCTCTTTTCATTATCCCAGCCAGGCATTGGTGATGGAAATAAAATAATAGTCTGATCAAAGAATGTCTGAGGATGGAGATGGAAAACCATTTAGAAAGTTGTCTGGGTATGAGTATAGATAAGGACTTGAAAGAGTAATAGTGGAAATGGAAAGGAAGGAATAACTATGAAGGCTGATAAAACAGGTCAACTATGAAGACAATATATAGTCAGTTTATGCACATGTTTGACTAGCAAGCCCCTATTCACTAGATTTAGTGTTAATCTTTTATAATAGCCATCATTTATTAAGTGTTTACTGAGTGCTTGGACATGGATTTTCTAACTTAAATCCTCTTTGAGGTAGATACTCCCATTTTACAGGTGAGAAAATTGATATTCTGAGCAATACTTTGCCCAAGATCTTTTTTCCTTTTTTTTTTTTTCTTTTTTTTTTTTTTTGAGACAGAGTGTTGCTCTGTCACCCAGGCTGGAGTGCAGTGGTGCAATCTCGGCTCACTGCAACCTCCACCTCCCTAGTTCAAGCAATTCCCCTGCCTCAGCCTCCCAAGTAGCTGAGATTATAGGTGCATGCCACCACACCTGACTAATTTTCCTGTATTTTTATTAGAGACGGGGTTTCACTATGTTGGCCAGACTGGTCTCAAACTCCTGACCTCGGGCAATCCGCCCGAATCGGCCTCCCAAAATGCTGGGATTACAGGCGTGAGCCACCACGCCCAGCCTGCCCAAGATCTTACAGCAGATAAGTGGTAGAATCTTGGTGCCAAAACCTATGCTTTTAACCAATATGCTGTAATGTACCTAAACTGTAGGTGCTAGCTTACTTCCCTATCCTGGAGAGAGATGATGGTGGTGAGAAATACCAGTGCCACCGAATTGAAATATACAGTAGTTACTCAGGCCAGAAAAAGTGGAGATAATTCTGAATGTGATATATTCTCGTAGGGCACTTGAAGTGGTCATATATATTCTTCATGATGAGTATAAATTCACTAGAAACTTAAGGCTAAAGTTGAGTGGTAAGAACTTTTGCCAAATATTTAGGGATGGAAATTGGTGTCCAGGGAAAAAGAAAATACTGTAACTTATGTCTCATACTATAATTTCCTCCCTGACTTCTACTTTCTATTTCTCTCCTGTGGCATTTTAAATATTCAATCTTGTATAATTTTTGTTGATGTGTCTCTTTTACCTAATTCAGTAGACTGTAAATTCCTAAAGGATAGTAATTACTGTGCATTTATGTATTCTCTATTGCTGTTTTTCTTGTTTTGTATTCTGCATATGTTTATTGCATGCTTAAAAGGTGCCAGATCTGGGTTGGGTGTGGTGGCTCACGACTGTAATCACAGCTCTATGGGAGGACGAGGCAGGTGGATCACTTGAGGCTAGGAGTTCAAGACCAGCCTGGCCAACATGGCGAAACCCTCTCTACCAAAATATACAAAAATTAGCCAGGCATGTTGGTGCACGTCTGTAATCCCAGCTACTTGGAAGGCTGAGGCATGAGAATAGCTTGAACTCAGGAGGCGGAGGTTACAGTGAGCCGCCTGGGTGACAGAGTAAGACTCTGTCTCCAAAAAAAAAGAGAAAAAGAATGTGCCAGATCTGTACTAAGTCTTTAAGAGTGAATAAGATAGAACCTCTGCCCTCCAGAGGTTTATTTCTAATAGGGAAACAAATAATGTAACAAATTTAATACAGTATAATGACTTTTAATTGTGAAGTTAAAGGTACAGTGGAAGCTTAATAGAGAATTGAGCAATTTAAGTTATAATTTCAAATTTTTTATAATAAGTGAAAAGTCTCAGATTGTGAGAATAAAGAAGCAACCAACTATTTTCTATCTGTGCATCTATACTTGCTGATAGATACATGGAGTACAGGTGTCTGTGAGTTAGTGGAACCTCTTTATTCTTCCATGAGAAGCGTTGGTATTTTAAAGTGGAATGAAATCTGAAAATGATAAGAACATAAAGTAAGTGTTTTATAATAAACATTTTATTAAAATCTTTCAAAAGTTCATTTAAAATTTACCACCAAAATTCAAAACAATGGCACTTAAAACACTCGGAAAAGAGAACAAAGTGTAATATATTTTTATGTAGTATAATATCTTTTCAAATGTAGTTTATTAGTTTTAAATCCAGTATTTCCTTTCTCACTAAATCTTCCCAAACCAGTAGATAGAAATCCCACTTGGTTTTCTTGTAACTCCCATTTGGTTCAAAAGGAGGGAGCAAAGAATGTAGACCTGAAGTAGGAGTTGCGGCCCGATGATAGCATACGTTGTTGAAATTGAGTGAGTGTGAGACAATAGCAAGTGGTGTGAGTTTTGCTGTGTTTAGAGAAGCTAATTGTTGCCACCTAAGATTATAATCTCAGTGTTGCTGGATCTTCTAAAATTGTTAAAAGCAGCCAGGAATTCAGATTCCTTTTCTGTGAAATGTTCTAATTGATAAATGTTGGCTTGAAGTCTAAAATAATGAAATTAAACAAAACATACCAGGCTGTATTTGAACCACAAGTTAATACTTTGTGAGCTCCTCTGAAATTTCACCTGGGTTCAATTCTAACTCTGCAACTAGTAAGCACTGTGACCTTGCTATACCCTCCATATAGCCATATTTTTACAAGATTTGGGGGTGTCAGGAATTAAATATGGCTATATGTTTTATATACCTATATATTTCTCTCTCCAGTATATAGAATGAGACATAATGCCACTTAAAAGATTGAGAAACTTAAATGTTTATCTGAGGTGAAACTAAGGATAGGAGCTACCTTTACTAAACAAGTCTTCTTACTTCTACCCCAGTGCTTTTTCCATTATTAGTCTTATGGCTTTCAGCAGAATCACCTTGGGTTCTTGTTAAAAATGTAGATTCAGGCCGGGTGCAGTGGCTCACGCCTGTAATCCCAGCACTCTGGGAGGCTGAGGCGGGCGGATCACCTGAGGTCAGGAGTTCGAGACCAGCCTCAACATGGAGAAACCCCGTCTCTACTAAAAATACAAAATTAGCCGGGCGTTGTGGTGCATGCCTGTAATCCCAGCTACTCGGGAGGCCGAGGCAGGAGAATTGCTTGAACCTGGGAGGTGGAGGTTGCGGTGAGCCAAGATCGCGCCATTGCACTCCAGCCTGGGCAACAAGAGTGAAACTCCGTCTCAGGAAAAAAAAAAAAAAAAAAAAAGTAGATTCTGAGGCTGGGTGCAGGGGCTCATGCCTGTAACCCCAGCACTTTGGGAGGCTGAGGTGGGAGGATGGCTTGAGTTCAGAGTTCAAGACCAGCCTGGGCCACATAGCAATAGTTTGTATCTACTGAAAAAGAAAACAAGCAAAAAATTTAATGTCGATTCTGACCAGCATAAATCAGCAGGTCTGGGGTAGGGTTCAGGAAATGATATTTTATTTTATTTATTTATTTTTTGGAGACAGAGTTTCGCTCTTGTTGCCCAGGCTGGAGTGCAGTGGTGCGATCTCGGCTCACTGCAACCTCCGCCTCCCGGGTTCAAGTGATTCTTCTGCCTCAGCCTCCCAAGTAGCTGGGATTACAGGCATGTGCCATCACACCCGGCTAATTTTTGTATTTTTTAGCAGAGACAGGGTTTCACCATGTTGGCCAGGCTAGTCTCGAACTCCTAACCTCAGGTCATCCACCAACCTCAACCTCCCAAAGTGCTGGGATTACAGGCGTGAGCCACCACGCCTAGCCCAGGAAATGATATTTTAAATATCCCCTTGCCCCATTTTTTAATGCAAATAGAATGGATCAGGGCTAGAAAAACATTCTTTTGGACCATATGAATAACAGGCTTCTAAGAAAATTACCTTCATTATAGTAAATAAGGTGGACAGTTTTTTTTTTTTAATTTATCCAAAATGTATTGGTTACACTAAAGTAGTATAGTGCTTTTTTTTTTTTTTAATAGTCTTAGCCTTAGCCTAATTTACATTGTTTCCTATCTTAGTATTCATAGACTTTTGGACCTAGGTTAGTTTGCCTTATTAAAATGACACTGGGTTAGTAGGATACTTAGGCAAGAGAGTGGAGTGTCCAGGAAGCTTCTTAAGTGAGCAAAAGGGTATATAGTGATAGTGGTTTGTTTCTTCTTCTTCTTCCTCCTCCTCTTCCTCTTCTTCTTCCTCTTCCTCTTCTTCTTCCTCTTCCTCTTCTTCTTCTTCTTCCTCCTCCTTCCTCCTTTTTTTTTTTTTGGCTCATGTGATCCTCCCACCTCAGCATCCTGTGTAGCTGTAGCTGGGAATATAGGCATTTGCCACCATGTCTGGCCAATTTTTAAATTTTTTTCATAGAGACAGGGTCTCCCTATGTTGCCTAGATTGGTCTGGAACTCCAGGGCTCAAGCTGTCATCCTGCCTCAGCCTCCCAAAGTGCTGGGATTATAGGCGTGAGCCACCATGCCCAGCCTGTAATACTTTGATTATTGATCATAGATAATAATTTTCTCCATCTGTAAATGGGGTTGTTTCATTACCATCAAATTGTATGTAAAACATTTGGAAATTATCACAGATTCTGTTTTAGAGTATCTTTCATTTTAAGGTATTTACTTTCAAAAATGCCAAATTTAAATTAGCCGGGCTTGGTGGTGGGCTCCTGTAATCCCAGCTACTCAGGAGGCTGAGATAGGAGAATCGCTTGAACCTGGGAGGCAGAGGTTGCAGTGAGCTGAGATCACGCCACTGTACTCCAGCTGGGGCAACAGAGTGAGTGAGACCCTGTCTCACAAACAAACACCCCCAAAATGTCTAATTTGGAAATAAAAGGAAGACTAATTTCTTTATTTTCTGAACCCTTGAGCATTCTGTATAGTGATTTAAAGTTTACAAAATATCTTCCATTTGTTGTCTCTTTTGGTCTGTATGCCAGTCCTAAAAAGGGGGATGGGGTAGGTGTGGTGTGATGGCTTATGCCTGTAGCCCTAGCTACTTGGGAGGTTAAGGCAGGAGGATTGCTTGAGCCCAGGAGTTTGAGGCTGCAAGTGAGCTATGATTGTGTGACTGCACTCTAATCTCCAGCCTGAGCCATAGAGCTCTAGAATCTGTCTTAAAAAAAAAAAAAAAAAAAAGGTGGTGATAATATTTTCATTTTGCAGAGGAGGCTGCTGAGACTCAGGCTCTGCTTGCCAAAAGTCACACAAGTGTCTAGCTATTATCTCTTATTAGAGAGCTAAGCTTTGCAGCCCAGTCTTTTTTAGGGATTGCCTAGAAAAATATAGGAAGAAGTTTATTGGCTGGGTGCGGTGGCTCACACCTGTAATCCCAGCACTTTGGGAGGCTGAGGCGGGCAGATCACGAGGTCAGGAATTCAAGACCAGCCTGGCCAATATAGTGAAACCCTGTCTCTACTAAAAATACAAAAATTAGCCAGGCATGGTGGCACGTGCCTGTAGTCCCAGCTATTCAGGAGGCTGACTGAGGCAGGAGAATTGCTTGAACCCAGGAGGTAGAGGTTGCAGTGAGCCAAGAGTGTGCCACTGTACTCCAGCTTGGGCAACAGAGTGAGACTTTGTCTTAAAAAAAAAAATTTTTTTTATTAAACATGAAATGGAGGCCAGGTGCGGTGGATCACACCTGTAATCCCAGCACTTTGGGAGGCCAAGGCGGGCAGATCACTTGAGGTCAGGAGTTCGAGACCAGCTTGGCCAACATGGTGAAACCCCGTCTCTACTAAAACACAAATTAGCTGGGCATGGTGATGCATGCCTGTAATCCCAGCTACTCAGGAGACTGAGGCAGGAGAGTCACTTGAACCTGCGAGGCGGAGGTTGCAGTGAGCCAAGATTGTGACACTGCGCTCCAGCCTGGGTGACAGAGTGAGACTCAGTCTTTAAGGAAAAAAAAATAGATGAAATGGAGGAGTTGCAGTGGAAAGTTAAATGGGGCTGGAAAGTTTTGGGGTAATGGAGTGATCCTGGAATAGTAAAATTTTCAGTGTAGCTATGGAAAAACAATAGTAAGTTTAAGAAGGCATTTGATTGTTGGCTTATTATAGTATCACAAGACTGGCTGCTGTCTACATAATTCCCCCAGATATTTTCTACTCAAATATTTTCCACTCTTCAAACTTTAGAATTGTGAAGTGAACCTTATAGATTTGTCTAACTCCTTTATTTTTAAGACAGAGTCTCACTCTGTCGCCCAGGCTGGAGTGCAGTGGTGTGAACTCGGCTTCACTGCAAGCTCCACCTCCCGGGTTCACACCATTCTCCTGTGTCAGCCTCCCGAGTAGCTGGGACTACAGGCGCCTGCCACACACCTGGCTAATTTTTTGTGTTTTTAGTAGAGACTGGGTTTCACCGTGTTAGCCAGGATGGTCTCGATCTGCTGACCTCGTGATCTGCCCGCCTCAGCCTCCCAAAGTGCTGGGATTACAGGCATGAGCCACCGTGCCTGGCCTTTAACTCCTCTATTTTTGGATCACGAAACTAATATAGGCGGCATGGTGACTCACACCTGTAATCCCAGCACTTTGTGAGGTTGAGGCAGAAGGATAACTCAAGGCAGAAGGATAACTCGAGGCTAGGAGTTTGAAACCAGCCTGGGCAACATAGTGAGACACCATCTCTACAAAAAAAATTTTTTTTTTTTTAATTAGCCACACATGGTGGTGAGTGCCTGTAGTCCTAGCTACTTAGGAGGCTGAGGTGGGAGGATCACTTGAGCCCAGGAGTTCAGTGTTACAGTAAACTATGATGACTTCACTGCATTCCATCCTGCCTAGGCAACAGGGTGAGATTCTGTCTCTAAAAATAAAAAGAAATTAATAGCTAATAATGGGTCACATGCCCCATTAGTGACAGAACTGTAATTCAGATCCCCTGAGTTTCATGTTGCCACTCTTTACAAGTATATTTTTTCTTTTGGAATTCATTAATCAAGAAATACTCATGTAGGCTGGGCACAGTGGCTCATGCCTGTAATCCCAGCACTTTGGGAGTATGAGGTGGGTGGATCACCTGAAGTTAGAAGTTCGAGGCCAGCCTGGCCAACATGGTGAAACCCCGTCTCTACTAAAAATACAAAAAATTAGCCACCTGGTGGCGGGCACCTGTAATCCCAGCTACTCAGGAGGCTTGAGGCAGGAGAATCGCTTGAACCTAGGAAGTGAAGGTTGCAGTGAGCCGAGATCGCACTGTTGCACTCCAGCCTAGGCAACAAGAGTGAAACTCCATCTTAGGGGGAAAAAAAAAAAAAAAGAAAAAGAAATACTCACATAGATTGGAGCTCACTGGTAATTTTTGGTCTACCTACATGTATATAGGAGTGTACTGGGTACTTGAAGGAAGCAATTAATTTTTACTTTGACCTGTTTTTTAAAAAGAGGAAAAATGTTTTCAGAATTTCTAATAGACCACTTACCCTAAACCTCCTGGAAAACACCATTATTATGGGGGCTGACTTGAGGTTTTCCTTCACTGAAACTGGTTATGGCAACTTTCCAATTCAGTTTTTTAAAAGTTTGTCGATATATGTTGAATGTAAGTTCTTTAGTATTTTTTTCTTAAACATTTGATGCTTCCTTCTCCTTGACTACTGAGTGATAACAAGAAATGAAATTGAACAAGCCTTAAGGCTCTAATGACCAGTAATGTAAAACTCAAATATTTCATTATAAAAGTTTACATATTTTTTGATATATGGAGACCTTTCTAATATAGTGATATGTTCTACTTGATAAAATAATTCCTTGATTATGAGAGTTAAATCATTAGTATCTTGTGATGTTAAGCGGCGCACATCATGATGACTAAGTATTTACGGTTGAACAAGTTTCAGACCCGCTACGAACATGTTCATTCTCTGAGTCAACAAATGCTTTTTAACTAAATGCTATTCTGGCCTACATACTGTGTCAGATATGGATATAAACATAAGTAAAACTCAGGGCACAAAAGTGCTACCACTTTTTTTCCCCCCGTGAGATGGAGATTCTCTCGTTGCCCCAGGCTGGAGTGCAATGGTGCGATCTCGGCTCACTGCAACTTCTGCCTCCCAGTTTCAAGTGATTCTCCTGCCTCAGCCTCCCAAGTAGCTGGGATTACAGGAATATGCCACCACGCCCAGCTAATTTTTGTATTTTAAATGCAGACGAGGTTTCGCCATGTTGGCCAGGCTGATCTCGACCTCCTGACCTCAAGTAGTCTGCCTGCCTTGGCCTCCCACAGTGCTGGGATTACAGCCGTGAGCCACCATGCCTGGCCTTTTTTTTTTTTTTTAAACTAAAGACTTAACTGTTTTTTTCCGTATCTCCTCAGCCCCATGTTTTAGACTATTTTACCCCAAAATTGTATTTATTAATTTGGCTTTCCCATTTGAAAAAACAAATTGATCTTAGCATGGTGGTTAGCTTGAGGCAATCTTTAGTGAGTCAGTATAATTTTAGCTAAAACAGTTGTATCTCATGTAAAAGTATGATTTTCTTCAGGTTTTTTTTTTTTTTTATTGAAAGTAACTCATGAATTCTCTTTATTATCTCTTCTAAGGGCTTGAGGATATCATGTTATCCCTGGATGAGATATCCTTCCCAGGCCTAACATTCTGATTTAACAACACTTTCACTAAAGCCTTTTGCCCCACCTTTATTCCTGTTTATTAATATATTTAGTTAAATGATTAAAATTGAACTATTTTATCCTAGATGGAAAGTATCAGATGGAAATTCGTTTAGGTCATAATTAAACTTGTGTGCCTTAGAAAACATCTGTATTTGAAAATCAAATTGGCCAGGCACCGTGGCTCATGTCTGTAATCCCAGCACCTTGTGGGGCCAAAGTGGGCAAATTGCTTGAGCTCAGAAGTTCAAGAACAAACTGGGCGGGCAACATGGTGAAATCCCGTCTCTACAAAAAATAACAAAAATTAGCCACATGTGGTGGTGTGCACCTGTAGTCCCAGCTTCTTAGGAAGCTGAGATGGGAGGATTACTTGAGCCCAGGAGGTTGAGGCTGCAGTGAGCCGTGGTTATGCCACTGCACTCCAGCCTGGGCGATGGTGAGACCCTGTTTTAAAAAATAAATAAAGGAAGAAAAAAATCAAATTAATTTGGTTGTTGTATAGGTCACTAAAAAGGCCATGGCAAGAATATAGTAGGTTTTTGTAGTACTGGATAATTTGAACTCTATTTTGGGTAGAAAGTTTTTCCTTTTTTTTTAAACCTTAAAAACTCTCTAGGGATTAAGTAATGTGCTCAATGTTTTCAGTTAATGTTTTCTGAGAGGTAGCATATATCATATGTTAGAGTTGCTTAGAAAAATATCTAAACGATGCTGAAAGTAATAATTGTTTCTATGCCACCTAAAGACTCATTTTCAGGAGAAATTTGCAGAAATTAAGCTTTGGTTTGGAAATAAATGTACCGTTTTTTATTCAGTGTTTCTGAAAGTTTCATGTGATCACTGTTTCAATAAATGAAATGATATTTAAGTCCATTAACATGACTTGAATCCTATTTTGAATACTTTTGCAAATCAGAGAATCACCTGCGTAATTTTTTTTATCTTGATTTTCACATATGTATTTGCATTACTTAAAAAGAAGAAATAAGTACTTTAAAGATGTCAGTGTAGGTTCTTGGCCTTTATCAGTTTAATGGTCTTTTTTCCCCCCTTTTCTCTTTTTTTCAACAAGGTTTTTCTCTGTCACCCAGGCTGGAGTGCAGTGGTGCGATGATAGCTCACTCCAGCTCCTGGGCTCAAGTGGCCCTTCTGCCTCAATCTCTTCAGTGGCTAGGACTGCAGGTGCCTGCCACCATGCCCAGCTAATTTTTTTAAGAAAAATTTTTTGGAGAGACAGAGTCTTGCTCTATTGCCCAGTATGGTCTCAAACTCCTGTCCTCAAGGCATCTTCCTGCCTTGGCCTCCCCAAGTGCTGGGATTACAGGCGTGAGCCACCAAGCCCAGCCCAGTTTTAATTGTCTTTTGAAAGTGGATTTTAGGCCAGGCTCATTGGCTTACACCTGTAATCCCAGCACTTTGGAGGCTGAGGTGAGCAGATCACTCAAGCCCAGGAGTTTGAGACCAGCCTGAGCAATATGGTGAAACCCCATCTCTACTAAAAATACAAAAATTAGCCAGATGTAGTGGCAGGCACTTGTAGTGTCAGCTACTCAGGAGGCCTAGAGGCAAGAATTGCTTGAGCCTGGAAGCTGGAGTTTACAGTGAGCGGAGATGGCACCACAGCACTCCAGCCTGGGTGGCTTAGCAAGATCCTGTCTCAAAAAAAACATGGATTTTGTGACTTTTTGATGGCTTTTATATTTACTTGCACTTCATTAAGGTCGTCTTTAAAGACAACTTTAGATATCTTTAAAAGACAACTTCAGACATTTTAAGCTTTTTTAACTGCTTATGCATTAGCTTCACAAATGTTCTGTTTTCTCTCATTCTCAGCTGAAGTTCCAGCTGGTCAGATTACTCTATTTTGCCTATTTATTGGTAATTCATGGAACATGGTGCTGCGGTTGTGGTGGTTTTTTTTTTTTTTTTTTTTTACATCATCACTATATGCAGTGCCCAGAACAGTGCCTTGAATATAGTAGAAACTCTCTTTCTCTCTCTCCTTCTCTCTCTGTCTCTCTCTCTATATATATGTATATATATACGTATACATATATATACACACATATATATATGTGTATATATATATTATTTTATTTTATTTTATTTTTGTCTCTTTGAGACAGAGTTTCACTCTTGTTGCCCAGGCTGGAGTGCGATGGTATGATGTCAGCTCACTGCAACCTCCGCCTCCCGGGTTTAAGTGATTCTCCTGCCTCAGCCTCCCTAGTAGCTAGGATTACAGGCATGCACCACCATGCCCAGCTAATTTTGTATTTTTAGTAGATACAGGGTTTCACCATGTTGGTCAGGCTGGTCTTGAACTCCTGACCTCAGGTGATCCACCCGCCTCGGCCTCCCAAATTGCTGGGATTACAGGCCTGAGCCACCGTGCCCGGGCTTTTGATTTTTTGGGGGGGCGGGGGGAAGGAGTGTCGTTGTGTTGCCCAGGCTGGAGTGCAGTGGTGCAATCTCAGCTAACTGCAACCTCTGCCTCCCGGGTTAAAGTGATTCTCCTGCCCCAGCCTCCTAAGTAGCTGGGATTACAGGTGCCCGCCACCACGCCCAGCTAATTTTTGTGTTTTTAGTAGAGATGGGGTTTCACCATGTTGGCCAGGCTGGTCTCGAACTCCTGACCTCAAGTGATTTGCCCGCCTCAGCCTCCCACAGTGCTGGGATTACAGGCGTGAGCCACCATGCCTGGCCAAAACTCAATATTTGTTGTAAATATTTGTATTGAATCTCTGTAAGGGGAAAAGCAGCAGAGATACATTGTGGTGTTCTTACATCTTACACTGTGGTATTCTTACATCTGTTGACAATTCAACCAGTGTTTTAATCACTGTAGAAGCTTCTTCCTTTCTAATTTGTTTCTGCAGGGAAATCATATGTCTTCTGTTTCTAAAGTATGGCTGATTACTAGATTATGGTTGTCCTTTAATATATTCTTCCCAGTTGTTCTATTTCTAGAGTTTGTCTC